>NC_061099.1:22221766-22249266 GCF_015104395.2 Macrobrachium nipponense | reverse complement strand
AGGCAAAGGATGACACGCTGAATCACAGTCCTTAAATAAGCGACCTATATTTTAAGTATTTTAATTGTAGTTTCTTCCACTTAAGTGACGTATATTTGTAAATATTTTAACTGTAGTTTCTCCCATTTAAGTGACGTTAATTGTTGCTTGCCCTTTAGTGATGTATATTGTATTCCAATTGTAGTTTCTTCCATTTATGCGACGAATATTTCAAGTAATTTAATTGTAGTTTTTTCTACTCAAGTGATGTATATCTCAAGCATTTTAATTGTAGTTTCTTCCACTTATGAGACGTATATGCTAAGTATTTTAATTGTAGTTTCTTTCTTAGACGTATATTCTATGTATTTTAATTGTAGTATCTAACACTTAAGAGAAGTAGCTTGTATTTTAATTGTAAGCATAACCACTTGAGGGAATATCTACTTGATTCTAAGGCAAAAATAAATATTTTTTTTGTATATGTACTCTCTCTCTCTCTCTCTCTCTCTCTCTCTCTCTCTCTCTCTCTCTCTCTCTCATTATACCTTCAGTTCCCTATGGGACAATAGAAGTAACCTGGGAACTCAGACTTGGAAAAAGCAGTTATTGGATAAGTTTTTTACTAGTGTTTTCACAATTGAAGACACTAACTCAATTTCAGAACCTGCTATTAAATATGAAGGGGCAGAACCGCTGGACAAAATAATATTTACAGAAGAGGACATTAAAAACAAAACAGACAAACTCAACAACTTCAAATCTCCTGGTCCGGATGGGATTCATCCAAGAGAAATTAAAGAGCTAAAAGAGGAGACAGTTCCTCACCTATATAAAATACAGAAAAAGTGCTGAACAAAGGAAGGTACTAAAAGGATGGAAACTAGGCAATGTGCCCCAAGTTTACAAAAAAGACCAATCTTTCTAACATCGGTCGTTTGTAAGATTTTTGAGCCCATAATTGCAGATCAAACTGTGGGTCACACTGATAGAAACATCTTGTTAAACAGCCAACACGGTTTCAGACAAAACAGATTCTGCCTATCAGACCCCTTGGAGTTTTTTTTTCATAAAATGCTTGGTATTTACGACAGTAGTAGAGCAGTAGATATACTCTACTTAGATTTACAAAAGGCCTTTGACAAAGTTCCACACAAAGCTTTAGGAAAGGTAGGAGAAATAGTAGACTGGATCGAGGACTGGCTAACTTATAGAAAACAGAGAATCGTAATAAATGGTGAAAAATCAGAATGGGCAAATGTAACATGCGGAGTTCCCCAGGGTTCTGTCCTTGGCCCTTTCTTGTTTTCGATTTACATTAATGACATGGATGTAGGCTTAACTAGCAGGATAGCCAAATTTGCAGATGACACCAAACGAGGTGTAAATGCAGCAAACCCAAACGCAGTGGAATGTTTAAGGAATAATTTAATGAAAATAGTGGTAAAAAAATGGCAAATGCCTTTTAACTTGGTTAAGAGTAAAGTTTTACAAATACAAACAAACAACCTCATGCAGCTACATGCTGCTTGGGAATGACATAAATAGTGTAGAACAAGAGGAGGACCTTGGAGTTATGATTATCAAGGACTTAAAATCCACAAAACACTGCATAAAAGCTGAAAAGAAGGCACAGAAATGAGTGGGATACATAAAGAGGCAGTTCAAATACAGAAACAAGGAAACGGTGCTGCAGCTCTACACATCAATAGTTAGACCTCATCTTGAATATGCAGTACAGTTTTGGTCACCAACACTAAAAAAAGGACAAATAGATTAGAAGGGGTACATGCAAGAGCCACAAAGTTAATTCCATCCATCAGGCAAATAGGTTACCGGAGACGACTAGAGAGCCTGAACATGTATGGCTTAGAAACACGACGACTGCGAGGACAACTAATAGAAACATTTAAAATACTGAAAGGCATAACAAAAGTAGACAGTAACCTAGTCACATTAAACGAAAACCAGACAAGAAATAATGGATGGAAACTAGAACTGAAGAGATACAACACATCCCATCGTGGGAACTTCTTTACATACAAGAAATGTGACACATGGAATAAACTGCCACCAGAAGTTGTAAATAGCAACAGTGTAGAAGAGTCTAAAAGAAAGCGAGACAAAATCATCAGGACACTGTGAATGCACAGTAAAACCTCCTTCTAGAGATAAGGGAGCAAACG
Organism: Macrobrachium nipponense; assembly: GCF_015104395.2. Classification (NCBI taxonomy): domain Eukaryota; kingdom Metazoa; phylum Arthropoda; class Malacostraca; order Decapoda; family Palaemonidae; genus Macrobrachium; species Macrobrachium nipponense. The sequence goes on along the minus strand of NC_061099.1, from coordinate 22,247,101 downwards.
ATGTCTCCTCGGATGGACTAACAAGTCTGAGACATCCTAATCCTTGTAACTGCTTGTAACTCTCTCATTATACCTTCAGTTCCCTCCACTAAATTCATTCTCTCTCTCTCTCTCTCTCTCTCTCTCTCTCTCTTCCTGAATTCTTAAGGGACGTTTCCCGCCCTCCGTCATCGTCTGCTTCTATGCTACAGTTATTCGGCTGCACCTTCCCGTTTCCGTCGTGTCGTTCCTTTCCTCTGCAGAGCTCTCTCTTTCCTTTTTTTTTTTAACGGTTCTCCGTGTCTTTCCAGTTCCTTAATTCTATCACATTTCCTTCTTCTTCTTCTCTCTCCCCTTTCGCTTTCTTCCTTTCTATTTAACTTACGTTTTTTATTTTCTTTCTTTATTTTCTGGTAACTTTTACGGTTCTCCGTGTTTTTCCAGTTCCTTAATTCTATCACGTTTCCTTCTTCTTTCTTCTTCTTCTTCTTCTTCTTCTTCCTTTACTTTTAACTTTCGTTTTTTACTTTTTTCTTTATTTTCTTTTATTTTCACGGTTCTCCGTGTTTTCCGAGTTCCTGTAATTCATCACATTTCCTTCTTCTTCTTCTTCTTTTTCTTCTCCTCTTTCCCTTTCTCTATCCTCCTTTCTTTTTAACTTTCGTTTTTTACTTTATTTTCTTCTACTTTTACGGTTCTCCGCGTCTTTCCAGTTCCTTTAATTGATCACGTTTCTTTTTTCTCCTTCTCCCTTTTCCCTCTCCTATCTTCTTTTCTTTCTGATGTTCTTTAATTTCTTTTACTTTTACTTTTTCTGTGGCTTTCTAGTTCGGCTTTTTGTTATATAACGTTTCTTTCATTCCGCTCTGACTCTACGAAAGGTCTCTCTCTCTCTCTCTCTCTCTTTTAATAATTTTAATGAATTACTTCATTTAAATACTTTCAATAAGTTCTTCCTTTTGTGTTCAACCTTATTATTTTTTATACTATTCTTCTTCTTCTTCTTCTTCTTCTTCTTCTTCTTCTTCTTCTCCTACATTACTTTATTTAAATACTTTCAACAAGTTTTTCCTTTAGTGTTCAACCTTATTATTTTTATATTATTTTTCTCCTCCTCCTCCTCCTCCTCCTCCTCCTCCTCCTCCTCCTCCTCCTAATGAATTACTTTATGTAAATACTTTCAACAAGTTCTTCATTTTGTCTTCAATCTTATTATTTTTTATATTATTTTTCTCCTCCTCCTCCTCCTCCTCCTCCTCCTCCTCTTCTTCTTCTTCTGCTCGAGTGATTCCGAAGCATTTCATTGGCTCTCGACCAAACGAGAACAGAGACGCAAGTCAAGCTACCAAAACTTGAGAGCCTCCAACAAGGTCATGAATTTCTCTCTCTCTCTCTCTCTCTCTCTCTCTCTCTCTCTCTCTCTCTCTCTGAAGAATATGAAAAAGTAAGATTATTTTCTTCTGCCTCTTAGATATGAAAGACAAGGTATCGTACGTTAGGTTATTAGATTCTCTCTTTCTCTCTCTCTCTCTCTTTCTTTGACATTTTAAACCTTATATCTTTATCATATTTTCCCCCGGTTGCCACTTTAACCCCGACTCACAGATATGGTTCAATGTCCTCTTATAATACTGGCTGATGTAATATATATTCTGTAACTCTCTCACTCTATTGATGACAATACGAATATTATTTCTCTATCTATATCTCTCATGATCCCATTATAAATATTGCCTCTCTCTCTCTCTCTCTCTCTCTCTCTCTCTCTCTCTCTCTCTCTCTCTCTCTCTCTCTCTCATGAGATGTAAAATTTCAAATTGTTTGAAGTCTAAATTTCGAACAGTTTAGGTAAAATACGAACACTACTATCTCAGGCCTTACAGCCATCGACATCCCGTACCGTACGGGATCAAAACTCGAGGACATTCCACCTCAAAGAAGCTGGGACGGTTAAGTTCCCATAAAGGACACATTTCCGAGACGTTTCCTGCGATCTACAGTTGTTTTAGTGTTTTTGCCACAGTCTGATTAAACTGTGCACTTCCTAACTGTCAAAAACAGGTGTGTCAGTTTCTGAGAGACTTTGCAACTGTCTGATTATAAACTAGGCACTTCCTGCCTGTCAAAACAGGTGTCATGACACTATAACTATTTCCTGATTATTGAAGCAGTTGTGAAGATGCACATAAACTTGCTAAGGTCACAAAAGTGACATTTTCAAGACACTTTCCGAGATCTGTAAGCAGATTAGACTACATACATCTTACCTGTCAAAACAGTAATGATATCAAAACTATTTCCTACATGTCAAAACAGGTGTGAGGATGTGAGGACACTAAAACTACTTCCTATCTGTCAAATCAGGTGTAAGGACACTAAAACTATTTCCTACCTGTCAGAACAGGTGTAAGGACACAATTGAACTTGCTAAGTTCCCTAAAACTGACACATTTCCTTGACAATCCCTGAGATCTGTAACAATTTTTAGAAAGTCTTTGCAAAGGTCCGATTAAAACTCAATTCCTAATTATCAAAATAGGTGTGAGGAAGCACCTCTAACTCGCTAGCTTACCTGGTGTGAACTCCCTCTTACGTAACTGGTGTAAATCTGGTGCAAACTCCCTTTTGCCTACCTGGTGTAAGCCCCCTGTTGCTTACCTGATGCAACTCTCTCTCTCTCTCTCACTTACAAGGTGTCAACTTTCTAGCTTACCTGGTGCGTATGCCACATGATGTCCATGTCGTAACAAGGAACCAGGAACTTATCGGGGTGGGCTCTCTTCAGAGCCAGGAACTGTCTGTACCGTTTCTCACTGTAGCGCAGGAAGCCCTTGGTTCGATAGTGCGGCAGCGAGACCTGTGTGGGATAACCTAAGAGTTATAGAGGAATCACGGCTTCGAATTAAGGAAATGTCAAGGATTACAACATTAAATAATTTACATTAATTTCTCCATGATTTTCCAAGTCAGGTATCCAGCATTTTCTGTAGTTTCAACGTCACAAGTTAAAATTTCAAAGGGTTTTCAGACAGAACTTGGAAATTTTCAAGGATTTTCAGACAGACCTTGAAAAATTTCAAGGATATTCAGACAGAATTTTTAAAAATTCAAAGATTTTCAGAGAGAATTTTAAAAATTTCAAGGATTTTCAGACAGTCCTTGAAAAATTTAAGGATTGTCACTCAGAACTTGAAAAATTTCAAGGATTTTCAGACACTAAAATTTTTCAAGGATTTTCAGACAAACCTTAAATAATTTTAAGGATTTTCAGATAGACCTTAAAATTTTTAAAGGATTTTTCAGACAAACCTTAAAAAAAGATTTTAAGGATTTTCAGACATTCCTTAAAAATTTCTAAGGATTTTCAGATAAACCTTGACAAATCTTACAGATTTTCAGACGGACCTTAAAATTTTCTTTGAGGATTTTCTGACAGATGTTAAAAAAATTTCAAGAATCTTCAAAGACTCAAAAATTTCTTCAAATTTTCTTTGAGGATTTTCTGACAGACGTTAAAAAAATTTCAAGAATCTTCAAAGACTCAAAAATTTCTTCAGACTAAATCTCCAAAGTGTTCAACAACTATGTTACTGGAAAGTTCAAATTCATGTCATTCAGAGAGAGAGAGAGAGAGAGAGAGAGAGAGAGGAGACTTAAAAAAAAAACTAACCTGATAGAAGAACGCACTCTGTCTCTCCACGGCGGATCTGAGATCGTAAGAAATCCGGGTCTGAATCTTGAGCCCTGGGGTAGCCTGTGACGTCACGAGTGACGTCATCTTCTCAGCCGCTTCTGACGTCATCGATGACGTATCGTCGTCGTCGTCGTCGTCCGATTTCCTGACGGCGTCTTTGATCTCCGAGGGGGTCGGGTCGCCTGGGTAGTCGTCCAGGGGGAGGTCCCAGGGTTCCGAAGGGTAAGCAGCTTCCCAAAGGCGGCGTCCTTTCTCCCTCGCTCTTTCTAACGCCTGTCAAGGTCATGACATATATTTATTACTATGATTATATTTACTAACTAATAGATTTATTTATTAATAAATATATTTATTCCTTTATCAATATATTCATTAATGTGACATTTGATTTCGATACGAAACCAAACATTTATTCATTAACCAAATGCAAACATATAATCTCAAACAGTGGTTGGTATTAATTAATAAATATCTATTAATTAATAAATATACTAATTTATTAAAGATATATTTACAAAAATATATTAATAATGATACCTAATTCAAATACGACCGCAATACATTTCTTCATTAATCTACGGCAAAAATGTAATTTGAATCAATTATAACAATGTGTAATAATAATAATAATAATAATATTTCTTCTGCTGTTTATTTGCCTGAAGAATCCTGAGCAGTGTGGTATTATTATTTTTCAGAAGATGAACCCAAACAATGCATATCTGTCAAAAACATAACACACACCACACACACACACACACACACACACAACACAGAGAGAGAGAGAGAGAGAGAGAGAGAGAGAAGAGAGAGAGAGAGAGAGAGAGAGATTATTCAGCAAGAAATGCAGCCCTAATCTTACTAGACTCCTACCTAAACAATGTACTTGTCCCAGAGAGAGAGAGAGAGAGAGAGAGAGAGAGAGAGAGAGAGAGAGAGAGGCACACTATTAAGTCAGTCTAATGAACACATCCGTCCCTGAGAACTGCGCCTGCGCACAAGGGGGATATATTCTGTGACTCGACTGAAAAAAAAAAAAAAAAAAAAAAAAAAACGTAGCCAATCTAACCTCTATGGCGTTACAGATAATACGGTCAATCAAAAGGTAACTGTTGGTTATATTTTGGCTTTTTGATCACAAGTATGACAGAAATACGTTAGGCCTCTTTGTCGTATTAATCTAGGCTTTTAATTCGTTAATCTATATCTACACATACACACACATGAATTATGCATACACATACAAGCATACACTTCATAACATTATATCATACACCTCAAGATTATTCATTGTATACTTCCTCTCTGCATTGAAAGTGTAAACACAGATACACCTTCACCCACACACACTACACATTAATAAAAGTACTCTACACTGTCACTTGTATGCTTCAAGACTCAATTACCGATAACTTTCACCAACATCAAAGCACATTAGCAAGGATCTGCATTAAATACCAGTGCTTTCCTCTTTGCTTGTGTCATTAATTACGTTGTTTTTTCTTGCGTCATTAATTACGTTGTTTTTTCTTGCGTCATTAATTACGTTGTTTTGCTTGTGTCTTTAATTACGTTGTTTTGCTTGTGTCTTTAATAACAATGCTTTGGTTGTGACATGTATTACCTTTCGTTTGTCATTAATTACATTTTGTTTCTATCAATAATTATGTTTTGTTTGTGTAAGTACTTACATTTTGCTTGCGTCACTTCCTTTATTAATTACATTTTGTGTCACTATTTACATTTTGCTTGTCACTTCCCTTGTACCATGAATTACACTTTGTGCTATTCATTACATTTAGCGTGTCATGAATTTCATTTTGCTTGTTGAAGTTGGATATAAAATTTAGGCCAAAGGCCAAGCACTGGGACCTGTGAGGTCATTCAGCGCTGAAATGGAATTTGAGAGTAAAAGGTTAGAAAGGTGTAACAGGAGGAAAACCTCAAAGCAGTTGCACTATGAATCAAGTGTTAGGAGAGGGTGGAAAGTGAGATGAAGAAGATAATACGAAAGGAGGTACAGTAAAAGGAACGAAAGTGGTTGCAGTTAGGGGGCCGAAGGCACGCTGCAAAGAACCTTAAATAACGCCTACAGTGCACCGCATGAGGTCCACTGACGGCACTACGGGGACATTTTGCTTGTGCCTTCAATTACATTTTGTTTGTGTCATTTTGCCTGTGGTATTAATTACGTTTTGTTCGGGTCATTAGTTACATATTGTTTGTGTCATTACATACATTTTGCTTGTGTCATTAATTACGTTTTGTTCGGGTCATTAGTTACATATTGTTTGTGTCATTACATACATTTTGCTTGTGTCATTAATTACGTTTTGTTCGGGTCATTAGTTACATATTGTTTGTGTCATTTTGCTTGTGGTATTAATTACGTTTTGTTAGAGTCATTAGTTACATATTGTTTGTGTTATTTTGCTTGTGGTATTAATTACGTTTTGTTCGAGTCATTAGTTACATTTTGTTTGTGTCATTTTGCTTGTGGTATTAATTACGTTTTGTTCGGGTCATTATTTAAATTTTATTTGTGTCATTACATACATTTTGCTTGTGTCATTAATCAATCAATTAACGATTTGCTTGTCCTTCATTACATTTGCTTGCATTATTATTTGCAATTCCCTCTTTGCCCCTGTGTCTAATCAGAGACTTACGACGCTGTTGTCGGAACTCAAGGATAAAATCGTGTTAGCTTGGAATAAAAGACTCCCATAAAACAGGAAGGAGAGAGAGAGAGAGAGAGAGAGAGAGAGAGAGAGAGAGAGAGAGAGAGAGAGAGAGAGAGAGAGGTCGTTTTGTAAGGAATAGAGGCTTCAGGTTACTCGAATCTTACCTAAGCAATGTATTTGTTACAGAGAGAGAGAGAGAGAGAGAGAGAGAGAGAGAGAGAGAGAGAGAGAGAGAGAGAGAGAGAGAGAGGAATTCCAATCACTGATGATATGTATATGCATATGTGTGTGTGTATATATATATATATATATATATATATATATATATATATGATATATATATATATTTATATATATATATATATATATATATACTATAGAGAGAGAGAGAGAGAGAGAGAGAGAGAGAGAGAGAGAGAGAGAGATGTACGTATCATTTAAGCCTCGTCTTCTGTAGTGTATCGGTGGCTATCCATAACTCGTCCTTTTAAAGGAGGCGGTCTCGGGGTTGAAAATAATGACCGTCTCCAACACGATAAGATAAAACGCTCCAACAACGAGCACCGTCCTTATAAATCTGAGAGAGAGAGAGAGAGAGAGAGAGAGAGAGAGAGAGAGAGAAAATCAGGATTTACTGACCTATTTACATGAAGCAAAGGAGCGAAAAAAGGGTCCCAGAGAGAGAGAGAGAGAGAGAGAGAGAGAGTTACAAGGATTAGGATTTCTCAAAGACTTGTTAGTCCATCCAAGGAGACATCGTGTGCTCACTGATCTCTAGAAGCAGGTTTTACTGTGCATTCACAGTGTTCTAATGATTTTGTCTAGCTTTCTTTTAAACTCTTCCACACTGTTGCTGTTTACAACTTCTGGTGGTAGTTTATTCCATGTGTCACATATCTTGTATGCAAAGAATTTTCCGCAATGAGATGTGTTGTATCTCTTCAGCTCTAGTTTCCATCCATTACTTCTTGTCTGGTTTTCGTTTAACGTAAATAGGTAACAGTCTACTTTTGTTATGCCTTTCAGTATTTTAAATGTTTCAATAATAGTCCTCGCAATCGTCGTGTTTTTATGGCATACATGTTCAGGCTCTTCAGTCGTCTTTGGTAACCCATTTACCTGATGGATGGTGTTAACTTTGTAACTCTTGCTTGTACCCTTTCTAATCTATTTATGTCCTTTTTTAGTGTTGGTGACCAAAACTGTACTGCATATTCAAGGTGGGGTCTAACTATTGTTGTGTAGAGCTGCAGCACAGTTTCCATGTTTCTGTATTTGAACTGCCTCTTTATGCATCCCACTAGTTTCTGTACCTTCTTTTCAGCTTTTATGCACTGTTTTGTGGATTTGAAGTCCTTGGTAATAATGACTCCAAGGTCCTCTTCTTGTTCGACACCATTTATGTTATTCCCAAGCAGAGAGAGAGGTTCAATAATGAACATCATCCTAAATCTGAAAGTCGTGCACAGAACAGAGAGAGAGAGAGAGAGAGAGAGAGAGAGAGACATTACCCTAAATCTGATATCTGAGCGTCGTGCACAGAAGAGAGAGAGAGAGAGAGAGAGAGAGAGAGAGAGAGATCCCTGGACGAACATATTAAATCTGAAGTCATGCACAATGCAGAGAGAGAGAGAGAGAGAGAGAGAGAGAGAGAGAGAGAGAGATAGAAGAAATCATTTACCTTGGCACTTGTGAGACGGTGAGGAACCACTACCCCAGCAACGGCCAAACAGTCCTGGTGGTAGTGCTGTGGAGCGAGCATGTGGACTAACCATACCCAGTGGACGTCTAGTGGAGGCGCACACCCTTCGCTTTCACCCCCTCGTGCTACCAGAGGCAGCCAGCATTCTTCGTACCTTGGATACAATTAAGAAAAGTCACCAGATGAAGAGGTTACCACGTGGACCTGGTTGACATTGGAGATCAATTGATAATTATTCAGAAGTGTCTTATGTACTCGTGTAAGTGTTTACATAATAAAAATATGGAATGTTAGTCCATATATATAAAAGATTGCTTGCAGGAATGTGATCAGACTAGAGACGCTAAAGATGACGTATACAATAAGTATGTAGGCTAAGATAACATGCCGTCACCTGTAGTCATTCAATTGTTTATAAACATTAGTCCAAGCTCCCTGCTTGAGACAACTACCCCGACCTATAATTCAAACGGCCTACGTGATCTGTAGCGTGTCTCATTTTGATTGTGTGTTCGTATGAAACTATGTCATTTGTATGTATGTTCATATGTTCGAACTACTGTCTGTTCCTTCATAACTTGTAACAGAGATGGTAGACGGGCAGAACAGAGTTAGCTATCGTTATTAGAAGACCTGTATCTCTTTACCTAAGCTTTATCATGTAGAGAGAACAGAAGTAGCCATCATCATTGGCAGAAGCGATCAAGCTATCGTTATTAGAAGACTTGTACAATCATATCTGATCTTCAGCATGTAAAACTTCAGAAGAATATATCTATTTTTATACTTCGTGTTTTCTACAAGAACCTCCTCACCATGAGTTTAACACATCATCGTCATAAACAAGAAGATAATCCCGACTTCGTAAGTGATCTACAAACCCCAAAACACTCCATTGAAGATGGAAGTGCAATACCAACCGACTTAGCGTATAGATTATCGCAAGTCTAACATTACCTCATAGGGCGCCTTATCATACAAGGCACAAGCCCTAATACTTGAACGCCAAGACTTAATAAATTTCTGTACTTATTAGCTACAGATTTTGAATTATTTTCTACCATGCTACTTGCAAGATGTAATAAGTATACCTGACTAAGTCAATAAAATCTACTCAATTCCCATTCACATCGTAGAAAATGTAGAGGAGAATCTACAGCCATTATTTGTCTGAGATAACTGCAGTGACTCACCTCCTAAGAGCAGCACTGACTAGAGGCCCTTGGTAGAGAGCCTTATGCTCATCCACAGTTGCCAAGAAGGAAAGAAGCCTCTTCGCTGCTCGAACGAGATTCACTCCTATGCGCACTTGTTTGACGTCAGGTCTGACAACTGGAGCAAACATTGCCGGCGTCGGCCTAGGGCCTTCGGGTGGGCTCGGCGGCGATTCTTGGTTCCCAGGAGGGGTCTCATCTGGAGGAGCAGAGGGAAGGTAATGCCCTTCAACATTTTCGTTTGCTGCACTTTCATAAGAAGGAGCTGAGGGTGCAGTGTCTTCTCTTCCCGTTCCCCTGGTCTCTCCTGCGGCTGCCAAAGCTGCCTCGTACGTGGGGAGACCCGGGGCGTTGGGTCCGTATGTGTAAAAGTTTGCGTCCACAGCATCAGGATGCAGAGGACAATCCACAGTGTCGTCGTCGTGTCCTTCAGACAGACCTTGGTCTTGAGAAGCAGGCTGAGAAGAGGGAATGACTAGATTTTGTGACAAGGCAGCATTAGCAGCAGCTGAAGCATCATCTAACGCTCTTTGTGAATTCAAATTTGTATCTTCTGCGTCCAAGACCCTATCTGCTGAGTCTGCAATACTTTCCGGTCTTTCAGCCGCTAGCTGAACTGAGCTTGATTCCTCTATACTTCCACTACTTTGAGCAGCATCAAGCGAAGTTGTAAATGCAATCATGCAGGGTATAGGTTTCTCTAAATCAGAGTTATCAGGTACTGTATTGTTTGATTCAATATATTCCTTATTTACACTACGTTCTGGACTACTAACTGGTGATTCGGGAGCTGGGTTCGATTCTAGCACAGAAGATGAAGTGTCTGGAATATCTGTACTTGAGTTCAGTCTAGGATCGTTACTACTCTCTATGTCTTCTGTGCTTGTACAAGATCCACCTAAATTACTCTCTGTTTGCGCACTTTGTGACAGACCATCTGTGTGTTCTTCTCCTTGTACTCTGGGACTTTCCTGTGTGCTGTCATCTTGTACGCCCTCACCAGAAACTGTTGCAGATGGCTGAGAAGCTTCTGTCTGTGGTTCCTCACTGGAGACAGCTACTGAAACTGGGATTCTGTCGACCAGTGTGCAAGATATCGGCTGCTGCTCCCCATCTGTGGGCGTTGGAGCAACCGAGCTCTCTGGAGATGCCAAAGGAGCCACTGCTACTGCTGCTACGGTTTCTGAAGGGCCTTCGTTGGGTTTGATCTTGTCCAGCATGGCTCTGACTCACGTGTTAAAACTCTGGAATTGAAAATGGTCCATTACTATGTCATGCAATCAGAATTTTACAGATGTAACGTTAAGATTTGAGACCCATGACATTTATTTTGTGAAAATATAAAAACGAACATGCAATTTAATTGTCAAGTTAAAAAAAAAAAATGCCTGACATTTCAATTTATGAAACTGAAAAGCTTGAGCATGAATAGTAAAAAACATTTAGACAAAAACAGACGTCACATTGCTAAACACTGACTCTCTAATGCTCACAGTGATCTCCCCCCCCCCCTCTCTCTCTCTCTCTTTAACTAAAACCTTCAAAATACTGTTATTAGAAATCTTAGTGTTTTGCCCAGTATGTATAAAATTTGGACTCAGCCAAGGAATTTGAGGATAATATATTCAAACTGATTATCTCTTTACTTTCAAGGGTATACGCTTTGCTGGAATGTTATACATGAGACAGACAGACAGACAGACAGACAGATGGAGTTTAACCTTTGATCAACGTTAACACTAAAGAATTTTCTGATAAACCTGAACCTCTCTGCTACAATTTACAAGAGCAGAACAAACTGTAACAACAGAACAAAAGAAAGGTTTTACCCAACTTCTCTTGAGTCTTGTAGCAAAGCAACAACAAAAACTAAAGCAGCAACAACAGCATGAGAAATGCAATGCCACAGGAATCTAAGGAATGAGAACCTCGCAAGCAGAACCGTGCCAGAAAGAAGTGGCACTCTGTGAAGGCAATCTTCCTTGTCGAGTCAGAGAAAGATGGCATGACTTATTGACCCCTCCAAAAATGGAAAATGATACAGGTTGATTTTTAACCGAAAAATGAAGACTTGTAAACACAACAAATGACACTTTTACTCTATAATAAATATTAATAATGGCATATAACAGTTATATCATTTGTAAAAAGCACAATATAATTATCATCATTATTCAGAACATGAACCTTACTCATATGGAACAAACCTCCACTGACTTGAAATTCAAGCTTCCAAAGAATATTGTGGCGTTAATTCGAAAGAAGTATGTAACAGAAGGTAATGGGTAATACAGAAAGAGGAGATCAGGCATTAGAAAAAAAAGATAAATTAGCAAATAAACAATAAAAAAAAATGTAAGTAGAAATATTATAAGAAAATACCAAGGACGAAAAGGAAATGACTTTGAATCTGGACCAGATAATATCACTTAAATTGCTCAACCCTTTGGACTCCATATCAAAAATATTAAGTCAATGATTGTAAAATTCTTGGAGTAGACTCCCCAAGTCTCAGTTCGGGTTTGAAATTCAAATTTCATTGGGGAGGGAGGGGAGAGGGGAGAGGGGTGTCCTCTGGGAAATTAGGCAATTTGAAGGTTGAGAAAAAATGTGAGCAGGCCGGGGCAGGTTCATATCTGCGTGTGGTGGATATCAAATTAGTTTTAAAAAACAGGATTTAGGGTCAGCTAAGCTGCGCTTATTGCGTGTTTTAGTTATATGATATTTGTGGTCACGATTCATTTTTAGTTTTTGTTGTGGGATTCAAGGAGATTACAGTAATGTCTACATACAGAAGGGATTGATACGAATACTCCGATAATATTATATATATATATATATATATTATATATATATATATATATATATGATTTTTTGTCATTTGTACACGGGTAACATTTTTATATTTAAACATAACACTTATTATCGAATTCTCTATACTGAAATGCTACTGCTACTACTACTACTACTACTACTACTACTAACAACAACAACAACAACAACAACAACAACAACAACAACAATAATAATAATAATAATAATAATAATAATAACTAAACTTTTAAGTTTTGGTCACCAAGTTGCATTTTCTACAATGAAAAAAATGAAAGAAAAAATAACTTTCATTTATATAGGTCTTAATTAATTTCTTAATGAAACAAGTCTTACATTTAGTGGTGGAAGAACTAAAATTCATTTAATATCTTTAACAGTGCCTAGGCCTATGATACTGTCCGTACAATACATGTACAATAGGCCTATGTATCTGTCCTGAGAGTCAAACATAAACAGTGACTTTATACATTTGTCCTTTTACTTATGAATTAGCCTACTGACTGATTTATAAATATATTTACCCATTAACCACAAACTTGTTTAGATATCCACATACCTACAGACTTTATCTCAAACCTGTAGACTTAGGCCTACTCAAAGATAAAGATATGTTTATATAGAAGATCTGTATATCTTTAATAGACGAATTTGTATAATTTCACTTATATATTATAGGCCTATACACAACACTTATAACTGAGACCCGTATGTTTTCAATGGAGGAATTTGTATAATTACTCAAAAACGTTTAAAAATTGTACATAGGCCTACGGAATTGTTCTTAGATATGCAAATGATCCCTGCTGTCCGTAGGCCTATAGAGGCCTACAAAGGCATTTGCATATATACAAGAGACAAAAGTTTATCTATTTCAGTACGGAGATGGAAAAAAAGTTTTTTTCCTAAAGCGAGAGAGAGAGAGAGAGAGAGAGAGAGAGGAGAGAGAGAGAGAGAGAGACCCCAAAATTGATCCATTTCACCATAGGTTTAAAAAGCATCTTTCCTACACATACATACACACACACATACAGAGAGAGAGAGAGAGAGAGAGAGAGAGAGAGAGAGAGAGAGAGAGAGAGAGAGAAAATAATCCTATAAAGACTTGAATTATGTGACACAATCCAGTGACCCGTTCCAGAATGAGGGTCTGTGTCCGGACTATGCCAAATTCCCTGGAACAGACATAAAGCAGGAATCCTTGGAACAGGTCAGTGACATAAAATAGGAATCCTTGGAATAGGCCAATGACGCAAAATAGGTCAAAGGTCGTTTCAGCAATGACAATGTATTTTTTCTTGAGGTCGTTGAAGGTCATTTAAGTAAAGATATTATTTATCTTTTATTTAATTGTCGTAATTCTTAAGAGACATATTTGGTCAAAATTTATATTGCCCCTTTTTTGGAATAAAAGTCTTACTTTCTGGAATCAAAGTTTTACGTTTTGGAATCAAAATCTTACTTTCTGGAATCAAAGTTTTACTGTTTGGAATCAAAATCTTACTTTTAGGAAACCAATTTTTACTTTTTGCGATCCAAATCTTACTTTATGGAATCCAAGTTTTACTTTTTGCAATCCAAATCTTACTTTTAGGAAAAAAGTTTTACTTTTTGGAATCAAAGTCTTACTCAAAAAAGACTTAACTCTAATTTTAAGAAATAATAAAATATTGACAGTAATATTATTAATAATGAAAGCGAACTGATACTGACAGTATTAATTGAAAGATAATAATAATAATAATAATAATAATAATAATAATAATAATAATAATAATAAGTAATAATAATAATAATAATAATACTTTTATCCTAATCGAATGGTTCTTTTGATCTTCATCACAAAGGCCTCCTCTCCCCTCCTTCTTCTCCCTCCCCCTCTCCCTTTTCCTTCTCCCCCTCTCCCTCCCACTCACCTCCATCCCATCCATGCAAACCCTGTTGAGAGTGACAAAAGAATTTCATTAAGTGAAATACTCTGAAATATGCCCCCTCCCCTAACCCCAACCCCCCCCTCCCTTCGCTCTCTTCTTCTTCCGCCTCTCTCTCTCTCTCTCTCTCTCCTCTCTACCCTGTGTGAGCCTTTTAGCCTTTCACACGCAAAAAGATCTCATATTCCTTATTTCCATTTCATGAGAGAGAGAGAGAGAGAGAGAGAGAGAGAGAGAGAGAGAGAGAGAGAGACCGAGAGAGAGAGAGAGAGAGACCATCATATGGAAAGTGTGTAAGTGTATGAGTTTATACTTGCCCTTATATATATATATATATATATATATATATATATATATATAGGTATATATATATTATTTGATTTTAAATCACGAAGAAATAAAAAAATAATTGATGATTATACGAACAATTACAGCCACGAAGGAAAATTGAAACAATGGAGATGCTAAGTACTTTCGTCTTCTTACCAAGACATGTTCACAGCAACTAAAGATACATAGAAGCAATAATAGGTACAAATCCTAAGGGATTAAAAGAGGTCGGAAGGTCACAGGACGGTCAACAGATTAAATTTGAAATCTACTTATTGGTAATCCTCTTTATTTTATCTTTCAGTTCCTTCTGGAACATATGTTTTATGACCGGGTCAAAAGAAAATAATCCTTGACTTACATTAATATAATTCTCCCAGGTTAACTGAATCAAACCAGATTCTATCAAGTTCCTTGGAATAGTTTCGTTACAACGTGACAATATTTGGCTTTGCGTCCCATGTGGAACTTTTCACTTAAATGTAAAAATAAAGCATTATCTGTCTGACCTGTTCTTACTGAGTAGTATTTATGTTGTTTTAATCTGGTGTACAATTCTTTGCTGGTCTGACCTAAGTAATATAAATCACAATCCATACATGGAATTTTGTATATAATATTGCTATCTTTTTTATGAGCATATTTTTTTACGTTATCATATGTGAAAGATACATTTGTTTTTTTTCAATTTTTCATATAAGGTCTTAATACCTATATTATAACAAATAGTATGGCAACAGGAAACCCACTTTCGCCTGTTCTTTCAAATTTATACATGGGAATTTTTTGAACGCCTGTACATCCCCAAGATATTCCATTTCCCTGTGACATGGCACCATTATGTTGATGATATTTGAGCCATCATACCCAAAGATTTGAATGTAAATAGTATTTTGGCTCAACTAAATGATCAAGTCCCTTCTATTTAATTTACACTTTAGTTAGAGTAAGATTATTGTTTACCTTTTTTGGACATATATATGAAACGGAAACCTTTTAATTGTAAATTTAATATTTATACGAAAAAGACAAATAAACTGACATATGTGCACTATTATTCAGGTCATCATATAAATATATAATGTCAGTTCTTTCATCAATGATTCTTCCAGCCATGCGAATAGTCTGTCCGGAGTTTTTAGATACAGAATTCAAAAACACCAGAAAAATAGGAACAGATTTGCGCTATCCATCCCATATCATGGATATTTGCTATAATAAAGTTATTAAGACATTCTGTGAAAAATTGGAAAGAAAAAAAAAGAAGTGGCCTCAAACACCCTTTGTTTGCCACATTTTATTAGATTTGAAGCTGTAAAACCCTTTTTGAAATTGTTTAAAACAAATATATCTTTCACATATACCTAATACTGTTAAAAACATGTTTATAAAAAATAGCCCCCTAAAATATAGCAATATTGTATACAAAATTCCATGTATGGATTGTGATTTATTTTACTTAGGTCAGACCAGCAAAGACTTGAACACCAGATTAAAACAACATAAATACTACTCAGTAAGAACAGGTCAGACAAATAATGCCTTATTTTTACATTTAAGGGAAAAGTCCCACACTGGACGCAAAGCCAAATATTGTCACGTTGTAACGAAACTATTCCAAGGAACTTGATAGAATCTGTTTTGGTTCAGTTAACCTGGGTGAATCATTTTAATGCAAGTCAAGGATTACTTTTTTTTTTTGACCCGGTCATAAAACATATGTTCCAGAAGGAATTGAAAGATAGAACAAAGTGGATTACCAATAAGTAGATTTCGATTTTAATCTGTTGACCGTTCTGTGACCTCCCAACCTTTTTGTATTCCCTTAGGACTTGTACCTACCATATATAGATAGGCCACTGCTTCTGTGATCTTCGGTTGCTGTGACCATGTCTTGGTAATAAGACTAAAGTACTTAACATCGACAGTTTCTACTTTTCTTCGTGGCTGTAATTTTTATTGATATATATATATATATATATATATATATATATATATATATATATATATATATAAATTCATGGATAATTTGTATTTTTCCTAGCTATACTTCCCTCGAACTGGATGTCAATCCGGTACCGACCAGAAAAATACATTTATACATGTAGATAAAAAATTTTTATCACAGGTTAAATTCTCTCTCTCTCTCTCTCTCTCTCTCTTAACATCCTCAAAGGATATCCACTAGGATACAGGAAGGATAACCGCCATTTCGCCCCGACCACACAAAAAGGACGTCGGAAACTCTACGGTCAGTGCACACCGCCAATCGATATATATAAACATTTGACTTGGTTCCGCCTTTCTCTCTCTCTCTCTCTCTCTCTCGTGAGTCCAGGAATTTTGGGAACCGAAAAGTGGTCCTACAGGAGTTGTAAGGAAGGAATTGAAGGATTTAAAGTAATGCTAAAGGATGTTAAAGGACTAAAGGATTATTCAATGCCAAAAAGGATCTTTAGGATTAAATAATAAATCAACACATTGGAAGATATGTTTTGGTTTAAAGAGAGTTGAAAGGAAGGAACTGAAGTAATGGAA
This sequence comes from Macrobrachium nipponense, assembly GCF_015104395.2. Lineage (NCBI taxonomy): Eukaryota > Metazoa > Arthropoda > Malacostraca > Decapoda > Palaemonidae > Macrobrachium > Macrobrachium nipponense. Next base: position 22,230,197 of record NC_061099.1, on the reverse strand, counting down.
GTGGATAATAAAGGATATTATAGGATTGAAAGATTACCAAATACCGAGAAGGATTTTTAAGGATTTAAAAAATAAACCAACGCATTGGACGATATTTTTTGACCCGAAAGGAGTCGAAAGGAAGGAACTGAAGGATTATTCAGTGCCCAAAAGGATTTATTTTAGGAATTTTAGGATTAAGACAGGTAGGAGCTTAATAGTAATTTACAGCAATAACACTTTATCAAATGCAACTCAAGTCATTTCAACGGAAAATAAGGAACAGTAAAGGGAATCTTAAATGAAAAGGAACCAGTCAAAGAAAAGCCAGAGAGAGAGAGAGAGAGAGAGAGAGAGAGAGAGAGAGAGAGAGAGAGAGAGAGAGAGAACACATTCACCATGCCCCAAATCAGCGCAGTTTTTCCAAACAGTCTATTCTTTGGAAACAATTCAAAGACGTTATTCAGAGAGAGACGTAGAGAGAGAAGGAGAAGATAGGAAGAGAGGAGAGAATCCACGGTTCCACATCACTCGGTTGACTCTTAAAAAGGACTTATAAAAAAAGAGAAAAAAAAAATCACCTTAAGAGGAAATCAATATGAGAAGACGACTGGTCCCAGAAGGCTCTTGTGAGCATTTAAAATCATCTCGAAGAAGCTTTTTGCTGATGATGATTGGTGGTGGTGATGATTGGTGGTGATGATTGGTGGTAATGGCAGTGATGAATGGTGGTGCTGAAGGTGGTGATTGGTGGTGCTGACGGTGATGATTGGTGGTGGCGGTGGTGATAGTGATGAATGGTGGTGATGATTGTTTGTGATGATTGGTGGTGATGATTGTTTGTGATGATTGGTGGTGATGGCAGTGATGAATGGTGGTGCTGAAGGTGGTGATTGGTGGTGCTGGCTGTGATGATTGGTAGTGGTGGTGATAGTGATGAATGGTGGTGATGATTGTTTTGTGATGATTGGTGGTAATGGCAGTGATGAATGGTGGTGCTGATAGTGATGGCTGAACTGGTGTTGCTGACGGTGATGATTGGTGGTGATGATAGTGATGATTGTGGTGTAAGTGCTGTGATGATTGGTAGTGGTGGTGATAGTGATTAAGGATGTGATGATTGTTTTTGATGATTGGTGGTGATGCATGATATTGGTGGTGATGATAGTGATGATTGGTGGTGGTGAGTGGTGGGGATGACAGTGACGATTGGTAGTGGTGGCAGTGATTATTCGTGGTGATGACGGTGATGATTGGTGGTGATGATGTTGATGATTGATAATGATTGGTTGTGATGATTGTTGGTGATGATAGTGGTGCTGATGATAGGTGGTGCTTGTTGAGGATGATAGTGATGATTGATGGTGATGATGGTAATGATAGGTGGTGATGATAGTGATGGGGTGATTACTGTGACGATTAGTGATGAGGTTGGTGGTTGAGGGGGGGTTGCTGATTTGTTGATGATCAGGGATGATTGGGTGGTGATTATATTTTGATGATTGGTGGCGGTGACTGATGATACAGATGGTGGTGATTTGTGATGATTGGTGATGGTGATATGTACATATACATAACGGTGGATTTGTTTCTCCATTTCAAGACTCATGCTGCTACGAGGATTTTTAATTATTATTATAATATTGTCATAATATTTTAAGTATTATTAATGCACCGTATGCATACAATATAGTAAATGATATTATTATTATTATTTCAGGTATTACTAGATACAATGCAAATACAATATAAGAGGCATTAATCAAACATATTATTATTATTATTATTATTATTATTATTACTTAAATTTCATGTTTTACTATATACTGCAAGCATACAACATAGTAGGTATTAATCCAATATGTTGTTATTCTTATTATTATTATTATTATTATTGTGATAACTGAAGTTCAGATGATAATTCATCTGAACTTCAGTTATAACAACATACTGTACCCATACAAAATAGCAGTTATGAAATGCCCTTATCATATCAAACCATAAATTTATTAGCGGAGGATTTACACAGATAAGAAGACACGTCACTCCACAGTGTACAGCGTCTTGGAGGTAATATCTTCTAAGAAATAAGAACAAGTGACGATGAGTTAATATTTCAAAGAAAGACATCCCAAAACATCTAGAAAGATATTCTTACAACAAAAACTACGAATGTACTTACGTTATTATTATTATTATTATATTATTATTATTATTATTATTATTATATTATTATTATTATAATCAGACGATAACCACAGGGCCATTGACTAGAAATTCAAGCTTCCAGAGATTATTATTATTATTTATTTTTTTTATTTTTTTTTTGGTCTATCACAGTCCTCCAATTCGACTGGGTGGTATTTATAGTGTGGGGTTCGGGTTGCATCCTGCCTCCTGAGGAGTCCATCACTTTTCTTACTATGTGCGCCGTTTCTAGGATCACACTCTTCTGCATGAGTCCTGGAGCTACTTCAGCCTCTAGTTTTTCTAGATTCCTTTTCAGGGATCTTGGGATAGTGCCTAGTGTTCCTATGATTATGGGTATATTTACCACTGGCATATCCCATATCCTTCTTATTTCTATTTTCAGGTCTTGATACTTATCCATTTTTTTCCCTTTCTTTCTCTTCAACTCTGGTGTCCCATGGTATTGCGACATTAATGAGTGATACTTTCTTTTTTATTTTGTCAATCAACGTCACGTCTGTCTATTTGCACGTATCACCCTATCTGTTCTGATACAATAGTCCCAGAGGATCTTTGCCTGATCGTTTTCTATCTCCTTCAGGTTGGTGTCGTACCACTTATTACTGCAAAGTAGCTGGAGTTTCTTGCACAGACTCCAGTGGAGGGCTTTTGCTACTGAATCATGCCTCTTTTTGTACTGGTTCTGTGTAAGTGCCGGACATTCGCGCTTGCTATGTGGTTCATGGTTTCATTTTTCGTATTGCACTTCCTACATATGGGAGAGATGTTATTTCCATCTATCGTTCTTTGGACATATTCTGGTTCTTAGGGCCTGATCTTGTGCCGCTGTTATCATTCCTTCAGTTTCTTCTTGAGCTCTCCCCTCAGTAGCCCATTGCCACGTGTCATCGCTGGCTAGTTCTTTAATCTGTCTCATGTATTGTCCATGCATTGGTTTGTTATGCCGTTCCTCTGTTCTGCTTGTCTTTCTCCTGTCTCTGTATATTTCTGGGTCTTCGTCTAGTTTTTAATCAGTTCTGCTTCCCATACCTCCTTGAGCCACTCGTCTTCACTGGTCTTCATATATTGTGCCCCAGTGCTCTGTTCTCGATGTTGACGCAGTCCTCTATGCTTAGTTGTCCACTCTCCCTCCTTCCTTTCGTTGTTATGTATAGTCTGTCCGTATTTGCTCTTGGGTGTAGTGCTTTGTGTATTGTCATATGTTTCCATCGTTTTCTGGTCTATGCTGCGAAGTTCTGCCATCGCCCATTCCAATATTCCTGCGCTGTATCTGATTACTGGCACTGCCGATGTGTTTATGGCTTTTTATCATATTTCCGGCGTTGAGTTTTGACTTGAGTATCGCCTGAGTCTCAGCATATATTCTTTCCTGATCGTGTCCTTCATCTCTTGATGTTTTACATCCCCTCCTTCCATTATTCCCATGTATTTGTATCCAGTCTCATCTATGTGTTTGATGTTGCTCCCATCTGGTAGCTTTTATCCTTCAGTTCTCGTTACTTTGCCCTTTTGTTTTGTATGTTGACTAATGCACATTTTTCTATCCAACTCCATCCTGATGTCCCCAGATACAATCCTTACAGTCTGGATTAGGGTATCTATTTCCTTGATGCTCTTACCATACGCTTGATGCGTCCATGAACATCAGATGGTTAATTCTGTTGCCTCTTTTCTTGAGTTGGTACCAGCATCCATCTTTCTGCAGTACTTTTGTCATGGGAACCGTGGCTACTACGAAGAGTAGTGGGGACAGTGAGTCGCCCTGGAAGATCCCTCTCCTGATATTAACCTCTGTTATTCTTATTCCATAGCTTGTAAGTACTGTATTCCAGTTGCACATTGTATTTTTGAGGAAGCTGATGGTGTTTTCATCTGCCCCATATATTTTCAGGCATTCTATTAGCCATGTGTGTGGTACCTTGTCGAAGGCTTTCTTATAGTCTTATCCATGCCATGGTTAGGTTTTGGTTTTCCCTCTCTTACTGTTCTTCAGTACCATTTTGTCTATCAGGAGCTGGTCTTTTGTGGCCCTACACCTCCTTCCGCAGCCTTTCTGTTGGTGGGGAACGGTGTTTGTATCCATCTAGGTACTTGTATAGCCTTTCGCTGATGATACCTGTTAGTAACTTCCAACATTATTGGTAGGCAGGTGGTTAGGCCTGTAGTTACTGGCTATATTTCCCTTACTTCGTCTTGCTTTCTGGACTAAGGATGTTCTTCCTGTGGTCATCCATTTGGCGCATGGTGATTTGTGATACAATGCTAGTTGTTCTGCTATTCTTGGGTGTAGGGTCTTGAAGTTTTTGAGCCAGTATCCATGGACTTCATCGGGACCTGGGGCTTTCCAGTTGGCATTTTCTTTAGTTGGTTGTGCTGGACTGTATCGTTCGTGATTGTCAGTGAATCTTTGTTTTATTCTCCTGTTTCTTCAGCCTTGACTTCCTGGAGCCATGTTGCATGTTTGTTGTGTGATACGGAAAGCTCCAGATGTTTCCCAGAGTCTCTTACTTGGTTCAGCTTCAGGAAATTTCCTTGGTGGTTGTCTTCCCCTTTTAGTTGGAGCTGTAAGTCTTTTTTTTTCTGTGGTTCCGAATAGTTTGTCTGGTTGGTATCCCCTTCCTTATTCCTGTTTTTTATGTACCGTTGGATCTTTATGTGCTTTGGCCTTAAGCCTCTGTTTTACATCTTCTATTGTGTTGTTTAGTCCCCATCTCTTGTACTTTGTATTTCTCGTTCAGTTCCTCCCTTGTTTTCTTGCTTCTTAGCCTTTTTTCTGCCATCTCTTTCAGTTTACTCAAGTCCGATTCTCATCACCATGATTTGCTTTTCCAGGCGCCTTTGCCAAGGCGGTTGCTGTTTTTGTTTCTCTGTTGGGTTGTTGTGCTGGTGGTGCTGGTGTTCGTATCCCATCAGTTTCTGCTACTAATCTTGCTCCTGCATATGTCAAGTTATTTGTTTCTGTGATATTGGTGGTGTGCATTAGTCCTCATTATTTTCATTGACCTCACTAGTTTTCTCCCTTAATTTCTTGGTATTGTAGGCTTTAATGGAGGGGATCTTTGTTATTATTTAGTATTATTTTTTATTATTATTATTATTATTATTATTATTATTATTATTATTATTATTATTATTATTGATTATTATTATTATTCAGAGATAACCATAGGGGCTTATTGACTAGAAATCCAAGCTTCCAGAGATTACTATTATTATTATATTATTATTATTATTATTATTATTATTATTATTATTATTCAGAAGATGAACCCTATTCATATGGAACAAGCACACCAGAGGGGCCATTAGCTTGAAATTCAAGCTCCCAAAGAATATATATGTAAGTTCATTTGAAATAGAAGAAGGTAATAGGAAATACAGAAAGAAGAAATCAGACATAAGAAAATACAAGATAAATTAACAATTTAATACATATATGGATAAAAATCAGAGAGAGAGAGAGAGAGAGAGAGAGAGAGAGAGAGAGAGAGAGAGAGAAGGTACAGCACACAAGTTCATCTACTTCAGAGTGGAGATTTAAAAAGCATCTTTCCCGAGAGAGAGAGAGAGAGAGAGAGAGAGAGAGAGAGAGAGAGAGAGAGAGAGAGAGAGAGAGAGAGAGAGAGACTTTCTTTGTCAACGGGACAAAAATAAACGACTAATGAATCAATTAGGATCAAATTTCCAGCTCGCTCTTAATTACCATTAATTAGATCTGTGTCACATACCAGCCGACAGGCTGCGTCACAGACACACAAACACACACACACACACAAACAAATACACTTATACACACCAGAATTTCACTTTTTTTTTTCTTATCTTATCAGGACAAGATATTATTGTAATCCCTATTTCTTCTGTTACAACAGACAGGAGGTAGATTTTTCAAGTTTCAGCTAAGGCCAGTTCAAGATTCAGATATAGACTGTTCAAGTTTCAGCTTTAGACGATTCAAGTTTCAGCTTTAGACAATTCAAGTTTCAGCTAAGGACGGTTCAAGTTTCAGCTCAGGATCGTTCAAGTTTCAGCTCAGGATCGTTCAAGTTTCAGCTAGGAACAGTTCAATTTTTTGCTGAGACCGGTTCAAGTTTCAGCCAATGACGGTTCAAGTTTCCACTCACACCCACTATTCATAGCTGATTTGCACAATCACGAGCTGATGCTAGTTTGTTTCAGCTAAGAGCCGTTCTAGTGTTACCTAAGAGCGGTTCAAGTTCCTGCAAAAGATGATTCAAGTTTTACCTTAGAATGGTTTAAGTTTCAGCTAAGGATGGTTCTAGTTTCAGCTAAGACCAGTTCATGTTTTAGCTAAGGACGGCTCAAGTTTCACCTTGGAACATTTCAAGTTTCAGCTAAGGACGGTTCAAGTTTCAGCTAAGACCAATTCAAGTTTTAGCTATGGACAGTTCAAGTTTCAGCTAAGACCAGTTGAAGTTTTAGCCAAGGACAGTTCAAGTTTCAGCTAAGGATGGTAAGTTTCAGCAAAATTTTACACTTAACAATAAAATACAGAAAAATAAATAAATCCTGTTTACTTACACTATTGCCTGCACTGTACTGCACTATACACTACACACAGCTATAACTATACACATTGACACATACACACACTCGTGGACGCGCGCACACACACACTCAAATACACATTAAAAAATCCTTAAAGACTAAATAAAAACACAGTAGACAAATCATGTTTACTTACATTACCGCCTGCACTGTACTGCATTATACACACATGTAACCATACAAACAGACACATAGAAACAATAAACAAATAAAAATAATAAAATCCTAAAGTACGCAATAACTTAACCTAATTACTGACTGCACTGTACTGCACCATACACAACTATAACCATACACATACAAACACATTAAACAGATTTACAACTTGAGGACGCAATACCTCAACCTACAACGAAAATTTAAACGCGAGAATTACCTCTAGCCTTCAAGTATACATCATTAACATACCAACTGTGTACATCTGGGAAATTTATTGCGCAGTCACGCAAGCGCAAGCATGCAATTGCTGATGCTCTTTGCTTTCTCCTTCTTTGCTTTCTCCTTCTGCCGAGCTAGGAGGCTTCGAAGCTCGGGTCCTTGGTACAATGTGTACAACCGCAAGAGTCTTTTATCCTATAATGGTTTATAAATGTTACAAATGTGTATAAATGTCAGAATCTTTTAATTTCTTAAGAGCTTTATAAATGTATTAATTATCTAAATGTGCATAATGGCTAAAATATCTTTGTTTCAAGGGGTTTATAAATGTATCAATAGTATAAAAATGTGTACAACGGCTATCATCTCTTTTTTTTTAAGTGGTTTATGACTGTGTAAATGAGTACACGTGTATAAATGATTCATACGAGACAGAATGAGTCTGCAAAATGTTGTATATATTCTACATAAAGCATGCATGCATATATATATATGTGTGGATATATATATATATATATATATATATATATATATATATATATATATATATATATATTTGTGTGTATAATACGAATGATGCTTACATACCACACATGATACTTTCACGTAGTAATGACACACACACACACACACACACATCATTCATAATCCTTCCACCTTCCCTTTCTCCCATAACTTATGAACAAGATCACGTCCTGGACTGAAGAAGAGCAATCGAACTATCAAACAAAAAAATAATATTTTGTATATATATATATATATATATATATATATATATATATATATATATATATATATATATATATATATATATATATCAGATACGGAACAGAATCCGAAACCCATTAAAAAGTTTCTGGCCCCTTATTTTGTTCCACTACAGAATCTGACTGGTCTCCTACCACAACCCCTCCCAACCCCCTACCCCCCGGACCCCCCTATCAATTTGGGAGTGTCGGGATTTCGTGGGGATCAATGGGAGGTGGATTATCTTTAAAAAAATGGTTTCTACTGAAGGAATTACGAGTCTTATCATACGCTTTGGTGACAATTAAGGGGTTTTAGTTTCTAAGAACAAACACAGCCATCTCTTTATCTTTTGTTGACAAGACTTATTCTAAATTTTCGTGGCTATTGGGGTTTAGTTTCTAAACACAAACACAGCCATTTCTCTACCTGGTGTTTAAAAATCTTTCAAAAGACAAACGACTATTGAGATTTAGTCTATAAGCACTGCGTTGACTCTAAACCTTGCAGTTTTCTATACAACACTGTTATGTGACAACCTTCTATT
>NC_061099.1:22204266-22211766 GCF_015104395.2 Macrobrachium nipponense | reverse complement strand
TAAAATTATTTTTGCAAGAACGTGACTTCATTGTGAAAAGATTGCCAACTAGAAGGACAAAGCAAAGGGCTCGGTGAAGCATGGTTCAATTAAAGGCATTGTATCTTAAAATCAAGAGTAACCCCAAAAAACTATAAAAATTTTGTACCAAGACCAGTGAATGTCTTTTTTCTAAAAAACCGGAAGTTGGAGAAGCCATGAGGGAGGAGCGGTGTAATTAAAATATCTAAAAAAAGGCAAGTGATTGGTTGGTTTCGTGTTCACTGGAGTGAATTTGATGTTAGGGTGAAAATGAGTTGATGAAAGTTAAAAAAACCTTGGTCGGCGTCAAACCGACTTTCTAAAGAGGTTGCAAACGGGTGGATGGTAACTAAGGGAGGACAAGGAATCAAGCATTGCTCTTTCCAGCGAAGCAACAATGAAGATACGCCGGCAAAGATGGGTTCCAAGAGGGAGGAGCCCATAGCCATACCATCAATTGCGAGTAAGAACAACCCATTAAAAACAAAAAAACGGTGTCCCGGCCACCGGCCAAGATCTAAAAGTTTCCTAAAAAATCATTCTTACAGGAACCCATTTAAAAGAAAGAGTCCATCCGTAGGAAAAAGCTTACTTAAAATTATATCAATGGTCTGTTGTAACAGGCTACATTGTAAATAATGACTCTACGTCATAGCTTACCTAGAATAAGGTTCCGAGTCCTGAGGCAAGAAAAGAATCTGGGAAGTTTTGCAAAACTCGTATGGAATTCTTTAGGGTTATAAGAATTTTTCAGCTAAGGGGGTCAAAGGACCGTTTGGATCCATTCTGATGACCTCATGTGTCATTTACAAAGTTTACTTGTCCTCGATGTTAATCGAAGGAACATTATATTGATCGACACCATATGGTTACTTAAGTTCCGAAATCGACATAGTCATAGGCGTATGCTAGTTGTATAAGAACTGGCACTAAGCTTTCGAAGTCCCGAATTTTGCCAAACATAAAAGGGATCCATTTACCGATTAAATGTAGGTTATTCGATCCAGTACAAGGAACTTTCAGGTTTTGGGCAGAGCTTCCAATCACAAGGTTTTGTTAACAATTAATGAATGAACTTTATTTGTTTATTAAAAAAACTGGGTCCCCACTCATCTGAAGCACCCATGCCACGTCTTACACCATGCTTTACCTTCTCGGTGAACTAGCTTACGGCTTTTTTTTGTTAGTCCTTCCTCTGTTCTTCACCACTCAGCGGTTAGTCCATTTTTATTGGTTTTGTTTTTAACTGTGATTGTTTTCATTGTAACTTTACATTGTGTATTTTAATATTTTAGCTTAATTTTATTGTACTAATTAGATATTGTTACTTTTTAGCTTGGAAAATGAGGCCCTGCTGGTTGGCTTCGAAACGTTGCAAACTTAATAAAATTATGAAAGTTCCATTGGACCTGTTGGGGTGTGCTTCCCCTACTTCCATTGTATAGTTGGTTTTGGTTTAGAGAAAACCTCCAGCCTGTTTTAATATTATATATATATATATATAATATAAATAGATATATATATTATAGTAATAATTATAATATATAATAATTATATATATAATTTATATATATATATATATTTATATATCTAATATTTATATAATATATAAACCAAATACAGTTAATTGCCAAACTCTAACAGAAAAAAAAAAAATTTTTTTTAAAAAAAATTTTTTTTTAATAACCAAATCTGTAACTCGGAACAGCCCAAAACCAAAAGAAGCGTAAGAACACCAAGGGGACCCCTGCCCCTACCTCCACCCTCCCCCCACAACACACAAACAAAAACAAACACACGCGAACAAAACCATACTTAACAGCCAACACTTGACAGAGTCATTCTTCTGAGCCTGGGGGAGCGGGGGGGGGGGGGGGAAGGGGGAAGCTACCAAGTCAGCCTTTTGGCATAGTGATGCTTTAGCTCCGCTGTTTATTGGAATTTTATAGCAATGCTGATACACAGAGAGCCTCCACTACAATTGGCAGCATTCGCCAATCCCAGTCCTTACACTCTTTAAAAGCTCTCTCTCTCTCCTCTCTCTCTCCTCTCTCTTCTTTCTCTCTCTCTCTCCTCGTAACCACACAACAACAACAAGACACCACGCTGGTCACGAGTCTGGTATTACACCAGTTGTATTCACAAATTCTCTCTCTCTCTCTCTGGGTATGGAGTAAATTTGCAAATATTGAAGGTTAAAAAAATGTGGGATTAAAATCTCACTCTCTCTTCTCTCTCTCTCTCTCCCTATCTCTCTCTTTTTGGTAAAGTAAATTTGCAAATGTTCAAGCTTAAAAGCAAATGTGGGATTAAATTATCTCTATCTCTCTCCCTTGGTAGAGTGTAAATTTGCAAATATTCAAGGTTAAAAAAAAGGTGTGGGATTAAAATCTCTCTCTCTCTCTCTCTCTCTCTCTCTCTCTCACTCTCTCTCTCTCTCTCTCTCTTGGTAGGGAGTAAATTTGTAAATATATAAGCTTGAAAAAATGAGGGATTAAAATCTCTCTCTCTCTCTCTTTTGGTAGGGAGTAAATTTGTATGCAAAAATTCGAGCTTAAAAAAAGTGTGAGATTAAAATCTCTCTCTCTCTCTCTCTCTCTCTCTCTCTCTCTCTCTCTCTCCTCTCTCTCCTCTCTCTTGGTACGGAGTAAATTTTCAAATATATAAGCTTGAAAAAACGAGGGATTAAAATTCCCTCTCTCTCCTTCTCTCTATCTCTCTTCCTTTTCTCTTTTGGTAGGGAGTAAATTTAAATTTGTTTGCAAAAATTTGCGGAGGCTTAAAAAAGTGTGGGATTAAAATATTCTCTCCTCGCTCTCTCTCTCTCTCTCTCTCTCTCTCTCTCTCTCTCTCCTCTCTTCGCTAAACTAGGGCATTCGTGTTTCCATATATCCCGTATAAACTGAGAACATCTAGAGGCTCCGGTTTTAATGAATTCATGTGGGCGTGTCCATCTGGCTTCTTATCCTTGCCCTACATAATGTGGGCTTGTACGCTAAAGAAGATCATCTCTTGTGCATTAGGATAAATTTAAATCCAAACAGAATTACCAAATATATAATATATATATAATACTCATATATATATATTATATTATATAAATAAAGGTATAAGCCACGAAGAAAAATTGAAAAACACTGGAGTTAGCTGCAAGATCTTTCGACTCAAAACGGTCATTTACTTAACAAAGGGCGTTGAATTTTTGGAAAGACTCTGCAGCATAATCTAAGTGTTTCACTTTCCTTCGTTGGCCTTACACCTTTTATTTATGCTTTATCACCGTTTCCCAAAACTTCGTGATTCAGTTATAATTATCAATATAATATATATATATATATCTTCTATTAAGATATAATATATATTATATAAATATATAAAATAATATATTAATAATATATTATATATATATATCTATATATTATGTGTGGTGTGGTGGGTGTGTGTAAAACTTGCCTCTTCCCTTAACCTTCCATAAATTTCCCTCAACGTCGTTTCCTCTCTCTCTCTCTCTCCCTCTCTCTCTCTCTCATTTGGGGAAGAAAAATAAAACTTCTCATTTAAAGACTCGGTTGACAATTTATTATCCTTTGTACTCGCCAACTTCCATTATCAAACTTCCTTTCTGTTCGTCTCTTAGAGAGAAGAGAGAGAGCGAGAAGAGAGGTAGGAGAGATGGAGAGAGAGAGATCGGGAGAGAGAGAGAGAGGAGGTTATACGAAGGCCTGGCTGGGCTGGAATGAAACACTCCATTCTGCAGAACACTCTTAGACGGGCGTAACGCCCCCTCCCTTATCAGCTCTCCCCCCCCCTCACCCGCTCCCGACCTTCCGGTACACGTTCCTGAAGGAGGAGGAGGAGGAGGAGGAAGAGGAAGATCAGAAGGAAAAGAAGGAAGTATAGGAAGGAAGGAAGGAGGAACGAAAGATGAGCTTGTAAAAGGTGGACTAAAAAGGTAGGAAGATTGGAAGAAGGAACGAATAAGAGAGAGAGAGAGAGAGAGAGAGAGAGAGAGGAGTGTGAGAGAGAGAGAGAGAGAGAGAGAGAGAGAGAGAGAATTCGTCATTAGCCTCAAGTTACCTACCTTGGTTTTACTAAAGTCCTCCAACAGAGAGAGAGAGAGAGAGAGAGAGAGGAGAGAGAGAGAGAGAGAGAGAGAGAGAATAATTTAGCCATTAGCCTCAATTTTCTTCTTTAAAGCTTGACTTTCCAAATTCCTTCCTCCTAGATCAATGGGCTACAAGAAGCTCTCCTTGTGGTATGCCGCCCACTAAATAAATCTCAAGCGCGCCCTTCAGCGAACTCAAGATGTTCTGGAAATCGGCTGAATTTTGGAGAAAGGCGAGACACTACCTATGAAAAAAGCACGTTCGCGGACTCTGGAGTGTGCTGATGCCAAATTGTCTTGAGTGGGTTCAACAGACAGACAGACAGACAGACAGTCAGGCAGGACAGGACAGGACAGAAACAGACAGAAACAGACAGACAGACATACGCACAACAATTTTAGGGAAAGTTAAGTGAATGTTTATGTGCGTATGTATGTACACATGTATGTGTATAATGTGTTAATATATACATACATATACAAATAACTATAAATATACACATACACGTAAATATACATAATGTAATATATATAAATATAATCTAATTATGTATAAATTATATTTGTATATTTACGTGTATTTGTATATATTTATATTTATTTCTATATGTATGTATATATTAATACATTATATTCATACATATGTACATACATACTTACATAAACTTTCACATAACTTTCCCTATCCCTAAAAATCCTTGTTGCGTGGTGTGGCTATGGTATGTAATGTATGTAGGTGGAATGGTATGGTATATTGTATAATATGTATACGCACACACACAAATAATAATATATATAAATTATATATATATATATCATATATCTATATAGTATATAATATATATAGATAAGAATATATTATTAATATATATATATATCTATATAATATACTAATAAATATATTATATAATTATAATAATATAAATTAATTTAAATATTCTATAGTATTATATATATATAAATATTATATATACATATGAACTTACAAGGTAACCAAAACAGTCTTAGGCGCTTATACGCTTACATGGACAGGGAACTAAATTTATAATTGTAAAAACGCATCAACTAGTCTTTGCAGAGACGTTTACAATGAAGGGGCCAAACTTCATGTACATCAAATGAGTAACATCACCAATCAAACGTACAGAATGACGGATCACATCGCATTAAAAGATGTGAAATAACCTAGAATTACAATTACGGTATTACTCCTTTAAAGGGATTTTACATCCCTTATACAACTCCAAACAGACAATGCCTACACCCACGATTGGATGAACAATTCTCCCACAGGAAACGAGAGAGAGAGAGAGAGACGAACGAGCGAGGAGAGAGAGACTGCGATGAGCGAGAGGAGAGAGAATTCACAAATAATACCTACACCCAAGACGGGAGGGCAACAAATAATTCTACCACAAATTGATTGAGAGAGAGAGGAGAAGTAGAGAGAGAGAGAGAGAGAGAAGTAGAGAGAGAGGATGGAGAGCGAGAGGAGGAAGCGAGGAGCGAGAAGATCACATAAAATACCTACACCCAAGAAGAGACAAACAAAAAATTTACCTCCACGAATTTGATTAGAGAGGAGAGAGAGGAGAGAGAAGAGGAGACCGTGCGACGAGAAGATTTGAGAGAGAGAGAGAGAGAATAAGTTCCCCAGCCCTCATCTGGTCGTTACATCATCACACACTCATCATCATCATCTCTCTCCCTCTCTCTCTCTCTCTCTCTTAAATGATGCTGCGTCATCACTGAAATCAAGGATGATGAATAATTCGTTTAGGGTCATTCATCAAAACTCATCGAATTGTGTAGATGGGACTCAACAGGGAATAGGTTGGGATATCTTCTTCCCCATCTACATCTGGTTCTGCCTTCGTAGTGGTTGTCGTTAGAGTAGATTGAACCAACTAAACTGTACCAATCCGAAAATAATAAGATGGCCCTGGGAAACCAAATCCTGAACTATAGATGGCTGTAAACACACCAAACTATACAGTAGATGACTGTACCCAATCCAAAACTATAAATAACTGTGACCAATCCCAACTATAGATGACTGTAACCAATCCCCAACTATACATAACTGTAACCAATCCAAAACTGTAGATCTCTGTAACTAATCCAAAACTACAGATGACTGTAACCAAAACTACAGATGACTGTAACCAATCCAAAACTGTAGATCTCTGTAACTAATCCAAAACTACAGATGACTGTAACCAATCCAAAACTATTGATCTCTGTAACTAATCCAAAACTATAGATCTCTGTAACTAATCCAAAACTATAGATCTCTGTAACTAATCCAAAACTACAGATGCCTGTAACAAATCCAAAACTACAGATCTCTGTAACCAATCCAAAACTACAGATGACTGTAACCAATCCAAAACTATTGATCTCTGTAACTAATCCAAAACTACAGAAGACTGTAACCAATCCAAAACTACTGATCTCTGTAACTAATCCAAAACTACAGATGACTGTAATCAATCCGGAGAAATATATGAAGGCACGTAGGTAAAAAAAAAAAAAGTTAGTGCTTGGCTAAATGGACATTGGTATTTCCTGAGAGAACTGTGTGCGCGTTTGAGAGAGAGAGAGAGAGAGAGAGAGAGAGAGAGAGAGAGAGAGAGAGAGAGAGAGAGAGAGGGGCAGACAGGAAATTCCTATTGAAATGCAAGTCAGCAAAACACTGAGAGAGAGAGAGAGAGAGAGAGAGAGAGAGAAGAGAGAGAGAGAGAGAGATTGCTCATATGCATGAACAATAAGACAAAAGGAAAGAGAGAGAGAGAGAGAGAGAGAGAGAGAGAGAGAGAGAGAGAATCATACAAAAGTTGAATCCATCTATACAAATAAGCTACATTTATTATTATTATTATTAATATTATTATTATTATTATTATTATTATTATAAAACTGGCGAAAAAATGCCATTATTTTCATAAAAACGTCACAACAGAATTATAAAATGTTAAGGTCCAGACAACAGATTTACATTGAAATTCACGGAGTTATAGAAGCTACATAAATAAAGAAACGGCGTATATATATATAATATATATATATATATATATATATATATATGTATATATATATATATATATATATATATATATATATATATATATATATATATACACATGATGAGAGAGAGAGAAAGAGAGAGAATCATACATAAGTTCCATCTATACAAATAAGCTACATTTATTATTATTATTATTATAAAACTGGCGAAAAAATGCCATTATTTTCATAAAAACGTGACACAACAGAATTTTGAAATGTTAAAGTCCAGACAAACAGATTTATATTGAAATTCACGTTTCACGGTGTTATAGAAAACTACATAAATAAAGAAAGAAACGGCGTGT
>NC_061099.1:22181766-22199266 GCF_015104395.2 Macrobrachium nipponense | reverse complement strand
TAACTCGAAGGGCTTGTTGAAAACTGCCACAAACTCGACGAACCCCACTCCTAATGATTCCCCATCACACTTAAATCTTATGCCCCTATTATAACCTGTTGCACGACGCTAATGGGATCCTCATGACCACTTAACTTAAAGCCCCGCATACTCTAGTGTGACTCCAACACTTACGTATCACACTTGCAAACGACGGAGGCGTCGAGACGTATAATGACCAACACAAAGTCCCGTTGTGGATGGGAGATGCGATCGAACACCACCTTACACTCAACCTTTCTGCGTCAGACTGAGTACGGAGGCTCGCCGCTCTCTCTCTCACTCTGCTGACTGCTGTCCGCCGAAGGAAACGTTGCCAGATACTATTTTTAAATATCCTTTTTTATATCATTAAATTTTAAAATTTTTGTGTTTATAATATGATTAGTTTGATCTTAATTAAGGTATAATGATATTATAGGTATTTTTGAAACATTAAAAAGCGGCATTTGCTTTACGAAGATTACGTAATAGACTACTTGGCATTATTATTGAGCCCTTCCTACGACAGTTGCCACTTAATGTTTATATGGCACAAAAGGGGATTGAATAATCCACAGACTAATAATAACTACTATATACGACGTTGCAAGATGTCGTATTCGTTAATAAGGGGAAAACGTTTCTGAGATAATTAATGTAAATGTTATTTTATCTCATAGAAAAAATAGCATTTCCATTGGTTAGTTATCCTGGGAAGAAAGGGTAATATTTATATATATATATATATATATATATATATATTATATAATATATATATATATATATATGTACCTCACAATTTTGCAAACACACACTCATATATATATATATATATATATATATATATATATATATATATATATATATATTCGTGTTTAATTTTATTTTAAATGTTCACCTGGCAAAAATTGTGATGTATTAGCTCATATAAGGCAAAGTTGTATACAATAAATTAATAATGACATTCATGAAATATAAGCAATTCCGGTTAATTAATGTGCTAACGTTTTTATTAGTACCACAAATATTTCCTCTCCCGTTTCCCGCGTGTAAATGTCGTCGATTTGGATCTAGCTGAGCTGCAGATGATCCCAGAGACCTTGATGTATTCATTGGCATTCCAGCGGTCTACACACATTCGCTGCTAATAGGTGTGTGGGTGTGTGTGCTAAGTTCGGTGGGAGGTGTAACTTTCTACTCCAAGGAATAGGAAGCAAGCAAGTTTGAGACTAGGCTCCAATGCTTGTTACAGTACGTTTCCCCGTCGTTTCTTTGTAACTGGTTGAAAAACTCCTTTGCTCTTGTAGCAAATTCTTTCGGAATGGCTTAGGAAGAGTATTCGTGGCTTTTGCAAATAGTTTTACGACGTTTTGTAAAAGATATTATGATATTTTCCTTGACTAAGTCCTTTGTACTTGTAGCAAATTCCTTCGAAATGAGTTTGGAAGAGGGTATTCGATGGTGTTGTAATGCTGCAGAAGTGTATTTATGGCTTTTGCGAATGGTATTACTTTGTTTATTATTATCATTTTCTTTGCAAAAGGTGCGAATATCTGTGTTAACCTCGAGATAATATCTTCGTAGGTTTTTATATATTTTATTTGTTATTTTTTATCATACGTTTAAAATTACTAACCATGAATTTCAAGGATAATGTAATAAAAGACAATAAATTCTCTGCAACTTTAAATAACTTATGAAAGTGGATTTAACACTAATCATACTAACAATTATATATATATATATATATATATATATATATATATATATATATATATAATCTAATAATAATAAATATATATATTATATGTATGGATACTTGAATGATACAATTATGATTGATGCTTTTCCAACGAAAGCATCACTGGTGAAACAGGAGTGAATTGCAATGTGAATAAATAGATAATAAATGAAAATATTGCTTGTGAGATAGAGAACAAACTTTCAAAATTAAAATGGCATGTGGGATATATGAACAAATCGAGGTAAAGCCATCATACGACGGCAATGGGCGCCATTTTGAAATATGAAAATAACTTCCGGTGACCATAATAAATGAGAACTATGAATCAGAAACTGATTACTGTAGTTTTGGCAAAATGCTTTGGTTATCAGTGACCTAACTTAACCTAAGTTAAGACTATGTTAATTCCTTATTTTTTAGATGTTTTTCTTTACGTTGTCATTCTTGGGGTCGTGACGGTTTGTACTTGTAACGTACCTGTTAGCTTTTGGCTAAGTTAACCAGGACTCCATTCTTTTTTACATGTTGATAATACTGACCTTCAGGCTAGACTGTATGGTAACTCACATGTGTTATATATATATATATATATATATATCTATATATATATATATATATATATATATATATATATATATATATATATATATATGTGTGTGTGTGTGTGTGTGTGTGTGTGTGTGTGTGTGTGTTTTATATATAGATAAATATATTTTATGAATACACACACACACACCACACCACACATATATTATATATCTATATATATATATATATATATAATATATATATATATATCTAATAAAAGGAGCCCATAAAACACCAAAATGTAGAGAGAAAAGTACTATATTTCAGAGAACTGCTGTCTCTCTCTTCAGGTATATGAATGAGAAAAGTTTACAGAAAAGGTGGTATTTATACCAAGAGATTCGTCCACAAGTAAGCCAATTTAGGTCACCCCCGCTGATAATCTTCCTTTAATCTTCTTAAGCGTTGGTTGAATGAACACTGCGTCGACGATGTCTGATGTCCAATTCCCTTTTGAGATGTTCATTACCTGCTTCTCTTTTATTAAGGCCGATTCCATCATTTGACTCTTGTACCGGCAGTTGCTGCTATAAATTACACGTGACATATTCCAGTTTATTCTATGGTTATGTTTTCATTTAATATGATTGAAAATAGCCGAGTTCTGTTGTCCATACCTAACTGACCGTTTGTGTTTGTATTAATCTCTGGGAAGTGATTTACCTGTAAATCCGATGTAAGATTGGTCACAGTCCTGGCATGGGATCTCATATACCCCCGCGTCTTTGGGCGATGTCTTTTGTTGGACGTTAATCAGGATTTGGCTAAGGTATTTGGGTAGGTAAATGCCAAAAGGGTTGGATTTCCCAAGGGTGTGAGTTACTCTCTTAATCGTCTCCAGGTGGGGAATTTTTATTTTATTGTTGGGTGTGTCTCTGGTCGTTGTCTTTAGGGGGTCGGTAGAAAATTACGTTTTTGCTTTTTGAATTGCTTTCTCAATTATATGGTCAGATACTTAAAGATGAGAGTTGCTTGCGAATTAGTTCAAATTCTTTTTCCAGGAAATCTGGGGAACAAATTCATAAGGCTCTTAAGAATAGGTTGCTAGCTAGACTTATCTTGATAGTATTGTCATGATAAAGCTAAAGTAGTGAATATATTGAAAGTGAGACGTTGGTTTTCTGTATATGGGTAAAATTTGTATTCTGTCGTCCTCTGATTATTAAAACATCAAGAAAAGGAATTTTGTTGTCTGTTTCCCATTCAACTTTAAATTTGATGCTGGGCACTAATGCGTTTAATTTTGAGAGGAATTCATTAAAATTACCCCACTTATTATCCCCAAAATGTTAGTATTGTCATCCACGTATCTCATCCACAGCATGTTTTTGGGTTTTATTGCATTTATTACTGTAGTTTCAAAGTATTCCATGTACAGATTGGCTAAAATAGGACTTAAAGGACTACCCCATACTACACCCGAATTTGTTTTTGCTTGTAGAATGATTCCCCGAATGAAAATACGTTATTAGCAAAAAATTCGGGTAGTATGGGTAGTCCTTTAAGTTCCTATTTTAGCCAATCTGTACATGGAATACTTTGAAACTACAGTAATAAATGCAATAAAACCCAAAAACATGCTGTGGATGAGATACGTGGATGACATACTAACATTTTGGGATAATAATGTGGGGTAATTTTAATGAATTCCTCTCAAAATTAAACGCATTAGTGCCCAGCATCAAAATTTAAAAGTTGAATGGGAAACAGACAACAAAATTCCTTTTCTTGATGTTTTAATAATCAGAGACACGACAGAATACAAAATTTACCATATACAGAAAACCAAAACATTCTCACTTTCATATATTCACTACTTAGCTATCATGACAATACTATCAAGATAAGTCTAGCTAGCAACCTATTCTTAAGAGCCTTATGAATTTGTTCCCCAGATTTCCTGGCAAAGAATTTGAACTAATTCGCAAGCAACTCTCATCTTTAAAGTATCCTGACCATAAAATTGAGAAAGCAATTCAAAAAGCAAACGTAATTTTCTACCGACCCCTAAAGACAAGACCAGAGACACACCCAACAATAAATAAAAATTCCCCACCTGGAGACGATTAAGAGAGTAACTCACACCCTTGGAAATCCAACCCTTTTGCATTACCTACCCAAATACCTTAGCCAAATCCCTGATTAACGTCCAACAAAAGACATCGCCCAAAGACTCGGGGGTATATGAGATCCCATGCCAGACTGTGACCAATCTTACATCGGATTTACAGGTAAATCACTTCCCCAGAGATTAATACAACACAAACGGTCAGTTAGGTATGGACAACAGAACTCGGCTATTTTCAATCATATAAATGAACATAACCATAGAATAAACTGGAATATGTCACGTGTAATTTATAGCAGCAACTGCCGGTACAAGAGTCAAATGATGGAATCGGCCTTAATAAAAGAGAAGCAGGTAATGAACATCTCAAAGGGGAATTGGACATCAGACATCGTCGACGCAGTGTTCATTCAACCACGCTTAAGAAGATTAAAGGAAGATTATCAGCGGGGGTGACCTAAATTGGCTTACTTGTGGACGAATCTCTTGGTATAAATACCACCTTTTCTGTAAACTTTTCTCATTCATATACCTGAAGAGAGAGACAGCAGTCTCTGAAATATAGTACTTTTCTCTCTACATTTTGGTGTTTTTATGGGCTCCTTTTATTAGATGGAATTCTGTTGTTACAGAACACCTTTACCTTCATTAATATTATATATATAGTCATATATATATATATATATATATATATATATATATATAGATATATATATAATATATATTTATATATATTATTAAATAATATATATATAATATATATTTATTATATATAAATATATATATATAATAATAATATATTTTATATATATAATATATAACTATATATAAATATATATATACTATATATAATATATATATATATATATATGTTATTGGATGTGTGTGCGTGTGTGTGTGCTTAACTATCTCTCTAATTCTTAAACTAATAAGGACAGGCTTCTACAGAACTCAAACCTCTACACAAAACTAAACTTTGTGACTAGCAAAAATTAGTGAATGCTATCACTAACCCACAAACAAACGTACAATCTAATATCTTCCATTGTCGTGGGGAAAAAATATTAATATATTTATTAACATCAAAATGAAGCCTTCCAACACTACTTTCTCTCTGACTTTCTCGTGCTTGAATGTAAATATTAAAGTAAATATTAAACAAGATTCATTATCAGACACTTAGCCAGCACTAGTGAACCACAAACACGTAAAATCTAATATCCTCCATTGTCGTGAGAAGAAATTATTAATATAAAATTTATTAACATCAAAATGAAGCCTTCCAACGCTACTTTCTCGTGCTTGAATGTAGAATAAGTAAATATTAAATAACATACATTATCAGACACTTAGCCAGCACTAGTGACTTAAATTGGTAAACAATGTTTGCTGCCTCGGAATCATCCCTTACACTTTGCTGGCTTCATCTGCGTCTACAGAGGTGCAGCATCACTCGACGTCTCTCTTATCTTCTTCTTCTTCTTCTTCTGGAATCACCACTCCGACTGGCACCATCCAGGGGACCAGACGTCCTTCCAGTACGTTGGATGGGCCCTCGTTTTGTCCCTCCTGATGAGCGGCACCTTGTAGCGAAGGAGTTCCTCCGCCAGGAAGCTCAGCATTATCTGCGTTCTGTTGGTGTCGATGGCCGCTAAGTTGACTCTCTCCTCCGGGTCATCTTTGGGAGGAGAAAGAGCAAACTTTTTTCTCTCTCTTTCATTTAAAAGTCATATCAAGTACATTTTACAAATAAATAAATATGCTATATAAGTAATTTATGTACACAAATCTAAAAAAACAAACATCTAAAAATAAATCATACACATCTAAACAATTCGTATCTATTATTCATAAACTTTAAAATGCACATGTTGAGGTACTTATCTTTAAGAAATAAATAAATGTTTTCTTTAAGGAGAATTTTCATCAAATACCTATCATAACTAAATTTATTTTCTATATACTGATATATTTCATTTATATCAAAATTTAATTCTCTCCCTATCCAAATTGAATACAAGTACCCTGTAGTTAGCATAATATACGTGTTATAAATTTGTTCATTCTTACTTGAGAAATCTAACATTAAGATCTTAAGCATATTCACACTTTCCTTCTTTCCTATATCACTCAACATATTCTGGAAAAATCTTACTACTGATTTTATAAAATTGCAAAAATAGAATATGTGCAATGTGTATTCTATATTATCACATCTATTACAATTATTACAATTATAAAGAGTGAACTAAAGGTCTTGTCAGATAAAACGCTGTTATTGTCACAGATGTGTACAAAACACGCAGGGGCATACTGCCCGTTTTCTCAAATACATTAACATTCGAACATACACAGGAATTTCAATGACTCGAATTTTGTCTTCAGCTAAACTCAAAAGGGATACAACAGAAAAGAATCTATAATGCATGTTATCACTTTTATTACTTCAGTAAAAGATCCTCTGATACAGTTAAAGTTTAAGAAGTGGGCAGGTACTTTTGTCACCTACAAAGTTATTCTGTAATTTAAATGAAAACGTTTCATTATTTAGGTGTTTCAGAAGAGAGGACTACCTTTTATGCAAAGGCTAAGTTAGGTATATCTTAGTTTTACCAGACCACTGAGCTGATTAACAGCTCTCCTAGGGCTGGCCCGAAGGATTAGATATTTTTACGTGGCTAGGAACCAATTGGTTACCTAGCAACGGGACCTATAGCTTATTGTGGGATCCGAACCACATTATATCGAGAAATGAATTTCTACCACCAGAAATAAATTCCTGTTGTTCCGCGTTGGCCGAGCTGAGAATCGAACTTTGGACCACTGGATTGGTAGCCGAGCGCGAAATCCACTCGTCCAACGAGGAACCATATGCAAAGGCTAAACCCCCTACAGACCCTTTTCCAGTTCTACTGGAAAAAAGAACCCGTGAAAAGAAAAAAGAATCTACAGTGAACGTACCTTCCAAATTATAAAGTCGAATCTTGGTCCTGTCACGGAAATATCCGCCGAGTATGTTGAGCACCCGGTTCTCCCAGTAAAGCGTCGGATCATCTTTCATCTCTTTCCAGAAAATGTATTGGTCATCCATAGTCCTCAACGTGCTCTTCACAGAGATCGATTCTCCGGAGGTCAAATCTTCCAGGCTGCTGCTGCTGCTGGTGTCTTGCCAGGAACCAGAGCCATCTGGTTGATCATCGAGGAGCTCATATGACGCTGTGGGCTCTTCCAGGCTGTCGTCGGCTGGAATGTCGGAAGAATCATTATAGTTCCCTGTGAAGGGTCCATCGCCTGGAATACCTGAAGAATCATTATAGTTCTCTGTGGAGGGTCCATTGGCTGGAATACCTGAAGAATCATTATAGTTCTCTGTGGAGGGTCCATCGGCTGGAATACCTGAAGAATCATTATAGTTCCCTGTTGAGGGTCCACTGTCGAGGACTTCTTGGGTATCCTTAGTGACTTGTCCCTCTCCTGCTGCAGCGTCTGATGATGGCAAATCACCCTTCTGACCATTCTCGCGCGAAGATTTCTTGAGTAGATGATGTAACTTCGTGTTGAAGCCTTTCTGTTTTTTCTTCTTCTTCTTTTTGTTGATCTTTCTCCTCGGGGCATCTTCAGATTGAGGCAGGGATACCCAGGCTTTCCGAGCCATGCCCCCGACCAGCAGCTTGTAGTTGCTCATCCTGAAACAAAATTCAGAACAGGTCGTGAGGTATCTGCATAGTTACTGTATCATGATGCAGAAATCTAAATGTAATTAGAGCTTGTGTGATTATATTTGCTAGACCTGGTGTTCTTGGAACTGGGAGAGTGATGATGAAAACTTCATTGCTAAAGTAGGGAGAAAGTGACCGGAAAGCTTACCAATTCCCATGATACCAAAAGTGACACCATAACTTTGATGAAAACGCTTATTTCGATGGCAATCGTATTGGATATTTATTCTGATCATATGCCAAAAACTTTGTTGTCATTTCGCTTTAAAATCAAATACAGTCAAGCCTATGGAATCAGTCATTAAATCAACATCCTGTACTAGACATCATTAGTTGAGCCAACCACAAGATGAGCCAATCCTTTTGTTTTCGATCATCCAAATAGTATCGAGGATGCTGTAGTTAATGTTCAACAAAACCAAATCACAAAGATATGTTTATAAAAGCTCTTGTCTTAACTGTAACAAATGGTATAGAGGGTTTATGGGTTAACTGCTCTTTCACGGAGAATCGTCCTCAAATCAGATCAATAAACTGAATCATTATATTGACTGTACTCTGTCATGCATTGTTTTTAAGAGCAAAATGATAGGATCTACCTTAGTTAAACGAACAAATACCTTGAATATCCCATAAGGGTCTAGGAGTTCTAATACTATCGACAACATATTTCTACAACAAGCATTAAACAAAATTAAGAGAGCCAATCGCAGCCTGGCTGCCACCTAATCTCGACCACTGTGGCTAGCCTTCTGGGAGAACCTTTAACCTTCCTGACCTAAACATATATGGCCCACTAGAGAAAACCCAACAAAGGTCAGTTGTTACCTAATCTGGACCTTCTGGCCTGCCTTCTGGAAGAATTTTCCACCTTACTGACCTAAACAAATATGGCCCACTAGAGAAACCCCAACAAAGGTCAGCTGTCACCTAATCCGAACCTTCTGGGAGAATTTTCAACTTTACTGACCTAAACAAACATTGTCACTAAAGAAAACCAACGAGACAGTCACGAACCTCACACCAGCTTTGTACTTTTTGGAATCGTCCATGTTGTAGATCATGGTTTCTCTCTGTGGGACCTGAGAACTGCCAGTCAGGGCGTCCCACTGATTGACACCATCGACCTTTGGCAAGGTGAGTACCCCTGCGATGCTTGAAATGGTGCTGAACCAGTCGGTGACGTGGTGCAAGCTGTTTAAACCAAGAAAGAGGAAAGGTACAGTGGGTCAACATAACACGATTAGTCGATAAATATTACAATGATATTCACACAAGATCTGGTCATTTCTCTCAATACAGCGACCACTTCTGCTCGCATATGTCACATACCAAGGGGAAACAAAACTATTTGTGAAAACTGTTTGACTTCTGCACTGAACATTTTATAAGTTAACAAAGAATTTAACAAGGAAGTTAACATGGCTGCATGAACGCGTTCATCAACTAACTGTTCTGTCACTGTCCCAGGATTTGGCAGCAGAGGAGAATGGATGAAAGATGGACCCCTGGTTCCTCCCTCCCAGAGTGAGGCTTTTCCTCCCCTCAGTGGCCAGTTGCTTCCTCCCTTCTTGACAGATCCTCCATTCTGTCGATTGTCGTTTTGGTAATTATTGGTATGGTGTATACATTCATGTGACATGAACTAAAAAAGAGGGCAGTTCACATGTGGCAAAAGATCAACAAACGAAAACTATATGGGCAAATTTCAGCTATATGAAGTAAATCATGAAATTTATTCTAAAGCCAAGAACTAGGGTGTTTCCAGCTACTCAGCACTTTAGAGAGCGAAAAGACTTGGAATTGGAGTAGTTGGACAGCAAGATAGAGATCCAGAAACTAGATGAGGTGAAATCCAAGGATCCAAAGGTGGAAGTGGGAGAAAACCCCACATTGGCACTGAGAAGGAAAGGGCAGAGAGATCGAACAGCAAAATGGAAGGAAGTACGCAAGAGTGGAGGTCAAGTAAAGACTAAAATGTTGGTGCAGCTAGGGGCCCAAGGAGCATTGCAAACACCCTTTAGTAACACATACAACACAGGACTGAGACTTGAAAAAACTTACGTCAGTTGTGAAAATAATGACTGAGTTTTCGTAATGGCCTGTTTCTTTCAGAGCAGTGATGACCTTACCAATGGCCTCGTCCATAGCTGTCACCATTCCTGTGAGGGTGAATGATGAAAATCAGTCAGGTATCACACTTATCAAAATGAGTCTTAACTCGCTTAAAATATAAGGAAAATGTATCAAATAACCTGCCTCAAGGAAGGATAACAGTCCAAAAGGTAATACAAAGCAAATACAAAAGGCAATGGAATTTTTGGGAAGATAGGAGAATAAAATATAACAGGGTAAGAAAACAAAGGACAGCCTTCATTAAACACCGGCCGAGAACCTCCTCGACCGTTCAAACTTCAGCCTTCAACATGACCTGATACTTTCGAGAGACTGAAATATTCCACTGAATGAGGCTGAGGACATCCATCACCTCACTACACTCGCAACTGGGTTTTACTCAAAGTTGCCTCACTTTCTTCCTTCTCCGTCACTTCTCCGTTTTCTGTCGGTCACTGTGACGATGCTATTGCTGCGCTGAAGAATCTGGAGAAAGGAACATTACCCCGTCCCAGACAGGTGGGAAAAGTGAGTCCTAGACAACGTGTAACTTTGCCAGTCGACTAACCTAAGTAAAGTCTTCGTTCGTAGTACTTGATGTGCTTGTAGGGTACCATATACTCTCGAGGGACCTGGAGAGGAGAATGGACGCTCTGGAAGGCTATGTACATGAACATCGGGTCCTTTGGCTTTCGAGACCTGATGATTTCTTCTGCAGCTGAGGAGAAGATGTGCTGTTGGGATAGAAGACTGAGGTCAAACACTGTAAGTTACAATAAAAGGAAGGATGTACAGAGTGGTGTTTTCCTTGACTTCCAGTTCACAGGGCAGACGGAGTAACTTGACACACACAGACAGAGGGATCGTGTTCAGAGCCCACAGACAATTGCAGGTGAGTAACCACCTGTTTTTTGCACCGACCAGTAAAGGTATTACTGCACTTTAATCAAAACAGATGCCAGTGATACGTAAATAAGGAAATCCAATAAACAAGTTATGCCCCTCTTATGCTCGTGAATGATGAAAATGTACTTAGAATAGCGTTGAAGTTTTAATATACTACTTGGTTAATGACAGATTGGACAAGCTATGCTCTAGATTCTATTATGAGAATCAGTCCTGCTAAAATCACTATACCTTACCTCATTAAAATTGTCAACTCAGTATAAAAGAATTAGAATGACCTGGTTAGCAAATTCTCAGTGAAAGTAACAAAATCTCCAGTGCATCTCGTTTTCAGACTAAAGAAATCCGTTTTCTATGAAAAGGTTTAGGGGAAACTAAAGTAATCTGTTTCATATGACAAATTTTGGGGGAACTATAATTTCCCATTTTCATCATAACATACAGGAGAATGAACGTAATGTGATAGAGTCACTTACTGTTGAATAAACGCCGGCTTTATTGTTATCAACTCTGGTATTATTTCTGAGGTCCAAGTATTCCCTTTCCCTGGCTGGAAAATAAACGAAATCTAATTAGAGATACTACTCTTGAACAAAGTTATTTGTGATATTCATCACACATGCATATTCTTGTGGAATAAATGAAATGAAAGAGCAAAGATTACACACACACATACGCACGCACACAACTACATTTAAACAGCCAACACAAATAATTAACCTACTCGTATGGGAGAAATAAAGACTTATGAGTGCCCCATTTTACAAGTCCGGTTGTGCCTAAAAACTAAATGCGGTTTTTCTTAGGTTAAGCGCTAAATATATTTTTGAAGGAGTAAGTACATTTCTATAGGAAGAAATATGTTTACTAAGCATTTTTGTACTCTCCAAAGTTCAACTATATCTTTACGAAGAAACAGATGAGATATTGTGCATTATAGTTTTTATAGAAGAAGTTATATTTAAAAGAAGCAAAAATACATATGTACATTGTCAGACACCTGCAAGTCATATTTGCAAATAATAACAAACACATATGTACACTTTTAGAGAGCTGAAAGTCGCATGTGAACAAAATATAAACACATATGTACATTTTGAGAAAGTTAAATGTTATATCTGAAAGGAATATGTACATATTTTTGAGAGCTGACAGTCACATCTGAACAAAATATAAACACATATGTGTATTTTGAGAAAGTTAAATGTTATATATCTGAAATGAAAATGTACATTGTTTTGGGAGCTGGAAGTCACATTAGAACAAAATATAAATGTATATGTATACATTTCGAGAACGCTAAAAGTTGAATGTACATTTTTTTAGAGAGAGTTGGATGTACCCTTAAAAACTCGACGCCCACATTTTAAAAATTCAGCAAACAAACGTTTAAACATATATATTTAAAGGAGACTCGAAGTGCATTTTCCCAGACGTCTTGACTTCTGAGAAAGGTACCATCTGGTTATATTCATGAGGGCTCAAGTTGCGCTGAAAGTAAATGTTTTAAAAGCTGAAGTATTTCGTTTTTTTTTTCCTTCTTTTCTTGTTTTTTTTTTTTACTATTATTGTGGCAGTAACACCTGGTCATAGGGCCTTCTCGTCTTGAAGGAACAGGTAAAGAGGAAGAAGAAAAATTCCAGTAGGAACAGAAGAATAGGAAGAAGAATTCCAGTAGGAACAAAAGAAAAAGAAGAATTCCAGTAGGACAGAAGAAGAAGAAGAATTCCAGTAGGAGCAGAAGAAGAAGAAGAATTCCAGTAGGAACAGAAGAAGGCAAAGAATTCCAGTAGGAACAGAAGAAGAAGAAGAAGAAGAAGAAGAAGAAGAAGAAGAAGGATTCCAGAAGGAACAGAGGATAAGAACAATTCCGGAAGGAAAAGAGGATAAGAAGAAGAATTCCAGTAGGAACAGAAGAAGAAGAAGAATTCCAGTAAGAACAGAAGAAGAAGAATTCCAGTAGGAACAGAAGAAGAAGAATTCCAGTAGGAACAAAAGAATGAGAATAAGAATTTCAGAAGGAACAGAAGAAGAAGAAGAATTCCTGGAGGAACAGAAGAAGAAGAAGAAGAATTCCAGGAGGAACAGAAGAAAAATAAGAAGAATTCCAGAAGGGCAGAAGAAGAAGAAGAAGAATTCCAGAAGGAACAGAAGAAGAAGAAGAAGAAGAAGAAGAAGAAGAAGAAGAAGAAGAATTCCAGAAGGAACAGAAGAAGAAGAAGAATTCCAGTAGAGGCAGAAGAAGAAGAAGAAGAAAGAAGAAGGAAGAAGAAGAAGAACTTCCAGTAGGAACAGAAGAAGAAGAAGAATTCCAGTTAGGGCAGAAGAAGAAGAACAATCTCAGTAGGAGCAAAAGAAGAAGAAGAATTCCAGTAGGACAGAAGAAGAAGAAGAATTCCAGTAGGACAGAAGAAGAAGAAGAATTCCAGTAGGAACAGAAGAAGAAGAAGAATTCCAGTAGGACAAGAAGAAGAAGAAGAATTCAAGTAGGACAGAAGAAGAAGAAGAAAGAATTTCAGTAGGAACAAAAGAAGAAGAATTCCAGTTAGGACAGAATAAGAAGAAATTCCAGGTGAGTAAGGAACAGAAAAGAAAAGAAGAACGAAGAAACTTCAGTAGGAACAAAAGAAGAAGGAATTCCAGTAGGACAGCAAGAAGAAAGAAAAATTCCAGTAGGACAGAAGAGGGAAGAAGTAAGAATTTCAGTAAAAGGAACAAAGAAGAAGAAGAAGAAATTCCAGTAGGGACAGAAGCAAGAAGAAGAATTCCAGTAGGACAGAAGAAGAAGAAGAATTCCAGTAGGACAGAAGAGGAAGAAGAAGAATTTCAGTAGGAACAAAAGAAGAAGAATTCCAGTAGGACAGAAGAGGAAGAAGAAGAATTTCAGTAGGAACAAAAGAAGAAGAATTCCAGTAGGACAGAAGAAGAAGAAGAATTCCAGTAGGACAGAAGAAGAAGAAGAATTCCAGTAAGACAGAAGAGGAAGAAGAAGAATTTCAGTAGGAACAAAAGAAGAAGAATTCCAGTAGGACAGAAGAAGAAGAAGGAAGGATTTCCAGTAGGACAGAAGAAAAAGAAGAATTCCAGTAGGACAGAAGAGGAAAAGAAAATTTTCGAAAGAATTTCCATAGGAAAACAAAAGAAAGAAGAATTCCAAGTCTAGGACATAAGAGGGAAGCAAGAAAGAATTTCAGTAGGAACAAAAAGAAAGAAGAATTCCCAGCGTTAGGTACAGAAAGAAAGAAGATAAGAAAGGGAATTTCCAGTAGGACAGAATAAAGAGGAAGAAGAAGAATTTGCCCCCTTCTCGTAGGAACAAAAGGAAGAAGGAATTCCAGTAAAGGCTATCTAGGTGAAACAAAGAAGAACAGAAGAATGGAATTCCAGGTAGGACAGAAGAAAAAAAAAGAAGAAGAAACCATTCCAGTTTTCGGACCAGGAAAAAAAGAAGGGGGGAAGGAAGAAGAAGAAATTTCAGATTAGGGACAAAAGAAAAGGAAGAATTCCAGCCCTAGGACAGAAATCAAAGAAGAAGAATTTCCAGTAGGACCAAGAAGAAGAAGAAGAAGAAGAAGAAGAAAGTTAATTCCTAAGTAGGAACAGAAGAAGGAATCGGAAGAAAGAAGAATTCCCTAGTAGGAAACATAAGAAGCAAGAATTCCAGTAGGAACAGAGGAAGAGGAAGAATTCCAGTAGGACAGAAGAAGAAGAAGAAGAAGAATTCCAGTAGGAACATAAGAAGAAGAAGAAGAAGAAGAAGAATTCCAGTAGGAACAGAAGCAGAAGAAGAAGATTCAGAAGGAACAGAAGCAGAAAGAAGAATCCCAGGAGGAACAAAAGAAGAAGAATTCCTGTAGAACAGCAAGAAGAAAAACTTCGAAAAGGAACATAAGATAAGAAGAAGCAATTCTTGAAGAAGAAAGAAGAAGAAGGAAGAAGAAGGAAAGAAGAAGAAGAAGAATTTCCGAAGAATTCCGTTGGAACAGAAGAAGAAGAAAAGAATTCCATAAGGAACAGAAGAAGAAGAAGAATTCGAAAAGGAACAGAAGATAAGAAGAAGAATTCTTGAAGGAACAGAAGAAGAAGAAGAAGAAGAAGAATTCCTGCAGGAACAGAAGAAGAAGAAGAATTCCAGTAGGAACAGAAGAAGGGGAAAAATTCCAGTAGGAACAGAAGAAGAAGAAGAATTCCAGTAGGAAGAAGAAGAAGAAGAAGAAGAAGAATTCCAGTAGGAACAGAAGAAGAAGAATTCCAGTAGGAACAAAAGAAGAAGAAGAATTCCAGTAGGACAGAAGAAGAAGAAGAATTCCAGTAAGAACAGTAGGAATTCGAAAAGGAAAAGAAGATAAGAAGAAGAATTTCAGAAGAAACATAAATGAGAAAATAAGAGATAAGTGGGAAAGTTTTTTTTTTTTTTTTTTTTTTTTTTTTTATTTGTGGAAAGTACAGACGAAAAAAAAAAGTTTTATGAAATAGGCCCAAAAAGAGTTAGGATCATATCCCTAATGTTGTGAAAGAAAGTTTTTACAGTATAGGGAATGTTACAGGATTCTGAAGGAAAACTGGACCAGCCATGGAAAGGCGAGAGGAAAATAGGATACGATGAAGAAAACGGCACAAAAAGAGGTAGGCTCTGATCTCCTAGGGATATGAAAAGGACGTTTTTGACTGTAGGATTTGTCGTAAGATTGTGTAAAACTGGACCAGCCATGGAAAGGAGAGAGGAAAATAGGATACGTGATCCCCTAGGGATATGAAAAGGACGTCTTTGACTGTAGGATTTGTTGTAGGATTCTGGAAAACTGGACCAGCCATGGAAAGGAGAGAGGAAAATAGGATACAATGAAGAAATCGGCACAAAAAAGAGGTAGGCTCTGATCCCCTAGGGATATGAAAAGGATGACTTTGACTATAGGATTTGTTATTCTATTCTGGGACTGAAAATCTGGTAAACGAGCTCTAAAGGAAAGGAGAGGATCTTGGTGGAAAACATAGGAAACGATGAAGAAACCGGCAAAAAGAGAGGTTAGGGCCTCTTGGATCCCCTAGGGATATGAAAAGGATTTTGTCTTTTGACTATAGGATTTTGGGTTGGTAGGATTCTGGAAAAACTGGAACCAGGCCATGGAAAGGCGAGAGGAAAATAGGATACTATGGAAAAGAAAGAAACCCTTCAAAAAAAAGAGGTAGGCTCTGATCTCCTAGGGATATGAAAAAGGGGAATAAGGATGTATTTGTCTTTGACGACCATCGGAGGTGGTTATACGGATTCTGGAAAAACTGGACCACCTGTACTGGAAACCTAACAACAAGGGATGGGAAACCTAAAAAAAAAAAAAAAAAACAACCAAAAAAAAAAGAAATGGGCGCCAAAAAAACAAAAATTAGTAATCTTTATGGATATCAGAAACAGCAGAAACCATCGGCGGAAAAAACTGAAAAACAACCTAAAGAACAGCGCACGAAACACGAGAGGGTCCTTCAAATCCTAGAAAAATTAGTGTTAAAGGGCGTGAATGATCTGGCAGTTAGATCTGTGTCTGCAAAAGTGATCATCAGGTAACTCCTGTAGATCCGAAACAACCTAATAAATCAGAAGCGAAGGTAACACACCCCGAACGAGACACTTCTTACCCCTCAATCTTCTCCCTGTCTCCTCTTCATCATCATCGTCATCTTCAAAGTCGTCCTTTCCTCGTTTCTTCTTTTTCTTCTTCTTCTTCCCTTCGCTAGAAGCTGACCTTTTGTGGGTGAAGTAATCTTCGGAGCCTGTGTAGTATCCGTAGAAGGTGTCGAATCCTCTCTTCAGGGGAGTGTAGTCCCACGAACAGAACCCCAGGTGCCATCTGATGAGGGAAAGTGGAACTGAGAGAGTAAACAAACTGAATGCTGCTAAATCTCTCTAATTTGAGAAAGATTTTAGTCTCTTAATAGCTATACTAACATCAATTAATATTTAATTGATGGAACATGATTATGAAATTCGAAAACACTAGATAATTTTCAATAAATGAGACAAATAAAACATGAAATCAACATGGCACGTAATGCAGAATGTAGACCAAAGGGCAAGCTCTAGTGCGTCCTATGATGGGGTCATTCAGAGCTGAAAGGGAAATTGAGAGTTAAAAAGGCGTGATCAGACCTCCAGCTTACTCGGGATGCGTAAAAAATTTTCCTCTCAGGCATAAGTTAATTGTATTCCTAGCTTTTAATGTAAATTAAAACGTGCCAAAATCTACGGTTAAATAGAGCCTTGTTTCAAGAAAAGAAAATTAGAATAAATACACTATATCTTATTAGAAATAATTGTTCTGTACTGTTTAACATGCATATTAT
>NC_061099.1:22131766-22176766 GCF_015104395.2 Macrobrachium nipponense | reverse complement strand
GTTTCTGTAGGTAGGTAGATACCTGGCCATCTCCCAAGTAGTACCAATGATGGGAGGTGGTCTCTGTCATCAAGAATTACCATGGCAGGAGAAACTGAAGCAATCTCTTTCATTATTATTATTATTGGGGCACAGTTTTCCGTGTCGAAAATGATGACATTGGTTGCAGGTCCACAATAATATAGCATGTGAGTTTATGGTCTTTAATGGATATTGAAAGCTTTCGAACCTTCTACTAGGTTCATCTTCAGTCAAGTGACTTGACTGAAGATGAACCTATCACAAGGTTCGAAAGCTTTATTATGGACCAGCAACCAATAATAATAATAATAATTATTATTTTATTTTTTATTTTTTTTAATTTTTTTTGTTTATCACAGTCCTCCAATTCGACTGAGTGGTATTATTATTATTATTTGTTGTTATTATTATTATTTTTATTATTATTATCTTATTATTATTATTATTATTATTATCATTATTATTATTATTATTATTATTATTATTATTATTATTATTATTCATTATTATATTATTCAGAAAAAACTATTCTTATGTGACAAGCCCGAAATTATTATTATTATTATTATTATTATTATTATTATTATTATTATTATTATTATTATTATTATTAACATTCAGAAGATGACCCATATTCATACGGAACAAGTCCTCACGGGCCACTGACTTGTAACTCAAGCTTCCAAATAATATGGTGCTCAGTAGGAAGTAAGAGAAGGTAACGTGAAATACACGGGTGAAGAGATCTCACTTATTTAAAAATAAATAGATAAAAATGTACTAAATTGCAAGGAGAACAGCATTAGAATACATTTTCATGTATCTATTAATTTCCTGTTTTTTGTGCTTCACTTACCTGGAGTCCTATAGTGAAAGGATATCTCCCTGTCATGAGGGCCGCCCTCGTAGGAGTGCAAGTTGGCTGGACGTAGGATTGGTTAAGGATGACCCCGTTGACAGCCAGGTCATTCATGTTGGGCGAGACCACGTAGGGATTATTCCAGGATACGTCATTCCAACCTGGAACGAGGAGACGGTAATCGTGAATAAGATATCCCGAGTAAAAATAATTTAAAAACATGTAGTTACGAAAGTCACGAATATAAGTCATTTAGGGGCCTATGTAATTGTATGATTGTGGAATGTATACGTTTATAGTATTAGTGGTAGTAGTAGTAGTAGTGGTCAGAATTTGCCTTTGAAACGGCTCCCTTGAAGCTGAAGATGAACCAAATAGTAATTATAGTGCAGTAGTAGTAGTAGTAGTATTGGGGATTTGTTAGTATATAGTATTAACTGCAGCAGTAGTATTAGTGGGGCTCTGCCTATGAAACGGTTCCCTTGAAGCTGAAGATGAACCTAATAGTAATTATAGTACAGTAGTAGTAGTAGTATTGGGGATTTGTAGTAGTAGAGTAGTAGTAGTATATAGTATGAACTGCAGTAGTAGTAGTGGGGCTCTGCCTATGAAACGGTTCCCTTGCTCGTTCTGTTTTGTCTTTGCTAAGAAAAGGGTATAAAGCCTCTGCGATGGGATCTTTCCTTTGCAACGGCTCACACTATGAAAATTTTTAGTCACCCGAGGGCCTGGGTTCTTGAGCCCATACAATGAGAAACAAGTACGCAAAGAGACAGAAAGGAATCAGTAGACCAAAAGACAGTAGAACAAATTTCACCGCTCTCAACACAAGCAAGAGACTTTATAAATGACAGGTTACATAACAGTAATTGTAGTACTAGTTGTAGATACCTTGTTGCCATCCTCTGCATTACTTAAGCAACGTTTCACCAAGACCAGCAATAACCCCAATTTGTAGATAATCAGCATTGCCTCGGTAGGGGGGACCAACCATTCGTGGAGGAGAGAGAGGGGAGGGGAGGGAGAGGAGTTGGCTGGGGGAAAGGGGTGGTGTGTGTAAAAAGTAAGTCGATTTTGGGGAAGGGGGAAAAACATACGCGTTCCCTCCCCTGAAGGCTGTATTGAGAAGAAGAAGCATGTTTTTCGGCTTTATGAGTCTAGTTTCAAACCTACTTATGAGAGAGAAAGAGAAAGAGAGAGAGAGGTTTGACGTAACTGAATATCCCTTGCTGTATGTCATAGAGATCTGCTCTTTATGAGTCTAATTTAGAACTACATACAGGATAACAGAGAGAGAGAGAGAGAGAGAGAGAGAGGTTGCGGTGTCATTATATAACTCTTGTTCTCGTCAGAGATCCATAGCTTTGAAACCTACTTACAAGAGAGAGAGAGAGAGAGAGAGAGAGAGAGAGAGAGAGAGAGAGGTTTGGCGTTACTGAATATTCCTTGTTCTTGTCAGAGATCTATTCTGCATGTCATAGAGATCTACTCTTTATGAGTCTAATTTTAGAACTATCTACAGGATAGGAGAGAGAGAGAGAGAGAGAGAGAGAGAGAGAGAGAGAGAGAGTTTGCGGTGTCATTATATACCCCTTGTTCTCGTCAGAGATCCATAGCTTTGAAACGAAACAGGAAATCGTCCTCTCTTTGTGCACTGCGAACGTAACCGATTCGCTCCACTATGGACGCATTATACATACAGGTCAGCGAATGTTCATACCAGTCCTTGCCTATACAAACTTTAACGGTACTCCCGTGATAATACTACGCAACGCTAGCCTGAACTGCACTGAAAAGCAACTGAGAATGGGTGGCGACTTTCTCTCTCTCTCTCTCTCTCTGTGCTCCTGTCTCTCGTAAGTTACTACATCAGCAATCCGAAAGTGTCTATGGACCTCTCTCTCTCTCTCTCTCTCTCTCTCTCTCTCTCTCTCTCTCTCTCGCTAAATGAACGAACATTGAAAAGCTGCTACTGGTATTCAGGTATTAAAACAAAAAAACCGGTTTGCGCTCTCTCTCTCTCTCTCTCTCTCTCTCTCTCTCGTCTCTCTCTCGCGTCTCGCGTTCTCTCTCTTTATCTCCTCTCTCTCGCGTTTCTTCTTCTTTATCCAATGACTTGCAATATGCAAGTCATCGCACGGGCTCTAAAGAAATAGAGATATTCTTAGTAACGATCATGCAAGTTCAAAGAAGTGGTCGTCCAGTTCAAACTAGTATTGACCAGTTTTTACGGGGCTTCGATATTACGGGGAATAAGGGTCCTGGAACGTGCCCAGACCTTTAGATGGGCAGAGGCTAAACAAGTGAAAACGGCCCTCCCATAGCTTTCGCTTACTCTGGGAGTAAGCCTACAATCTGCTTTGTTGTGGGGTTGGTTAGAAAAGCCTAAAAAAGGTCTAAAAAAGAGGTTTCGCTTTTAATTATAAATAACTGAATTTTAGAGTAGGATTATTTATTAGAATGAAAATGTAAAGAATAAATCATGTGGATGTTAAGCAGTAGAGAACAATTATTTCTATTATATATGATATAGTGTATTCATTATCATTTTCGTTGGCGATTTCAGTACGTGCCCCCCTTAAGTAAGCTGGAGGTCGGATCACGTCTTATTGAAAATGAAGCTGCCATGTTTTATATGCTCAGTTATATAATATACTACGCACACACACACATATATATATATATATATATATATATATATTATATATATATATATAATATATATGAATAAATATAAAATTATATATATATTATATAATATATGAATAAAATATGAACATATTGACAAATTTTGGTCCAATATTGATCAACCTAAAGTATAATATGATCTAATTAAATTATCATTTTTATAAAAAAAGCACTTTAGATACGAAGAAGAAAAAGGGCGGGCAGGGGCTCAAGTACCCCAAGCCCCCCCCACACCCCTCATTTATGCACGCTCCTGTGGGGAATATATATATATATATATATATATATATATATATATATAAAGCAATTGTTTCCTCTTATGCAAAACAATTAATATATAGCCAAGCAATCCCGCTTTTGTTCAAATCCCTGCGATTAAACATTAATTTTTTGTTTATTCCACTGAAATCCAAGTAAATTTTTATTTTCCTAAGTCTCAACCAATCGAAAATCGTTTTAATTTCCATATTGAAGACAAAAAATTATTCCATGATCTGTAAAACTCATAAACAGTTAATCAAACAAATAGTTTTTTTAATTTGTAATCAATAAATTCTTTGTTCATCCTTCTGAATCCAGGTGAATAATTATTTTCTTTAGTATCATCCAATAATATATTTCATTTTATTTTCTACATACATACATACATACATACATACAGCACACACGCGCAATATATATATATATATATATATATATATATATATATATATATATATTATACAACCGTTACGTAATTTCCATGTAAAATCGCTAGCCATTAACTCAACAAACCATCTTCACTCTTGCAATAAAATTCGTATTTGTTTATCCACTGAAATCCAGACAAATCATTCCGTCACCTATGCGTCACATATGCGCAAGTAGGTTCCTCCAATCTTCTCAGCCTGGCCTGGATTTCGTACACATAGGCTATCCGTTATCTGTATTCATGAAACTTGTTTGGTGACGTTGCTGCTTCCGGAGAGAGAGAGAGAGAGAGAGAGAGAGAGAGAGAGAGAGAGAGGAGAGAGAGAGAGGAACCTGAACAGATACAAAGTGAAAATTAGATATCCTGCGCCTAAGGTTAGTCTAATGTTTACACGATAACATCAGTTGACAGTTGTGCAATAAGAAATAATGACATGTCGGTTAAGTATTTTGAAATATATTTACTAATTCTGGGCGATGAAAGCCTTATTTCTACATTTTACCAGGAAATAACACTACGAATACTTTTCCAAGCAGGGGACTGAAAGCACAGTTTCATATATGGTGACGCACAGGCTGTGGGCGGTCAAGTTTCTCTTCGGAATCATAATTTCGTGGAAGAACGACGCCCTACTCGTTGCTTTCAAGTGACTGCAAGCAAATTCACCATAAATTTTGGCAAAGAGGCACATTTTTCTAAAATAATAAATATAATCTACCATTTACGAGATGTTTTATAATCTATACATTCTCAGATAACATACTATGCTTTGCGAAAATCCTTAAATTAGATTACATATGATTACTGCTAACTCCAATCCCCACCCTAAAACCATGGATACGCCCATGATCCACGAGCAAAGAAGAAATAAGAATTAATCAATATAATTAAGTGTTTTAACGAAAACAAATAGATAAATAAAAACACGAAAGCCATATACACAGTTGGGGGTTCTAAGGGTAAATGAGCCTAAAATAAATCGATATTTCAAATCTGTCATCACAATGCTCAAGCATTGACCATAATCTAATTAAGCAACGATCGTATTGACTAAGAAAGTAAATTAAATTAATAGTCAATAATATTTTTCTCTACTAAACCATGTTTATGGTCAAAAGGGTTCTAGGGATACTGCAAGACCCCAAAATATATCGTGATTTCAAAATTGTTACCATAAATCTTAACCATTGAGCATAAACGAACTGAACAACAAATATATATTTTTTAAAAATGCAAATTAAATTAACCAATCATATTTTTCTTTACAAAAGTTAAATACTGATGTAGGGTGTACGAAAAGAATAAAACATTTAGGCTTGTAACCCTAGTCTTGCCCAGTACGGCCAGTGGCAAGTTGTGGTGCGTGCATGATCATAAGGTGGCTGAATAAGAACTGGTACATTTTGGTGATATAAACGTCGATAGTGTTAATAACGGATAAATACTACCCAAAGATGTCAAAGGATTACCTCTGTGAAAGAAACGGAAGATCTGGATTAATATAATCGTGAAACGAACCGGGTTGCTGCAGAAAGTGGAGGACTTCTTGTCATTCTTGGTAGTAAGTCAAATGTAAACAAACTTCTCGAAGTTTTGAGGTGCCATGGGCAGTCATGTGTTTATATGTTGCTATGTCGAAATTATTTAAATGTTTCCTCAGTCATGTTTTTTTATAACGAAATATTATCAATATAATCTTTGTTTTCCTTCTCGTATAACGAATCAACATGAATAAGCTCGAAAGATGAAGATGCCGATATCGAAAACTCATCGGGATTTATATTATAGGCCTAGTCACGTTCCGAAATTGCCATTTGGCCTTTCATTGAATTGACAGAGAACATTTGTTTTCGTATAATGTGTTACACAGAATTACTAAACGTTATTTATGCCACATACCTTAAGCTATCGACCATGCTCGACTTTGCTTGGATAAAATGATAGTGTAAGGAAATAATTCATCCCCTTAATAGCCTTAGTTAAAAATAGATTTCTCAGTTTCTGAATGTCTAAGCTTGGTCATGAATGGTAAGGTTATAACTAACATTGGCCTAAAGAAATTTATTTATTCACTTATACCTAAATATAACATTCGATATCGTAGATATAGTTATATACGAGTTATGCAGAGTTGGTGATATTGCTTGAGTCAATGTCTATACGACTGTCTTTTAGTCAAAATACAACAAATGTCAACAGCTTGAACCTAGGCCTAATATGTTCCCAACCTACGAAAATGTAACGCAAATCTGTACACTAATTTAGTTTTAATTGCTGTTAGATTTATATTATTTCAACATAACCCAGCAACAAATTTATCCCCGTAACTACTTTGTTGCAGATCAATAGGTACCAATTATCCAATGTGCTACGCTAAACTGTTTTTTTGTACATGAAGAAGAAACACAGGCACAACACACACACACAAAACAGGGACACACACAACACCACCACCACCAACCACACACATATATATATAATATGTAATATATATATATATATATATATATTATATATATATATATTATATATACTATGATGAGCATCAGGGGCGGAGCCAGACATTGTGGACATCTGGGACTTAACACTGAAGGTGTGTCTGGGGTCCTCCCCCAGAAAAATTTAAGAATTTCGTAGATGCGATTTCCTGCATTTTAGTCTAATTTAATGTGATTTATATGGAACATTGGTGTCAGAGTTGTCATAATTATTAAAAGTTCAGAAAGATTGGGGGCTTTTGTAGTGAGATTTGGGGCTTCAGTCCCAAAAGCCACTCGCCCCGGTCCGCCGCTGATTTGCGTGTGTCTATACATACTGCAAACACGCACTCTCACGAAACACACGGAAGTGGTGGTCAGTTTCGAAAAACCTGCGTCACGTTCGACAGTGGTATATGAGGTCAGTTCGCTCGCGTTCCATGTCGTTTCGTATAGTTTTCGTTAGAATTGCACGCATGGCGTAACCGTATTAGGCATATATACGTCTCACTCTGTTTCCGCCTGCATGCTTTCATTATGGGTCAATGACGATTCAAACCCAGTTTTAACCGGCTGTAAGTGGTCATTTAGTACTGTGTTTCACCTTGGGCCAGTGTTTATTGCTTTCTGCATTTTCAGATGGGTATCATCAAGGTTATCTATTTCATGTTTCACTGGTTTTTAGTCTCTCTCTCTCTCTCTCTCTCTCTCTCTCTCTCTCTCTCTCTCTCAAGAGTTATATATAGTTCCTGTAATTATATGTAACTGCATATGAATATATAATTCAATTTCAATATGTATATATATATATATATATATATATATATATATATATATATATATATATATATATATATATATATATATATATATGCGTGTGTGTATGTAGGTAGTTGTAACAACAAGTCACGTTTTTTTATAATACACACACAGACACGCACACAAGTGAGAGAGAGAGAGAGAGAGAGAGAGAGAGAGAGAGAGAGAGAGAATTATAAGACAGAAGTCAGTGACATCAGCACGAGACTTACCCAAATCATCAGCTACTATGAGTATGATATGTGGCTGCTTCTGTGATATTTGTTTGGTTGACATTGTCTTGGCGCTGGCCAACATCAGCGATGTGATGATTAAGGGCAGGAGCAATATGGAGATGTTTTGAGCCATGTTGTAGTTCTGGAATGGTAAGAGATATGCCGTGTTACAGATGAGGTTTTTGTGTTAGACGTATGATTTTTTTTTGTAAAGGAATAAACTGTTACTTACAATCCTAAGGTTTGTACATACAATATATATATATATATATATATATATATATATATATATATATATATATATTTATGTGTGTGTGTGGTATATATATATATTATATATATGTATTGTATATAACTATATACACAATATAGATGTATGAATATTTATATGTATGCAGCAGTACTTCCATGGGTTTTGAACTGTTTTACTTCAGCGTCACTAACCCTGATAATTGTAACGCAAGAATATAACAATCCAATCCAACATCACATATCTCCAATGCGACCTTAGTAATATAGTATATATATATATATATATATATATTATCTATATATATATATATATATATATATATGACATAATTACTAGTTTTCCTAAATAAAAGCACCATGGAAAAATTAACACCAACCATCTTTAGAAAGTCGATGCAGCCAGGTCGATAAAGTTCATGAAAAATACAAAATGAATACGAAGGATTCATCTGGTGGTATCCAAAGCATCCTATACAGTATCCCATTGAAATTCATCCCATAAGGAGTCCTTTGGATCCTCCATAGATTCCTTTGTTTATCTCCTTGAGGAACGCCAGTGTTCAGCTTTTCATTTGGAGGATTAGTCTAGGAACTGATTATTGGAAACGCTGATCGTCGTATGTAGTATGAGAGTTCGATGCCTTTGATCTCTGCGTTCATTGATAGGCCTATGGAGGACATTGTAAAGTTATCTAAAGGTTTTCTCAGATAAAGATAACGATGCAGTTAAGGTGGCTTTTCGGATAAAGATTCAATTAAGAATCGTCATCTATTAGGCCTATGAAAGCCTATATTCATTACCTGGAACGCCAACAAATATCTGACATGCTTTTCAGTGTTGTTGCGGTTGCGTGAATACGAACGCTCTCTCTCTCTCTCTCTCTCTCTCTCTCTCTCTCTCTCTCTCTCTCTCTCTCTCTTACAGGTAGTTAGTTTAATGAGCTTAAAATGTGTCAGACTCTTCCGTGTTATTGTGGTTTTGTAAATATGAAAGCATCTCTCTCTCTCTCTCTCTCGTAAAAGCTTTAGCCTTTTAACCGCTTATCGGGCAATCTTTATTGCGGTGATGAGAACTTTCCTGTAAGTAGTTAGTCGCCTGACAGTGCACTGAGAGAGAGAGAGAGAGAGAGAGAGAGAGAGAGAGAAAGAAAGAGAGAGAGAGAGTCTTAACTTCAGTATATTTGGTTTTAGCCAAGACTTGGTCTCAAGAAGACATTGAAAGCGAATGTTTTCAGTGTTCTTGAGACTCCTTATGGGATGAATTTCAACATTCGTTTTCAATGTCTTGTACACCAGCCTACCTGCATAAAGCTTGTAGATTAGCAACCGCTTTTGAAGAGAAGGGTTGTCATATCGGTTAAATTGTGGACGTTAGTTTCCAAGTATTTCTATATTTCTGCCTTTCTTTGTCTTTGTCTTTTCAAGGTTGTCGTTTCAAGTAGTTGACGAAAATTGTTTCATTTCGACTAATTTATCTGATTAAAGTTTAAATCTGCAAAAAATTATTCTAATATAAGCTTATCTATCACTTCATGAGTGTTTATGCAAATCAGCTCAGAAAATTGTCTCGCTAAAAAGCGCCCCGTTTCTGGCTAAAAAAAAAACAAAAAACAAAACTATTTTATGGGTATTTTTCCCCGAGTGGATTAATGACTGACCCCTCGTTATTCAGCTGGAATTTAAGAAATGCAGAGATTATATGGCCAGCAATTTTAACGCTTATATATGTATCTAGTGCGAGGTCTGATTTTTAGTCATCTCGAATAAATTGCTAAACAGAAGAGTATATTATTCATAGACGATCTGAAATCGTGTCTGTAGTCGTTTGTTATTCATTCACATCCTGCTATAGTCTTATTCACTTCTTTTAATTCCGTTACAAAAATTTGCTATACAAGAAGATACTATGTTATCAATAGACGACTTGAAATCGTGTCTGTAGCCTTTTGTTATAAATTCACATCCTGGTGTGGTTTTATTTACTTCTTTTAATGAAACCCAGTGAATTATCGCTTCCTCATTGATAGGCCTTTTACAAAAGTTTAGATCTAATTTGATTTCCGTAGCAAGAAATTCTTATACAAGATGTATTAGCCATGGAAGATATGACATTGTGCCTATAGTCTTTAGTTATTAGTTCACATCCTGGTATAATTTTATTTACCTCTTATAGATAAAACTAGGCGAATGATGAAATTCCTCATTGTTATCTAGTGCCGGATATGATTTTATTTCCCTTGCAAAAATTGCCAGAAAGGAAGATATATTATCAGCAGATGATTTGAAATCGGGTCTATAACTTTTTTTTTTTTTTTTTATATAAATAAATTTATAAAAAAAAAAAAAAAATTTATAAAAAAAAAAAAAAAAAGTTATCGACCGATTTCAAATCATCTGCTGATAAATATATCTTCATGGTGTAGTCTTACCTCACAAAATTTTGAATAAAATTAGGCGAATGAGCACTCCCACCATTGCTAGGCCTATTACAAAAGTATCTCGTAAACATCTCAACACTTTCTAGCAATCTCTAATCTATGTGAAAGCCAAAACATTCCGGAAGGTCCATGGATTGGTGTCGAGCCGACCCTGTCCCCAAGGAAATGCATTCTGGTACTGATAAGGCGTTGTAGTACTCTCTCTCTCTCTCTCTCGTGGCCTGGGATGTTGGTTGGAACTACAGTGCTGGATTTGCCAAGAGAAAGTTGTGTACAACCAGAGTCCTATACACAACACGGATAAGTTAGAGATCGTAGCTGGGCTGTTGGCATTTTTTAAGGTTACGCTATGCCCTGATTACTGTTACGTCCTAATGCAGGTGGGCACCCAAGGTTGGGTCCTTATGGCCCAAAGCTTGGGCAGTGATCCCTTATGGCGTTGGCTGCACTAAATTGTTCGACAATACCTCTGGGAAGGAATATTGCCTCATAACATTTTGTTGTTTTCTGTCATTTAGGTACCTTAGTTTCTCTAAAGTTTAAAGGTATATGATGTACCTTTATAGTGCATGGCTTACCTGTAAATTTAGAGAAATTGAGGTACATGACATACTTGTAGATTTAGAGCAGTTAAGGTAGATAACACATGTGTATTTAGAGCAATTAAAGACCAGAGTATATATATAAATTTAACAAGATATCTGTAAATATAACGACATAGCTGTAAATTTGATGACATACCTGTAAATGTAATTACATTCCTGTCAAATTTCAAGGAATCAAGGTACACAGCACTCATAAATTTAAAACAATTGAAGTGCATGACACACCTGTAGATGTATGTAATTAATTGTAATCATACATTTCATTGCTAAGGTCACTACCATTTGTCAGGTGTATATTTAAATATTTTTTTTTAGGTTGATAGGATGTTGTAAGAGGAGAGGAGGTGGGTTAGTGTTTAATGGGGCTTTGTTTTCGGGGATGGGGGAGGGGGAGGTATATAGTATACCTGTGCGTTGTTATGTAATTAAGTTTCACCTCTGATGCAAGGCTAAGGTAGAGTACTGTTAAAGCAC
Organism: Macrobrachium nipponense; assembly: GCF_015104395.2. NCBI lineage: Eukaryota > Metazoa > Arthropoda > Malacostraca > Decapoda > Palaemonidae > Macrobrachium > Macrobrachium nipponense. The sequence continues at coordinate 22,165,227 of NC_061099.1, read as the reverse complement.
AAACAGGGGAGATGACCCTGGATGGTATTTAGGGCAGTTGATGGGGTACCTTGACGTGTCCCTTTGTGCTTGTGTGCTTGCATGTTGATTGGGAGCGGTAGGGAGACGAAGGGGGAGGGAGCGAGAGAGAGAATACGGAATTGACGCATATACTCGTAAACATGCATAAGAATGAGCTCTCTAACTACTGGTGTATGTGTTTATATATATATATATATATATATATATATATATATATATATATATATATATATATATATATGCACATAATTGTGTCTTTGTTTGTGTACAACTATAAAACTGTAATATAATAAAACTTAATATTTTTTAGATATACTAGTATGTATACTTGATGACTTCAATTTTTCTTTTAGAATTCTGTGCCCACGTCAGCAGTGAAGAGACTTAAGCTAGTGTTGTTGAGTAGGAAAGGTCACCATACCCCTACAATTCAGCGATTCTCATAACAATAGTTTGACCTCGATCGGCGAAACAGTTCAGAATTGAAAACATAGCTTATATAAAATATATAATAATTCATCATATACATTTCCATACATCTCTTCTCAGCTTTGGCGTGGGATAGACCAGAACCCGTGGTTATATTATTCACCCTTAAGCCTCACACAGCGATTACACGAATCGTTATTATTCATTATTCAACCCCTCACTTCCTCGTCCAATAATGTGCGCGCCATTTTTCACTATCCTTTGTCCAGCGTTTCACTTTCACTAGGTAAATTATTCATTATTTTTGGGAGGTGTGGGTCCCTTCCTACCTGTAGAGGAATCTCTATTGTTCTAAGGTAGACTTCACCCCTTTCTCTTTCCCATAGATAGGAAGGTCAGCGGTCAGGAGCTGCCATTGTATACTATATGGGTCCCTTTAATATTATGCATAAGTTTCTTTCATGTGCTTATTCGGGCAGATTCTTACGCTTGTTGTAGTGTCCACGTTTATGTAAAAACGTTTATTATTGAGTCTCGGGAACGTCATTTTTTAAATATTTTGGTATTTGGAAATTACTCTAAAATTGGAGATTTACTGGTGAACGTTTATGTTAACGTTTGTTTTTTATGTCTCAGAAACCTTCAGTTTTAAATAGTTTGGCGTTTGGAGATTACTGTACCGTTGGCGATAACTTTGCAACACAGATTAGATTGCAAAAATGTTCCAAAATATGAATCCCATTACTACTCTACATTGGGGATTACTTTGCAACACTGATTACGACAGTTGACATGATCATATTCTCCGTAGGGGGTTAATGCCGTCAGTGGACCTCATGCGGTGCACTGTAGGTATTAGTTAAGGTTCTTTGCAGCGTGCCTTCGGCCCCTAACTGCAACCACTTTCGTTTCTTTTACTGTATCTCCTTTCATATCATCTTTCTTCATCTTAATTTCCACCCTCTCCTAACACTTGATATAGAAGTTCACTCTCGAAGTGGTTCGGAAGTCACGTAAAGCCGTGGGTCCCGTTGCTGAATAACCACTGGTTCCATGCAACATAAAAACAACTCGCAAACAAACAAACCTAATACTTGATTCATAGTGCAGCTGCGAGGTTTTCCTCCTGTTACACCTTTCAAACCTTTTACTGTCAACTTCTTTTTGGCCTCAATTCTATATTCAACTCAACTCGACATGATCATATTGAACAGAGATCGTTCACATTCACAATCGATCCCTGATCGCCTTTTCCTGCCAAGAGAGACCAGCTTCGCTGAGCAGCACCACCAACAGGCAGTAGTACAGTAAAAGTGTGCCACGCTGTCGAATTTCGTAGTAGTTCCACAGGTCCTTCATTCCTCCCTGAGGAACTTGTGTAACTGGTACCCCAAATGTTCAAGTGAAAAATTTTCAAGTGAAGATGCAGTGCGTTACCAGCCTAAATCAGTTCTCCTTGTATTTTACAGTTTACTTGCATTTTCATCTACTTATTTATTAATGTCTTCATTTATTTTATCTTTTCTTTCTGTATTTCCCATTGCCTTCTGTTACTTCTTTCAAATGAGCACCGCAGTATCCTTTGGAAGTTAGAATTTCAAGTTAACGGCTCCTTGTGGTGGGCTTAGTTTGCATATGTACAGGGTTTGTTCATCTTCTGAATAATAATAATAATAATATAATAATAATAATAATAATAATAATAATAATAATAATGTTAAAGAGAATGGCAGAATTAAGAAGCCATTTGATTTTATACATTGTTTTTTCTATTTTTCTTACAATATATAAAAGCAACTCGCTTAATTCTGCTATTCTCTTTAACAGTATTTGCCTAAAAGAATCTTCTGCCAAAATAATAATAATAATACTAACAATAAAAATATACATTATTAAAAGTAATGGCTATTTCATTAGCGTTACGCTTGTAGAGATTCTTCTCTATTTTTCGAATAGCGGCTTTTTCAGTACTACTTAAAACAGGTAAACTATAGCATCATAGTTTATCTGTAAAATTGAAATGTGAAATTATATACGCAGACCTTGACCCTACATGTGAAAATGACCTCCATAGGCGCTCTACTAGCCTGTTTAAGTACTGAAAAATTCGCTATTCGAAAAGTAGAGAAAAATCTCTACAAGCGTAACACTGCTGAAATAGCCATTACCTTTAATACAGTATGCTTGAGAGAGGGCCTGCTCCCTAAATAATAATAATAATATTATAATATTCTTTGAAAGCTACAATTTCAAGTCAGTGGCCCCTGTGGTGGGCTTGTTCCATACGAAAAAGGTTCGTCTTCTGAATAATGATTAAGATGATAATGTTGCAACCTCACTTTTTAGACAGTTCTGAGAAGAACTTCAACTCCCCCCCCCACACAGAGAGAGAGAGAGAGAGAGAGAGAGAGAGAGAGAGAGAGAGAGAGAGAGAGAGAGAGAGAGAGAGCGCTTTTTCTCACCCTCATAAACTAGTTCTCGAGTGAAAGCTGGGCGGCCCAGGGTGGCTCGGAGTTGCGTTCAGGGAGGGGAAATGAAAGGGAAACTCCAAACAGTTTTGTTCCTCGTAAACGGGGGTTGCTCATCTCAACCTGAGGTAAGAGTGAGTCAGTTGTCGTAGGTAATCATCAAGAGAACCTTCATGACGGGTGTCAGGTGTCCAGATCGGGAAGTTGATGAGTATGACTGGTCTATGATTGAATACATTTGAAAAAAATAATATAAGAAATAAAATAAAATGCATGTTTTATGAGTTGCGTGTGTTCGTGTGGGCGTTTTTAAATGAAGCGGTTCTACATTGGTTGTTTAATACTCTGTTGAATTTTTTCCCTGTGTGTGCTTTTATTTTAAAGAAACTGGTTTACACTGGTTGTGTCACTACTGACGTGAGCAGGTTTTAATAGTTGCCTGTGTTCGTGTGGGTGTTTTTTTTTTTTTTGAAACTTGTACATTGGTTGTGTTACTACGCCGATAAGCATATAGTATATATATATATATATATATATAATCTATATACATACATACATACTACTACACACACACACACACACACACATATATATATATATATATATATATATATATATATATATATATATATATATATATATGTATATATAAGTGTGTGTGAGCGTGGTATTTTTTACGAAACTATTACATTGGTTGTGTTACTACTGAGAGTTCCAGGCTTTATAAGTTGTGTGGGTGTTTTGTGTGTGTGTGTGTGTGTGTGTGTGTGTGTGTATGTGTTACGAACTGTATGTTGTTTTTACCAAGAAGAATTTGCCAAATTTTATCATTTGTGTTTTCATTTTACTTTATTATGATTGTTTTTCTTTTTTACGAAATTGTTGTACATTAGTTAATGTTACCTGTGATACTTGCAGACTTTTTAACTTTCTCTTGTTTTTGAAGAAACTGGTACGATAGTGATTTGTTTTTTTGTTTGCTACGAACTGAATGCAGCGTGACGACTTTTACAGCATTTTTTAATCCTCCCCGCAGATAGTTCTTTAGTTTGTTTTTTTATAATTGCTAAGTTCTTTTCCCAAACTCTAATCACTCTGTGCGCACTTTCACAATGCGTCAGTCATCTGTTAACTCTCACAGGTGTTCAGTCATCTTCACCACGTATTTTTGATGGCCACCCTCAGCATGAATATATTGAAATGGTCCATGATATTTTCTTTATTTATTAGAACTGTAAAGTTTATTCAGTAAAGGACTTTCTCCACCTTTTCGCCAATCTTTGTAAGGCTGCTTCACCGCTTTAGTTTTTGTGATGGTCTCCACCCCCTCCAAAAAAGGAATCTCTTGAATTGACCCATAATATTTTCTTTATTAGTCAGAATTGGATTAGGTATTTTAAAGTTTTTTTTTTTTTTTTTTTTTTACCTTAATTACAAAATCCTGTTCATTGTAAGGTTGTTTCACCACTTGAGCCTTTTGATGGCTCCCACCACAAAATAAATCTTTAGAGTTAACCCATAATATTTTCTTTATATTAGTCAGAAGTAAAAGAAATGATGAATTGTATTCAATTAAGGACTTTCCATCTTTTTGCCTCTGTACAAAATACTGCTCATTGTAAAGCTGCTTTACTACTTGAGCTTTTGATGGTCTCCACCCCAAAATAAATCCATAGATTTGACCGATAATATTTCCTATATATATTAGCCAGAAGTGGATTAAAAGTGATAAATTGTACTCGGTTAAGGACTTTCCATTTTCTTGTCTCTGTACAAATTCCTATTCACTGCAAGGCAACTAATTCAGAAAGACAAGAACACCTCATCAGCTGATCCGAAGAGGTTACTGGAATGGAATGGAATGGAATGGAATACAGAACGTATAGGCCCATAGCCAGGCGCTGATGGGACCCAAGGTGAGGCCATTCAGCATTGAAAGGGAAATTGAGAGAGGAAAGAGATGTGAAAGGTTTTGATTCCAGCATATCGAGGGATGCCGTGATTAGCCCGACCTAAACATATATACTCTGTTGCATCGTTGCCAGTTTAGTGGAGCTTCACACATACCCCGATGAATTTACTGTTTCCATGAATTCTAGTTGTCATACTAATGCAATAATGATAAAATTGCTCAAATATGTATATATACTACAAATAGATACGCTAATTTCACATATTTCCCGGTTTTGTGTAAGCCTTAAACCCAGTTTGGAGGGTAAACACATACCGATTGGCAACACTGCTCTGTTGAGCCTAGCCTTCCAGATTTTCATAATCAGATAACTAAGAGTCATTCAGTTCAGTACCGTACAACCACACGCACAGTACAGACTAATGAGCGCCTCAGTGGCGTGATCGGTATGGTCTTGGCCTGCCACCTCATTGGCCGCAAGTTCGATTCTTGGGCATTCCATTGATGAGTTAGAGATGTGTATTTCTGGTGATAGAAGTTCACTCTCGACGCGTGGTTCGGAAGTCACATAAAGCCGTTGGTACCGTTGCTGAATAACCACTGGTTCCATGGAACGTAAAAACACCTTACAAACAAACAAACAAAGTACAGACTACTTTAGCACTCAATCCTTATCGATTGTACTGATCAGATGAATAGAGAGATATACAATTCGGGTACATACACCCACTGACCAAATCATAATAGCTATGACCTTACTCGCATATGGCAAAAATGACGACACCCGTTACACCTGTTTTCCCGTCTGCTGTCACGCAACACCTGTTGTGTATACCCTTTACCTGTATACTGAATTATGACGAGACGGAACCAGTGATTCCCCTTCGTGTATGAAGATATAAAGAAGCTTTGCAGGAAAAAGGGAAATTAATTAAAGATCGAGAGTAGAGATGGGGCAGACCCTCTTGCTGATTAAGACGGAAGCGAAGGTCCTAATGTTGACTTACAGAGGACGTAACGTCCCTCCTTTGACTGACACCTGTTTGACCTTGTCTCTGGTGGGAGTTCGGGGGACAATAACAAATGTTTTTCTATTATGGCGTTCAGATAATGGGGCTTCTCGTCTCTCCATTTTTGTTTGTTATTTTCAGGATTTCTGTGATTTTTTTAAATTTTTTTTTATTTTTTCATTGTTTTTCGAAAATATTTAAAAGTTTTTAATGTAAATCATATGCGTTAATAAGAATGGCTTAAATTCTATTTAAAGTACTTCTCCCGTACGCATGTGAACCCACGTATCGTTTGAAATATTATTATTATTATTATTATTATTATTATTATTATTATTATTATTATTATTATTATTATTATTATTATTATTAACAATACGAAGCCTATTTATATGGAACAAGACAACCACTGGAGCCTTTGAATTGAAATTCAAGCATTTTAATAATAATAATAAAATAATAATAATAATAATAATAATAATAATATAATAATAATAATAATAATAAGATAATAATTTTTAGAAGCTGGAATTTCTAGTCAGTGCCCCTGTGGTGCACTTGTTCCGTGTGAATAGGGTCCATCCTCTGTAATAATAATAATAACTTCAAAAAGAAACCCACAATTATTACTGTGTATAACATGTTTACTTATAAATGTTTACGTTTTATTTTACTATATAAATACAATGTAAATATTGAAAGTCAACATATTATACACAGTAATTTTGTGGGTTTATTTTTCCAAACTTCAAAGGAAAACTGAAAGAAGTGTTTGTTTCAGGTTAATAACAATAATACTAATAATAATAATTTCTAATCTAATAATAAGGAATAATAATCCGTCGACTCCCTGACTTTCCCTCCCCCACACCCCCTAGTGGCACCGACAAATGTCAGTAGTCCATTTCAAAAACGGGTAAGAGGCACAGCTTTGTAATGGAACAGATCCATCTTTTGTGCGGAGCATTTGCGTGCTCGCGTGTTTTGAATTGAGTTCGGCTGTTTATTGATTTATGTCTATATATTTTTATGCGGACTTAAATATTTATTCAAATTTAGTCTATCTTGTGCAAGATTATTTTATTTAATGTAAATAATAATAATGTATTCCTCTAGCTATGTAAGTCTGTTGTAATATTTAGTCAATAAATAAAGTAATAATAATAATAATTATATATATATATATATTATATATATATATATATATATATATATATATATATATATATATATATATCTATCTATATATATATATATAATATATATTTATAGTCTCAGTAACCCATGATTTATTTATCACACATATCACAGTCTCTTTCTATTTTTAACACTGTTAAGATGTATAATGTATATATATATATATTTATATGTATATATGTGTATATATAGTTATTTATTTTGTGTGTGTAACGCTGTGTTTTGAAAGCCACTTCTTTTATTGATTATTATATATCCTTATTTGTTAGATATTCCTGTCAGTTGGCGGAGAGAGAGAGAGAGAGAGAGAGAGAGAGAGAGAGAGAGAGAGAGAGAGAGAGAGAGAGAATTTTCCTAAAGGTTGCATTCACGCCAAGATAATTTTGAAGACGTCTTCACTCAAACATTTCCTTGAAAGAAAAAAATCATATATCCGTCAGTCTAGGAAAACACCGTAGACTTAATTAGGTCACCTGCGTAACTCCACCCCGCCACCTCCCCCTTTCCCCCTCCCCCGCCCCTCCGTTGTTTTTTCCATCTGGGCCAAGTGAAACAGCGATGACGCAACGGGATGCGGTATAGTGCCGTCTGCGCGCAGTCAGTGTCGGGAATGCGCGGTTTTGCGCAGATTTTCCTAATCCAACCACGCCCCCTTTCTCTTCTCTTGTCGTTCGTTTTTATTGATTTATTAATTATTAGTCAGCCCCGAATGTTTCCTGAGGTTAGGTTACTCTTGGGTACATATATTTCAGCTAATATAATTCCACCTCAGTGGAACATTTATATGATGTAATCGTCGTGAATATAACCACAGAAGCACCCTTTATTGAAGCGTATATTTCAGCAGCTATAATCCCAAATTAATGACGCATTTATATATCGTATAATAGACGTGAATATAACCACGGGGATGGTATTCATTTAAGTATATTTTTCAGCAGTTATGCCCCACATCAATGGAGCTTTCAAGTAGTTAAGCCGTCGTGATTATAACCGTAAAAAAGTCTTTATTTAATTACGCATTTCAACAAATATAACCGCACATTAATGGGGCATTCATATTGTATAACAATCGGAAATATAACCACAGAAATATCCTTTGTTTAAATGTGTATTTCAGCAAATATAACCCCTCCTCGACGGAGGATTTATATGATATAATCTCCGTGAATATAACCATATAAATGTCTTCTTCATTTAAGTATATATTTCAGCCAATATAACCCCACATTAATATAGCTTTTACATATAATTTCAGCAAATATAACCCCACCTTCATGGTGCATTTATGATATAACCGTCATGGATATAACCACAGACTCGTCTTCTTGATAACAATCGGTCTTAGCGAACGTCAGCGGCGGCATTTGTACTAGCGGATATGATCGTCAACAGATGCTGGTTATGTAGGTGGTTATGTTCACATGGCTGGCTCGGTGGATAATGGCTTCGGAACCATAATATGCTCAGGAGAGTGAAGAAGAAGAATACTATAGGACTTTTACGAGCCAATTCGGCGTGACACTGAAACAAATGATAAAATATTTATGGCGTGGTCTTTTCAAATCGGAAGGGAGCCGCACAGTAGTTGCTTTTCCTCACAACAGATGGCAGTAGATGGAGGTTGAAGTTTAGTACTTATGGTTTAAAACCGTTGTGAGTGTGCGTGTGTATACATACACACTTACAATGAGCATGTAGATTTGTATGTATTGGCATCATGTGTATACTACCATTTTTTTTTTTAAACCGAACAGATGGTAGTTCTAAAAACGTATGTGTGTGTGTGTTTGGGAGTGTGCATATACGCACGCTTATAATGGTCATGTTGAGTTGTACGTAGTGATATCATGGGTATAATTATCTAAAGAAATGCTACATTTAAAAAAAATCGAGCAGTTTGTAGGTCTAAAGCCGTCATGTGTATGTGTTTGGGAGTTGTACACATGCACACCTAGTAAGGATGTAGATTTGTACGTAATGACATCGTGGGTATAATATTTAAAGAAATATTACCATTTTTAAAAGAGAGCTTTTCTTTATAGGCCTTTAACACAGATTGGATTCCCTGTAGGTCTAATTACATGTTGTGAAACTGAGGTTTAGCACCCCGTTCCTCCCCCCCCCCCCCCCTCTCTCTCTCTCTCTCTCTCTCTCTCTCTCTCTCTCTGTCTGTCCTGCGGTGTGCTTTCTACCTGGGGTCCCGCTAGGTGAGCTTTTTCGTCTGTCTAATTTATTTCTGGTTTATCTGTTCCTCCCAGCAGGTGTGCTCGTCCTTATTATTATTATTATTATTATTATTATTATTATTATTATTATTATTTGCTCCACAAACCTCTCAATGCTAATTTCACTTTCTACTTTTAACCTGAGATCTTTGATTCCTTTCACTGTTTATGAATCAATCAGTCATTGTTTTCATAAATAAACAAATGTATTTTCTTTCGCTGTTGATGAATAAACAATTCTTTGGTTTTTATAAGTAAACAATTGTTTTCTTTCACTCATTTTAGATAAATTATTCACTGTTTTCATCGATCAACAAATGTATTGTCATGATAAATACCCAAAAATTATTTACCAAAAATAGACCTTATCCTAGTGTTCGCACGTGTGCAGTACATACCTGTTCTCTCCAGTAGTGGCATAACTCATTAGCCTCCCCTGCAGCAAATATTAGCTAGCTAGCTGATTAGCCAGTCAGGTATTCACTCAGCCAACCAGTCAGCAAGGTGAACCAGCCGACCACTCTCTCGCACGGCTCCACACAAACTGAGAGTTGTTCAGCAGCCACTGCACATTATCAGCGTTCTTATGGTCTGACCGGCCCGGGTAGGCGGGGCTGGACATGGTCCCAAGGTTCTCCCTAAATCTACATACTGGGGCCATAGCAGTTTTTATCTGGGGAGTTTCTGTACTGGCGGGTTTTCTCCCTACCTATACCACTCACCTTTGGCTTGATTACAGGTATGCATCCAGGTGTACTGGTAAAATTCAATTGTACAGCTCTCTCTCTCTCTCTCTCTTCTCTCTCTCTCTCTCTCTCTCTCTCTCTCTCATGTTTACCTATACTCTTGTATATCTTTTCCTCTCTCTTTTCTATTATTTTACTAATTTTTATTTCATTTCTTATGTGTCTTAATCTTTGCTAGTAATTGATCTATTCTGTCTGTATTTCCTGTTACCTTCTGCAACTTTTTTCTTTCTCGGGGACATATTCATCTATTCATTTATTAATCAGTTAATATATTTTTTTTCCTAATAACTTATTTCTTCTTTTTTTTATATATCCTATTACCTTCTGTTGCTTCTTGCCCTTCTTGTTACACCATTAACTATTTCTTTGGAACGCTCTCAATGTTTCAATCCCCCCCCAATTGGCCCCTGTTGGGAGCTTTGTGCCATTATTGAATCGAGGACAGGATTACAAATAACCTGGGAAAAATAATGGAAGGAGGAGATATAAAAACACCAAGAGATGAAGGACACGAATCAAGGAAAGAATATATGCAGAAGAACTCAAGGCGATTACCTCAAGTCAAAAACTCAACGCCGGAAATATGATAAAAGCCATAAACACATGGGCAGGTCAGTAATCAGATATACAAGCACAGGGAATAGTGGAATGGGACGGAAGGCAGAACACTTACCGCAGCATAGATCAGAAAACCAGGAAACAAAATGACAATACACAAAGCACTACACCCAAGAGCAAATACGGACAGGACCTTATACATAAACAGAAAGGAAAGGCAGGGAGGAGGGACTACTAAGTATAGAGGACTGCGTCAACATCGAAAAAACAGAGCGCTGGGGCAATTATCTGAAAAACCAGTGGAAGACGAGTGGCTAAAGAGTGCATGGGAAGAAGGAAACTAAAATAAAAGTAGACGAAGGACCAGAAATATACAGAGACAGGAGGAAACAAGACAGAAAAGAAAACAGAGGACTGGCACAACAAACCAAACAATGCACGGACAATAACATGAGACAGACTAAAGAAACTTAGCCAGCGATGACAATTGGCAATGGCTACAGAGGGGAGAGCTAAAGAAGGAAACTGAAGGAAATTGATAACAAGCGGCACAAGATCAGGCCGTAAGAAACCAAGATTATTTGTTCAAAGTACGATAGACGGAAAAATAACATCCGCTCTCCATATGTAGGAAGGGTGCAATACGAAAAATGAAACCATAAACCAACATAGCAAGTGAATTGCCCGGCACTTGCCACAGAAAACCAGTACAAAAAGAGGCATGATTCAGTGGCAAAAGCCCTCCACTGGAGCCTGTGCAAGAAAACATTCAGCTACCGTTGCATAATAAAAAGTTGGTACGAGAACAACCTCGAAGGAGTGATAGAAAACGATCAGGCAAAGATCCTCTGGGACTATGGTATCAGAACGGATAGGGTGATACGTGCCAAACAGGACCAGACGTGACGTTGATTGGACAAAGTCAAGAAGAAAGTATCATCATGATTGATGTCGCAAATACCATGGTGGACACCAGTGTTGTGAAGGAGAAAGAGAGGGAAAAAATGGATAAGTATCAAAGATCTGAAAATAGAAATAAGAACGGATATGGGATATGCCAGTGGAAATTCGTTACCCTATAATCATAGGAGCACTTGAGACACCGATCCCAAGATCCCCTGAAAAAGGGAATCTCCGAAAAACTAGAGGTCCTGAAAGTAGCTCCAGGACTGATGCAGAAGAGTGTGACTCATAGAAAACGGGCACACATAGTAAGAAAAGTGGATGGACTCCTAAGGAGGCAGGATGCAACCCGGAACCCCCCACATATAAAATACCACCCAGGTCCCCCCCCCTGAATTGGAGGACTGTGATAGGCGCAAAAAAAAAAAAAAAAAAAAAAAAAAAAAAAAACCAAAAAAAAAAAAAAATAATAATAACTAATAAAATTAATAATAATAATAATAATCTGTTGGCAAAATGGCAGAAACAAATACAACAGTCATGCATGGGCTACATAAGTTTGGAAATAAATCTCTTTCTGAAAACGCTATTCGATTCCTCTGATGAAAACTGGAATCGAACCGCATTCCCGAAAGCCTTTCTTTGTAGAGAGCTTTATTTTTGAATATTGGTTCATGTCCCCCATTGCCATGACTGTGTTACGGATTTGTTTCCCCAATAATAATAATGAATAATAATTAATAATAATAATAATAATAATAATGAATAATAATAATAATCAAATAATTAAATAAATAAGAATCCATCTGGACCTTTATGTATCAGAACAGATAGGTGTGGGGATAGGTTCCCAATAGACCAGAAACATGGACGTTGATTGTGACAAAATCAAGAAGAAAGTACTCACCTCATTGGACGTCGCCAATACCATGGGACAAACCAGAGGTAGAAGAGAAAGGAGAGAAGGAAAAGATTGATAATGTATCAGGACCTGCAAAATAGAAATAAGAAGGATATGGGATATGCCGGTGGAAATTGTACCACCCATAATCATAGGAAACACCTAGGCAACGATCCCAAGAATCCTGAAAAGGAACCTGGAAAAACTAAATGGCAAAGTAGCTCCAGGATCTCCTTGCAGAAGAGTTGTTCTTGTTAGAAAAAGAAAACCAGGCGGATGAAGCGCCTCAGTGGCGTGATCGGGCATTCCATTGAGGTGTTAGAGATATGTATTTCTGGTGTTAGAATTTCACTCTCGACGTGGTTTCGGAACGTCACGTAAAAACCGTTGCGTTCCGGTTGCTGAATAAACCACTTGGTTCTATGCAAACATAAAAACCACCAATACAAACAAACAAACAAACAAACAAGGAGGCAGGATGCAACCCGGAACCCCACACTATAAAAACCAACCCGTAGAATAGGATGACTGTGATAGAAAAAAAATTATTATTATTATAATCTTTGTTTAAAGACAATCTGTTTCCTCTCTTTTCTTGAAAAATGACTCCCAGTAAGTAACTCCTTCGTCAACCAGCCAATTACTCTTCGTTTTTGCCATATAAAAATTGGAAAACGTCAGGAAAACGTTGCTTTATACGTCGACGAGCCTGGCAGAAGACGTAGTGGTTGAAAGCTTGAGTTTTATAGTCTGCTGTTGGGCGATAAAAAGCGATAGGGCGAGAAAAAGTGACCTATACTTTTCGGGAGTTTGACGAAAACCAGTTAAACCTTTTCCGTTGAGATGCGAGAGAAATCTCTCTCTAGAGGGACGTTAATGATGATGATGATGTGATGGTGTTTTTATGATGTTCACTGATGAAGAGGGCAGTCACTATATTTGATGGTGATGGAAGGGCCTGTCAATTTTAATAATTTTTGGTTACTTAATCTTTTTTTTTTAGGCTGTAGGGAAACTTGTGGGTATGGTCACTATATAATGATGTAGATGATTATGGTGATTATGATATTTTTATGATGTTCACTGGAAGAATTGTGAAGATGGTGAAGGTAGCAGTCACTATATTTGATGGTGCTGGAAGGAGTTTTCTGTTTTAATCACATTTTTTCAGTCTGGAGGGAAACTTTTGGGTATGGTGACTAGAACGATGTTAATGGTGATGATGATAATGAGTTTATTATGATATTCACTAGAAGCATTTTTAAGATGGTTAAGGTGGCAGTCACTATACTTGATGGTGTTGGAAGGGCCTTTCAGTTTCCAGCAATTTGTCTCATGCTTTTTCCATCACTGTGATGGTGATACTATTGTGATTTCACTGGGAGAACTGTCAGGCTGATGAAGGTGGCAGTCGCTATATTTCATGGTGTTAGAAGGGCCTTCCAGTTTTAGTAATCAGTTTTGTTTACTGTAATTGTTATTTATTTCAGTCTGCAGCGAAACTTGTGGGTATGGTGACGATAGTGGTGTTGATGGTGATTCTGATGTTATCATGGTATTCGCTGGGAGAAATGTTAGGCTGGTGAAGGTGGCAGTCACTATATTGATAGGGGTAGAAGGGCCTTTCAGAGAAGTCTAACCAGAGTGAAACTTAGGTATGGTGACTATAACGATGTTGATGATGGTGATTATGATATTCACTGGAAGGATTGTGAAGTTAGTGAAGGGGCCAGTCACTATATTTGATGGTATTGGAAGGACCTTTCACTTTTAATTAACTTTGGATTTCTTTTTGTCTGGAAAAAGCTTGTGGTTATAGTGACGATAATGTTCATGTTAATGATGGTGATTCTGATATTATGATGTTCACTGGGAGAATTGTTAGGATGGTGAAGATGGCAGTCACTATATTTCATGGTGTTGAAGGGTCTTTCAGTTTTAAGCAATTTGTTTCATAATATTTCCATCACTGTAATGATGATGGTGATGTTATTATGATGTTCACTGGGAGGAATGTGAGGAGGGTGAAGCTGGCAGTCACTATATTTGATGGTGAATGGGGAACGGCTTGTGAAATTTAATCAATATAGGTTAAATGATTTATTTTCATTGTCGAGTGAAGCAATTTCGTATTTTTGCTTACTCGGGGAGTAAGCCTACAAACTACTGTTGTTGTTGGGGGTTAGGAAAGGTCTGAAAAGGGTGTTTCGCATTGAGATAAAGAGACAGGAATTTTAGGATAGGATATTTAGGATTTATTTATTAAAATGAAAATGTAAAAAATAAACTATGTGCATGTTGAGTACAGAAAAATTATTTCTAACAAAATATAGCGTATTTATTTTAACTAACGTTTTCTTGGACCAGCTGACCTACCCACTTCATATCCGCCCTGTAGGAGAGGGACGATTATAGGAATCAGCCAGTCATTGGTCAGATGGTCGACGAAAATGTGTACCAATGGAAATCTTTTTTCACCAAAAATCACCGCATGTCGATGAAAATAAATATGAAAATAGTTTTATCTTTTATTTCTGGTAAGCTAAATCTTGATACAACGTCACAAAAAAATCAGGCGAAAATAATTTAGTTTATTTCACGTTGGGATGTTTATTTTAGTTCACGAAAAATACCACAACGATAAAAATAAAGTTTTTTTTTTTTGTTCCTTTAAATCTTGATATAACAATACAGCACAAAAAAAGACGAAAACTCTATTCAGTTTATTCCTTGAGTTAATTTATTTATTTTTTGAATTGAAAAACACCTTTTGATAATAGAAATACAAATAGTAATATTTTTTCCCATTTTTAGGTCTGCTAATTCTTGATATAACAACACATAAAAAATTTAGAAGAAAATCACTAAGTCTATTTCGTGATTTTTTTTTAAGTTCTCGTAAAACCCCTTGTGACGATAAAATTAAGAATAGAAATATATATAGCTATATATATTTGTTACACTAAACCTTGCCATATCGCGAGAAAACTTAAACAAAAACTCTAAATAGTTTATTTCAGGAGTTTTTTTTCCCTTTTTTTTTAGTTCTTTTGGAGTTCATTAAAAATACTTTGTTACGATTAGAATTTTTTTAAAAAATATTTTTGGTACACTAAATCTTGATATAACATGTCACAAAAAATAAAATTAAACGAAAACTTTTGAATTTATTCCTTGAGTTTTAAGTTTTTTTTCTCTTTTTCTCTGCGTCATTAAAAAGTTTTTTCTTTTTCTTCTTTTTTAGTTTTTTGGAGTTCATTAAAAATACTCTGTTACGATTAGAAGTTTTTTATTTTTATTTTTTTTTATTTTTTTTATTTTTGGTACACTAAATCTTGATATAACATGTCACTAGAAATTAAACGAAATCTTTTGAATTTATTCCCTGAGTTTAAGTTTTTTTTTCTCTCTTTCTCTTTCTATGCGTCATTAAAAAGTAAAACGATCTTCTGGAAGAAAATCTGGCCCCTTTTTAAGGATGTGTGTTGGTATTCAATTAGGGGGTGAAACGCGAGATTTCTGCCGGTAATATCTTTCCCAGAGAGAGAGAGAGAGAGAGAGAGAGAGAGAGAGAGAGAGAGAGGTTTTGGGAAGTGTGTGTGTGAGAGAGAGAGGTAAAGAGAGAAATGGTTTGGGGAAGACAGAGAGAGAGAGAGAGAGAGAGAGGAGCGAGGAGAGAGAGAGAGATAGAGAGAGTGGGGGCGGTGGATTTTTTGGGACAGGGAAGAGAGAGAGAGAGAGAAGGAGAGAGCGAGAGAGAGAGAGAGAGAGAGAGAGAGAGAGAGGTTTGGGAAGCGTGTGTGAGAGAGAGAGGTAAAGAGAGATATGGTATGGGGAAGACTGAGAAGAGAGAGAGAGAGAGTAGTTTGGGGAAGAGTGTGTGTGTGAGAGAGAGAGAGAGAGAGAGAGAGGTAAAAAGAGAGATGGTTTGGGGAAGACTGAGAGAGAGAGAGAGAGAGAGAGAGAGAGGGGTGTTTGGGAGAGTGTGTAAGAGAAAGAGAGGTAAAGAGCTATTGTTTGGGGAAGACTGAGAGAGAGAGAGAGAGAGAGAGAGATAGGTTTGGGGAAGAGTGTGTGTGAGAGACAGAGGTAAAGAGAGAGATGGTTTGGGGAAGAGAGAGAGAAGGGGGTGCGGTTGTTGTTTGGGGAAGAGTGTAAGTGAGAGAGAGAGAGGCAAAGAGAGAGAAACTGTTTGGGGAAGAGAGAGAGAGAGAGAGGTTTGGGGAAGAGTGTGTGTGAGGGACAAGGAGTTACAAGGATTAGGATGTCTCAAAGACTAACTTGTTAGTCCGTCCGAGGAGACATCATATGGTCACTTATCTGTAGGAGCAGGTTTTACTGTTCATTCTTTGTGTCCTATTGATTTTGTCTATCTTTTAAACTTCCACATTGTTGCTGTTTACAACTTCTGGTGGCAGTTTATTCCATGTGTCACATTATCTTGTATGTAAAGAAGTTCCCGCTATGGGATGTGTTGTATCTCTTCAGTTCTAGTTTCCATCGATTATTTCTTGTCTGGTTTTCGTTTAACGTAAATAGGTTACTGTATACTTTTGTTATGCCTTTCAGTAATTTACTGATGGATGGAATTAACTTTGTGGTTCTTGCTTGTACCCCTTCTAATCTATTCATGTCTTTTCTTAGTGTTGGCGATCAAAACTGCACTGCATATTCAAGATGAGGTCTAACTATTGATGTGTAGACCTGTAGCACCGTTTCCTTGTTTCTATATTTGAACCGCCTCTTTATGTATCCCACTAGATTCTGTTCCTTCTTTTCAGCTTATATTAACTGTTTTGTGGATTTTAAGTCCTTGGTAATAATGACTCCAAGGTCCCCCTCTTGTTCTACACTATTTATGTCATTCCCAAGCAGCAGGTAGCTGGCATGAGTGTTGTTTGTTTCCTATTTGTAACACTTTACCCTTATCTACGTTAAAAGGCATTTGGTATTTTTTTGACCACCCTCCTTTTTTCATTAGATCATTTCTTAAACTTTCTACTGCATCTGGGTCTGCTGCATTTACAACTAGTTTGGTGCCATCTGCAAATTTGGCTATCCTGCTAGTTAAGCCTACATCAGTGTCATTAATGTAAATCAAAAACAACAGAGGACCAAGGACAGAACCCTGAGGAACTCCACTTGTTACATCTGCCCATTCTGTTTTCTATAAGTTAGCCAGTCTTCGATCCAGTCTGCTATTTCTCCTACAATTGCTAAAGCTGTAACTTTTGTTATTAGTTTCTTGTGTGGAACTTTGTCAAAGGCCTTTTGGAAATCTAAGTAGAGTATATCTATTGCTCTACTACTGTCGTAAATACCAAGCATGTTATGAAAAAACTCAAGAGGTTTGATAGGCAGGATCTGTTTTATCTGAAACCGTGCTGGCTATTTAACAACAAGTTGCTTTTATCAATTTAACCTGCAATTATGGACTCAAAGATCCTGCAAACAACCGACGTTAGACAGATTGGTCTATAATTTCCCGGCTCTTCTCTTGGACCTTTTTTTTGTAAACTTGGGGCGGGGACATTACCTAGTGTTTCCATGCTTTTGGTGCCTGTCTTTGTTCGCACTTTTTCTGTAGAGTTTACATAGGTGAGGAACTATGAGTTTACATAGTGAGGAACTATGTCCTCTTTTTAGCTCTTTAATTTCTCTTGGATGAATCCCATCCGGGCCAGGAGATTTGAACTTGTTGATTTTGTCATTTATTTTTTAATGTCTCTTCTGTAAATATATATTTTGTCCAGCGGTCCTGCCCCTTCATATTTAATAGCAGGTTCTGGTATTGAGGCAGTGTCTTCAATTGTGAAAACGCTAGTAAAAAACTTATTCAATAACTCTACTTTTTCCAAGTCTGAGTTCACCAGGGTACCTCTAATGTCCCTTAGGGGACCTCTGCTATTTTTTTTATTGGTTTCCTACTATTAACATGCGCAAAGAATTTTTTTGGGTTTTCTTTACAAACTATCCTCATTTATCTTTGCATTTCTTACTAATTTGTCCACCAATCTACAGAGTTCTTTATGCCTGCTTCCTTCTACTGGTGTTTTTTGTGGGTTCATTAATTTGTGCAATCTGTATCTTTCTCTTATCTTATTTTGAATTTCTCCGTTGAACCACTTCGGCTGAGGGTTGCCATTTGTTAGTATTTACCTTAATGGTATACACCATAGCGTTTTTCTGTGTATTCCTCATGCAATGGTTCCCAGTGCTTTCTATGCCTGTGTTCTCGTCGTACTCTAGATTTTTTAACGTACCCCTTTAGCTTTTTTAGGTCTTGTCGACGGTAGTCTAATCTCATTAATATCTTTTTCTCTTTTTTATTTTGAACATTAATTTGAAATGAGATAATTTTATTGTCGCTTTTGCCTAGATTTGCACCTACTGAAAGGTCAGACACTAGGTTATCATCTGTTGATAGGACGATGTCTAGTATGTTGTTTCCTCTGGTGGGTTTGTCAACCCATTGGTGGAGGAATTAATTTTTTACAAAATCTAAAACTCTCTTTCTTTCTACATTTGATGCGGATGTCATCGTGTCCCAGTGTACTGCTGCATTGAAATCTCCCATTATTGTGCAGAGTTTGTTGTTTACCTCTTGTCCTAGTAGTGCACACAGCTCCTCATCGGACATTTCTGATTGGTGGGGAGGTCTGTACACTAGTATTAGGTTTCCCTAGACTGTTTATATTGATGCCAATCACTTCTTGCATAGTTGTAATTTTACACTATTGGACTGAGGTGGTCCCTAACATATAGCATAACGCCTCCACCTTTTTTTTTTATTGAGTTTATCTTTTTTTGGACAATTTACATCCAGCTATCTGGTACTCTCCTACGAAGTCTCTTGTTGCCTCTTGTATCCATGTTTCTGTGATACCTATTATGTCTGATTCCTCACTTGCTACCAATGCTTTGAAGAGAACTACTTTGTTCCGAATTGATTGTGCATTAAACAGCGCCACTCTGAGGGACTTTTCTATCTTCTCTTTTGTCCTCAGTAGCTTTATTAGTTTCCCTCACTGTCACTGTTGACTGCAGTGCTATTACTAACCAGATTCTGGGAGCTTTCCGACTTTTTCCCTTGAAAGTTCAGTTCATTGAGGTGTTTCAAGAGGTTTTCGTTGAGAGGATGTCCTATAAGTTTTGCTTCTCCCAAATTCAAGTGAGTTCCATCACTTTTATATAGTTTTTTTTATCCCCTATAAATCTGTCCCAAAAGTTTACAAACCTAACATCTTTTTCTTGGCATATTACTTCCAGTCTGTCATTGATTCCAATTGCCTTGCTAAGGGAGTAGTGGCTTACATTGGTTCTTATAAAAATGCCGTTATCAGTTTTCTCACGGATGTTCTCTACAACATTAGTCAGGTTGGCTACAAGACCTTCTGTCTGGCCAGTTCCTCCTTCTTTTAGAAACAAGTAATTTCTTCCTCCCTGCATTATGATTGCACTTTTTCTATTATTTACCTTAATTTTTTTCACTGCCTCGGCTATCTTCTTTGCTCCTGCACCTGGGTAAAAGAATGAACTTTTCTCTTACTTCGATTTTTGGCCTCAAAATTGAAGCCCTGATCTTTTACTAACGAGTCTCCGATTAAGATTGTTTCCTCTTCTGCTTCTGAGAGCACAGCAAATCTATATGTTGTATTGATTCCTTTTGGGGGACAATTGTGTTTTCTGGCTGCTATCACTCTTCTACCAACAGCTCTCTTGAATTCATCTTTTTTATCCTTGTAAGCTTCTTTCTTTGTACCTAGTCTAGTGCTTGTTTCTGATTCATTTCTGGTTCCGGCCTTAAGCAATTATTTTCTAATCTCCACTCTACTCTCTCCGCTTTCTACTATGTTGTTGTTCAGTTCCTGTTTTTCTCTCTTAAGGTTTGTGACTTCTCTTCGTAGGTTTCCAATTTCCTTTTCCATCCTATCTTCTCCTCTCTTGCCTTCGAGTTCGTCCTTTGTCATCTCCTTTAGTTCCTTTTGATATTCTACTTCCCTCCTCAGTTTAGCTATCTCCTGATCTTGTTGACAGGAGAGACAGACACTGAGACTACCTAGCTTTGATGCGCATGCCTCTTTGTAGTCTACACACCACTTGTTTACATAGCATTTCACACATGCGTTCTTTCATTTTAACTTTTCTTAGGTCATTACTGTTTGTGCCTTGGTTTCAATATTTCTACCTGTGATTTTAATTTAGTATTGTTTCTATTGTGACCAGTTGAAAAGGAATAAAGGGGGTGGTTGAGTACTCCCACAGTCGCCTCATCCGCTTATTGATGGACAGTTTTCCATAGTTCGTCGCCAGGATACCTTTTCTAGCTGCAACACTAACATACTGTCTCCCTGTTGATAGACAATCCCAAACGTGTTGCAGCTCCCAACTGAGCAACGCAATTAACCTAAGCCAATTATTTTTTGCCAGGAGTGAACAGAAGCATCCCTTAAATTAATAAACTTCCAACAGCCATGAACAGCCAGAATCTTATGACCTGAATGCTTCTCCTCCAACCATGAAAATCCCCAAGGAATGGCCACAATGGCCACACCAGCAGGCCCCATGGGTAGGAAGTTCCACAATCAATGGCACAGAAGCTCGTCTGGAGTTTTTAGTTGGCTAGGACTCCAACAAGGCACAAAAGCTGTGCAACCTCAGAGCAGTTTAGCCTTCACTCACAGGGTAGTGGTTGCAGGGGTGGTCATTCATTATACGAAGGAGTGAGCTTAACTGGGCACAATACCAACACTCCATTTCTGCATCCCCAGTTGCCCCAGGATCCCTTCAATCCTGGTCTTTAGAAACCTGCAAGCATCTGCCCTGCGTTATTTAAAGAGGTTCCAAAGCCTCTGTTCTGATGCATGAGGTAGCTGTCAGCTCCTTACACTAATCGTATGTCTAAGTGTTATTTATATACGTTTTTTTTCGTTAAGAATTTGTATTTTCTTTTGTTTTACGTACCGGGAGGAAGTCCTTGCAGTCACAAGATGAAATAAATCAGAGAGAGAGAGAGAGAGAGAGAGAGTGGGATGGCAAGGTGGTAGAAAGGAAGTAAAGTAGAAGATTTAAAAGAGGTCGTCGCAAAAAGGTACACTGCAGGCATTACCTCCCCCTACAGATGGTTTGGAGAGAGAGAGAGAGAGACCTTACAGACCTTACAGACCTTACAGTTCGTTCGGGTTGCCCCAGGTCCCTCAGTGTGAGGCGCCTCTAATGTCTACCAGAGAGTTGCTAGTACATCTTCCGGTATATTTTGCATCTTCCAATCTTGATGGTCTGGGATGCAGTTTAGATATTTGTCGAGCTTATTCTTAAACACATCTACGCTCACTCCTGATATATTCCTCAGATGAGCTGGCAACGCATTGAATAGACGCTGCATTATCGATGCTGGTGCGTAGTGGATTAATGTCCTGTGTGCTTTCCTTATTTTTCCCTGTTATAGTTTTGGGCACTATTAATCTACCTCTGCTTGCTCTTTCTGATATTTTTAGTTTCCATGATATTTTCTGTTATTCCTTCTATCTGTTTCCATGCCTGAATTATCATGTAGCGTTCTCTTCTCCTTTCTAGACTATATAATTTTAAGGATTGTAGTCTTTCCCAGTAGTCTAGGTCCTTAACTTCTTCTATTCTAGCTGTAAAGGACCTTTGTACACTCTCTATTTGTGCAATATCCTTTTGATAGTGTGGTACCATATCATATTGCAATATTCAAGTGGACTACGAACATATGTTTTTATAAAGCATAATCATGTGTTCAGCTTTTCTTGTTTTGAAGTGCCGTAACAACATTCCCCATTTTTGCTTTTACATTTTGCCAACAGAATTGCTATTTGATCATTGCATACATGTTGCCTATTCATCATCACACCAAGGTCTTTAACTGCTTCCTTATTTGTGATTGTCTCATTTATTGTAGGTCCCCTATATGCATCTAGCTTTCCTTCTCTGTCTCCATAATTTATTGATTCAAATTTATCAGAGTTAAATAACCATCCTATTTACCTCTGCCCAATCATATACTTTGTTAAGGTCTCTTTGTAGAGCGTTCCTATCTTCATCACAAGTAATTTCTCTACTTATTCTTGTGTCATCAGCGAAACTACTCACTACCGAATCCTTAACATTACTGTCTATGTCTTCAATCATAATAACAAACAATATTGCAGCTAGCACCGTACCTTGTGGCACACGGATATTACCTTGGTTTCATCCGATTTCTCATCGTTTTTGCAATAACTATCCTGTTTTCTGTTTGTGTAAAAATTCTTTTAACCATCTTCCTACTTTATCTACGATATTGTGTTTTCTAATTTTCTTTGCTAATATATTATGGTCTACTTTGTCAAAAGCTTTTGCAAAGTCTAGATAAACCACATCTGTTCATTTCCGCTTTTCATATTTTTGAATATGTTCTCACGGTGGACTAACAGTTGGGTTTGTGTACTTTTTCCGGGTACGAAACCGTGTTGTCCCTATAAATTAAACAAATTATTTTTTATTAAATGTTTTCATAATATTTTTCTTCATTACCCTTTCATACACTTTCATAATATGTGATGTTAGACTCACAGGCCTATAATTAGTTGCCTCTAGTCTTGATCCACTTTTGAAAGTAGGGGTGATATATTGCTAATTTGTGCTCATCATAAAATCTTGCCTGTATCTACACTTTGTCTTAATAATATTGCAATGGCTTTGCGATAGAATGAACTACTTTCTTTAACAAAATAGCAGGGACTCCATCCGGCCCTGCAGCAGCTCCATTTTTAATTTCATTAATTGCCTGCACAACATCAGCTTCATTAATTTCTATGTCAGCTAAATATTCACTATTTTCTTCCCTTACTTCTATATCATTATCTTCATTATCTATTCTAGGGGTGAATTCTCTCTTATATCGTTCTGCCAGTTATGTTGCAAATTTCCTTTTTTTCATTCGTTAATCTCCCTTCAATTCTCAGAGGGCCTATTTCTATTCTTCTTTTATTCATCTTCTTCGCATATGAGTATAATAGTTTGGGGGTTTTGCTTGATATTTAATAGGGTTTTTTCTTCCAAGTCCCGTTTTTCATTTTCTTTTGATTGTATAATCTTTTGTTCTGCATTTTCTATCTTACTTTTTAGTTCTATAACTTTCCATGCATTTTTTTTCTTTTCTTTTTTGCAAGACCTTTTTTCCACTTTCTGATTTTCTGGAACAAGATCCTTCTGTCTCTTGGTATGCATGAATGATGTTTACTTTTCTTCTTCGGTATATATTTTTTCCACTATTTTCTCCCAATATTTTATATAATATCTCCGTATTTACCCTTTGTCATCACTTACGTTCATTCACCTTTTACGAAAATGTTATCCCAATCTTTGTTTAATTCTTCCATTAATTTCTGACCGTGCATTTTTTTTATTTGTTTTTAACTGTAAAGTTGTATTTTCCGCATATCCTTCCCACTTTTTCATTTCTTGCTTATCTCTTATTTTCACTTGCTTTGGAATGAACTGTTAATTCTATGACATTATGGTCTGAAATACTCGCATTATAAACTATTATTTCTTTAACATAATTCATCTCGTTCACAAATACTAGGTCTAAAGTATTTTCCTTTCTTGTTGGCAGGTGATTTATTTTGTTGAATGTTGTATTCTAGTAGCATATCTAATAGCTTTTCAAATTGCCTCTTATCTTCTGCACTACTATTACTCTCTTTTTTATATGTATAAGTACAACACAATCTCCTATTCGTTCTTTCCATTCTACGAAAGGAAAGTTGAAGTCACCGCAGATAGGAGAATAGTCCAGTCCTTGTGATTTCTACATATAAAATCAAAAATCCAATTTTTTCAATTATTAAGTCAAACTCTTTAGTATTAGGAGTCTATATATTACTATGTTCATCAATTTTTCAGATTCAAATTCTACCGCTATTAGTTCACATTCTGAGTTACTATATTTCTCATATATTTTTCCTTGTTTTTTTGTCTTTCCCATATATTGCGGTTCCCCCTTGATTCCTATTTTTTCTATCTGATCTATAAGTTTGGAACCCTTTTATTTGATCATCATTCCAGTCTCTTGTGGAATACCAGGTTTCACTTATATTCATTATATCTATTTTCTTTTCATTTTGGGTTAGTTCTTCTAAGTACTCTATTTTTCTTTTTGAGTTACTCGTAACTAAACCCTGCGCATTCATCACTATGATGGTTTGCGTGTTTTCTCCTTCATTTAATACTGGTAGTAATAAGGATTTTCCCCCATGTCTCTTTCCTGTTCTGGTATGTTGTTCTTTTTTTCATTTCCAGAAATTCTGACATTAAAAAATCCAACTTTTCCATAATATTTGATCTTCCTTCATCATAATTATTCATTTTGTGTCTGAATCTGCAATTTTCCTCTCCGTTTCTGCAATATCCTCTTGCATAATAAATACAGTTATTATCTCTTGAGTAGAATTTCGGAGCTGATGCTTTGAAATTTTTTGCTGACACCTCTGCATATCTCATTGGTGGTTTGCTTTTCTCTTTTACCTGATATTCTTGTTTAGAGAGAGGAGAGAAGTTTGGGGAAGTAGTGGGTGTGTAGAGTGAGAGAGAGAGAGAGAGAGATAGAGAGAGAGAGAGAGAGAGGTTTGGGAAGAGTGGGTGTGTGTGTGTGAGAGAGAGAGAGAGAGAGAGAGGAGAGAGAGAGAGGTTTTGAGAAGAGTGGGTGTGTGTGTGTGTGTAGAGAGAGAGAGGTTTGGGGAAGAGTGTGTGAAGAGTGAAAGGGAGGAAGGGGGGGGGGGGGGGTTCGGTCGGTTTGGGGGAAGAGTGTGTGAGGGAAAGAGGTAGAGAGAGATGGTTTGGGGAAGTTAGAGAGAGAAAGTGAGAGAGAGAGATTCTTAAATAGTAAGATGGAGAATAAGGCTTAGGACAACAATGGCGCAGTTGGATATGACCAAACTTGCCTGAAGAATATATATATATATATATATATATATTATATATATGATATATATTTATATATATATATATATATATAAAGACAAAATCATCGAAGGAAAGAGAAACGATGGAGGTCTCCAATCCTTCCGACTTCTTTTCCTTTACTTAGCAAGTACCTAAAGGACATGGAATCGTAAGATCTAGCAGAACTCCATTGTTCTTCTTCCCTTCCTTTGTGGAATTTTTTCGTTATTTGTATATTCATCACGTTCCGTATTTTCGTGATTCAATTAACACACACACACACACACACACACACACACACACACACACACACACACACACACACATATATATATCATATATAATCTTGTGGTCAGATCGGCAAGGTGACCTCTTCGTGATTATGGAATTGCGGGTTCGTTTCCCGCTACATCTACAACACTCAACTGAACAATTGCAGTTGTAGACCGATGACATAAAGTATCACTGAGAAATTCACAATGCCGTCATTAAATTGGTGTATATATTGAAAATCCGAAGTGATCATTCAGTTATATTATTAGTATTAATCTATAGTATAGTCTTTAAAGTGTGTACTAGGATAAACCAAATTTGGGGCCTAATCAATAGTAGGCCATGACTAACCCGTGTCCTGTGTTTAAAATAATAATAATAATAATAATAATATCCTTCAAAGCTTAGGAATGTCCCCCACAGAGGCCCTGGAGAATAGTCCGTGATAGTGGAGAGAGAGAGAGAGAGAGAATAGGATTTACAGCCGAAATAATACTCTCTCTCTCTCTCTCTCTCTCTCTCTCTCTCTCTCTCTCTCTCCTCTCTCCACTTTCACGTACTATTCCCCCCTCCCATGGGCCTCTGTGGGGGACATTCCTAAGCTTTGAAGGATATTATTATTATTATTATTATTATTATTATTAATAATAAACAGGACACGGACTAGTCATGACCTACTATTGATTAGACCCTGAAAATGGTTTGTCCATATATACGTTAAGGACCATACTATATATTAATACTAATAATATAACTGAATGATATAATTTCGGGTTTTCAATATACAACAATTTAATGACGACAATGTGAATTTCTTAGTGATACTTTATGTCATCGGTCTACAACAGCAATTCAGTTGAGTGTTGTAGATGTATTATCTTGATTACTTATTGACAAGGTTCCTGAGAGGACCAGGTACCAGTCTTACCCAGCTACAAGAAATAGAATTTCATCTCCTTTTACAAAAATCTATGGGATTAGAGAAGAATCCTTGTTCATGTTTACAGGACAGTCCTGAAATTAACTTGTAACTGTTATAGACACTACGTCACTGGTCGCCATAGAAAACGGTGTAAGACTTTATAAGACTCATAGAAAATTGAGTGTGGATGGTAAGCTAATAAAATTTTCTTCTGGACTAGGATCTATGTATATGAGTGTTCAGTTAAAGTTTTTCTGCCTTATACTTGTAATTATCTACTACTGCTCACCAGATTTACTTTTCGTTCAAGGAAAACTTAATCAGATCTTAGATAAGATTCACGTGAGGTATGCAATTATTGCATAATGCAATATATAAAGCCCCCTTTTTGTTACCATTCCAATACAGGGTCTGCCCCAAGGTTGTAGGTGCCCCAGAAAGTGTAAAGTAGGATTATGGTTAAGATAGTAAGATATATGACAGAGGGACATGTAAGCAAAGAAAGTCTGGTGTTTGACCACGGAGGACAGAGAAAGGATTAAGTTTTTTCTTCAAATCAGTTAAGTGATGTTTCAAATTAAAAGGGGGAAAAGATGTATGGAACATACATTTGCCCAGAAAAATCTCATGTAGAACCGATATCAATTGAGGTAATGCAGAGGGTGTTGATTGTTTATAGTTATAGAATATGAATCATTGAGTGGAATTCAAGGTGTTTATGTATAGTAGGAATATGACTCTCGTGTTTTGGGATATATAGCCAGGAGACTGACTAGTTTAATGGATATGGAATTAAAGCTATAAAGGAAAATAACATCTTTATATTTCTGACAGTCTAAGTCTATCCATTTCGAATTAAGGTGTTATAAATAGTAAGTGGATAAAGTCAGTATTATCCTAGTTTCTTAATCCTATTAATGCATTGGCTTGAATCCTGGTTAGGGTAGGAGTACTTATTATCTATAATTCCCTTAGGGCGTGGTTTATTCCCAGGGTAAAGTTAATGCAATATTAATGGGTTATTTGTAGCTTAATACTGGAGGATATAAAATATCATGTATAAACTAAAACAAGGAGGAAAATTCCATACATTTGTATAGTAATACCCAATACAGCTTCATACTTAAACTGTAGTTGTTTCCCTAGCACCCAATAACTCTTCCTTTCACACTTTTTATGACATTAACTACATTTTTGCTTAATAATTAAGTAAATGAATGAATAAATAAATAAATAAAACACTTTAACAGCCAGAATCACTTCCAACAGAAAAAACCTTAGCAAGTATTCTGCATAGATTCTAATAGTTCCAGAGAGTAGAAGTTTTGACACCAACTAGTGGTCACTAGTCCTGACAACATCAATACTATTTACAGAAGGATTACTTATACAATGAAGCCTTCATTCACTGTACATATTATCACAAACACTATTTTAAAACACTCTTCAGCATTAGCTGGTAGGAACAGTTGAAATATTTAGGAAATTTATTCCTTAGAGGCTTAGATTGAAAACACCGCAGATATCCCAGAACAAGTGCCCCGCCTTTCTACAACTTCCATTAAAATGTTGGCTAACACTAGCACGGTGACCAAACGTCGTTCTGTAGACTGAAATCACCACCAGTAACCTTGAAGAAGTGCCCCGAGTTTAAGCAATTTTAGTTAAGATGTTGCCTGACACCAACCAGGTGACCACACTTCATTCCAATATTTTGGATGTGCTGCTCTTACGTTCCTTTTCACTGGCACGCTTACCATGTGACGAAGTTGTCTTGACAAATAGTTCAGCATTGTTTGGAGTCTGTTGATCTGCGTTGTGGATAGCTCATTTCTTTCCTCTGGGTCCTCTGATGTTGGTTTCAGAAAGGAAGGTGTTAGTTATTTGAAATATAAAAGAAATAATAAAGTGGATCAGTCAACTAACAGTTTTGTAAGCTCTTGGATATTCGTATTGGATGCTGTGTTTTGCGTGTAGAGAGGGTTGCTGTGAGAACTAGGCTGTTCTTTGAGATTACATTTTCCTGTTAAGACTATTATATTTGAAATCTAAATTCATAAATTAGTTTTGCTCAGTACACTTGAAGTTATCTAAATTCCTTAAGTCTAGATTGAGGGTTTTGAAGTGCTAGTTGTACCTGTGTTGGTACTACAAGTGTTTAAGGTTCGAAGTGTACATACTGATTTAAAACTTGTAAAAACTTGTACATTGAAGCATGTAAGTGTATGCTAAAGTGCAGAATTTGCAGAATTTACTGGACAGGGTGGTAAGCAATTTTATGGATATGAAGTCTTACAGAACCATAAAAACATTTTGACTTCATCAGACACATTTCTGTTAAGCCATAGCATGTGATTCAATATAAAAAATATCCATTTAAGCTGGGAAGCTAAACCTTGCCATCGTTACCTTTAATGTTGAAAAGTCTGATCTTGGTAAAGTCTCTCATCTGCTGTCCTAAAATCTTCAAAACTTTGGGCTGCCACTTGAGCATAGGATGTTTCTTGAGGACTCTCCATAGAATATATAAATCTCCATTTGCCTGCTTTCCCTTTCGCTTATTCTCCTGATGTAGCTCAAAGTTTCTGGACGTGAAATTCAGAGAAATTGCATCTGTTGAAGTTGCAGTGTCATTAGGGGAATAATCATCATATTCGTCAGTGTACAGTTCATTGGAGATGCTTTCATAAGTATCATTGAAGGTGTTTTGTCCACCATTGAGCTCGTCGTTATTTCTTGCTGATAAAATGGCTGGCAGCCAGTTATTTGGCCAAACAGGTCTGTGAACTTTGTTGCCAGCATTATGACTGGATCTATTTGGACTGTCCGCAGATGGGGCCCAGGTACCCCCAGTCATGTGTCCAACCAGCATCTTGTAGTCTCCGTGCCTGTTTTAAAATATATTTGCATTAAATTTTATATGCTAGAATTATGGAATTGTTATTATGAATATCAATATATGATATTTATTTGGTTAGGCAGATAAGCTGCTCTAGATCAATCCTAAAATGAACTGTTTCTGAAGCAATTCCTTGTTGTTAAGTCTGGTAATTAATCGGTTACAGATTTTTCAGAGAACATTGCCTAAGATTTCAGGCTAAACTTGTTCGGCAGTTTACCTGACTCATTATTTTGAGTTTCAGTATTATTAAAATCAAAGTTTCTTTCTGCCATGATAAGTCTTTGTTCTTTTGAACTTGCATTTTTGAAGTGGATGTCATCTACAATTGACAAGTTTTTATGAACATAGACTTTGAATCAGTAGTTTTCCAAGAGTCCTATCATCTAATTTTCATGTTTTTATTAACAAAGACTTTTGAATAATTTATTGGGATATTCATAGAACTCTCCTCACTCATGAAAGACAGTTATGAAACCCACCGAATGCATGCTTTGAATGCTTTAACACTGTACATATTAAAGATAATCCTGTCTCTTGTTGACTCAGAGAGTCCTGCAATGGAATCCCACTGACCAATGCCGTCAACTTTGGGACTGGGGCTTCCGGTGATATCTACGATGGTTCTGAACCAGTCCGCAGCATAGTGAAGTCTGTTAGGGAAATTAGAATATTGTATGGCAATAGAAATATGGATTAAGTCATATAGATTCTGAGAATATATTTCAAAATGACAGCTAACACACTTATAATAGGAAGTTTCTTTAGATTTTTAAATATATTTTTAAAAAAATGTTTACTGATATTGTCTTATCTCTTGGACTCTGTCACATGGTACTGACTGATTATTAATAGTCCCTGGATTTGGTAGAAATGGAGAGTGAATAAAGGCAGGCCCTCTCACTCCCCCCTCCCACAAGCTGGATTTTCTTCCGCGAAGTGGCCAGTTGCTTGCCCCGTTCTTGGTGGAACCTCCATTCTGTAAGTAGCAGAGGTTGCTTGTATACATAGACATTGTTACTGTCAGCTTGTAAGTGTTCTTGACATGTGAAGTGTACTTGTGCCATCTGTTAAAGTGGCACCCTTGGTGAAATTCAAATGTTAGATACATTTTTATATTCACTTTCCATTCACCTCACAATATTGTTAGAGATTAGAATTTCTGATTGCCCTGGGATCATATGAATTAGACAAGGACTACAATCCACAACTGTTACTGAAAGCTTTTTCTAAGAAACAGCCCTAGCTGAGTATTCCTTGGTCAGAATCTGACTAGATTTCTGCTTAGCTAAGAGTGTTCGTTCAGACTTGATAAATCCTGTTACATACATCTGTTGTGAAGATGATGACAGAGTTCTTATAATGGCCAGTTCTCTTGAGTGCTTTGACAAGCCTTCCCACTGCTTCATCCATGGCAGTTACCATCCCTGTAATAATGAAGAAGAAAAACGAATATAGATCAGAAACTGAATTAGATGATGCTATACTCTGAGGCTGTGAGAAAGATATAGTTTAGTGTGGATTGGCAGTCATATAAGAATCTTGCAGATTTTTTGTGGGAATGGTAGATAGTCCAGTATGAATTGCCTTTTATTATACTGTCACTACTCTGTTATTAATCTGGTATTTTATAGAATGGGCTTTATTATAGTGTACAGAACAAAATTGAATTAACCACTGAACCAGTGAAAGTGAGAAAATATTTACATCACGCATCGAACTCATAAAGAAGTTAAGTTATAAATTATTAATAACTAATAGCAATACAGTTGGGTATAAATTCTAAGTCACACTTAAAGTAACCTTAGAAATATTAATATAACTAATAGCAATACAGTTGGGTATAAATTCTAAGTCACACTGGAGAATTAGCTCATGAAATGGGATGCTAAAATGCGCAGTAGAAAAGTGAGGACATCAGGTGATCAATATCCAGTACTGAACATTAGTGAGTTATCGTCTTGGCTCCTGCAGAATATGGAGTGTATAGGAAGCTGCTTGCATTATATGTTGCAGTGGTATAGGGGACCCAGCACTTGAATAAGGAAATTAGTATAACGCCAAGAGTTTAGTGTACTGGAATAGAGTAGGTAATATTCTTAGGGAAATTCCCATACTAACCAAGATATGTCCTTCGATCTTTGTCTTTGATGTGCCTGTAGACTTGGGAATAATTTCGAGGAACCTGCAGTGGAGTGTGGACACTCTGGAAAGCTAGGTACATGAACAGGGGATCCTGGGACTTGCGCTTCTTCAAGATATCTTCAGCGACTGATGCAAACAGATGCTGTGAACGAATGAATTTGATTAAGAAGCTGAAAGGAATTTGATCATGAAGAGAAAAGGGTATACATTACACTGTTTTAGATCACGTCTGTCAGTATGGTTTTTGTAATATCTTAATGCTGTATGTAATCAGCGTTTTCATGGTTACAGAATTTGAATTCATGAAAGGTAGCGTATGATAGACCCCATTTGTGATAGACATATATGTGCATCAAGAATCAAGATTGCAGATTTAATTTCCAAATATAAAACTATAATAACAGTGTTTAAGAAAACAACATCATCTCATCATGGCAAACTTGTATGGGACTTCTTTCATAATATTTCGTTGCGTCGAGAGATCTTATGGTATACTGTGAGTCACTCAGTGTTTTGAATTTTGACCTGAAGCCACTTGCCTTTTCTCATTTCCTCTCTTACAGACTCTACATGTATTTCTGGTGATAGAAGTTCACTCTCGATGTGGTTCAGAAGTCACGTAAAGCCGTTGGTCCCGTTGATGAATAACCACTGGTTCCATGCAACGTAAAAACACCATCCAAACAAACAAGAATCTACATGAGCTACCATGTTGTGAATAACATAATAATCACGGTTAATGCCTCAAGAGTTAAGTGCTCAGGTTTATACGCATGAAATCAGTCACAGCATTGGTCGTGAGTTAAGTCATCTTAGTTTAACTAGACCACTAAGCTGATCAACAGCTCTCCTAGGGCTGACCCGAAGGATTAGATATTTTTACATAGCTAGGAACCAATTGGTTACCTAGCAATGGGACCTACAGCTTATTGTGGGAACCGACATTTTATCGAGAAATGAATTTCTATCACCAGAAGTAAATTTCTCTGGTTCCACGATGGCCGAGCCGAGAATCGAACTTCGGACCACCGGATTGGTAGCCGAGCGCGAAATCCACTCGTCCAACGAGGAACTACTGGTCGTGAGAAACACTGCTGTTACTTACTGTTGAGTAAATTCCTTTTTTCGTTCCATCAGGGGTCGTATTGTTTCTCAAGTCCAAGAATCCCTCGGCGTGTGGTCCTTAGTAACATACAGTAAGCATCAGAATGAAAAAGTTGTTCTCTGTAGCTAGAATGAATGAAATGATTTGAGTTTAGGGAGGAAGCCACTTGCTGTAGCCAGATCAAATGAATTAAATGAATTTGAGTCTTTTATGTGCCATTAATTGGCTTACATGTGTCAGATGTAGTACAAAGAGCAAGAATTTAACCAAGGCAAATCTCTAAAAGTCCACATATAGTTTAATTACTTGAGTCTGACAGGTATTTCAGTATAATAAAATATTGTAGTGCCTGCTGAATTTGCATTCAAATTTAAGAACAATTTCTTGCCAAAATGTTAATTCCTTTTTCACCTTTCTCTGTTTTGTGCTCATTCACAATATACTTATATATACATATGTTTATCCTGTGTATCCCACATACTTTCATTCACAACTTACAATTGTCTACTTGGGTTTACCCTATATATCTTACATACTTTCACAACTGACCTATGTATCTTACATACTTTCATTCACAACGTACTCATGTTTACATGGTTCACCCTATGTATATAACATACTTCCATTCACAACTTACCTATGTTTACAAGGGTTTACTCTTTGTACCTACATACTTTCATTCACAACTTATGTTTACATGGTTTTACCCTATATATCTGACATACTTTTTTCAGTTTGTCGTCTTGGGCGCCCAGCAATATCTCTCGTGTGTCTGTAGTAATCTTCAGCC
>NC_061099.1:22096766-22126766 GCF_015104395.2 Macrobrachium nipponense | reverse complement strand
TTTGCAAATAATCAAGGTCTAGTTTCCTGATCAGAAAAAGTCAAGTCAGGTCAAATTAGCATAATGAGTTGACAGGGGGTCAGTAGGTCGATGGCACGTGTGTGCTTGTAAAGGAGACAAAAGAAAATCATTGCGTGACGGAAGAGAACAAATGGGGAAATCTTTCCGGCTGAAGAGACATCGGATGAAGTTATGACTTTGAAGTGAACCAACCGAGCTCCCAGTTCCAGCTGTGATGGATGGGGTGAATAACCACGTTGGGATACTTACCACACACCTACACACAAGCGCACACACACCTATTTATATATGACACATATCCACAGGTGAAAAATGGCCTGGGAATAATGTCGAAACCGGTCCGGACCTACAACCCAGTCTCGTATTTTTCACCTGTGGATATGTGTGATAAATTAATCACATGCTAAAGTGATTATGATCACACACATACATATATATGTATATATATATTATATATATAATATATATATATATATATATATATACATATGTCAGTGTGAGGGAAGACCACGGAAACTAATAAACTTCAACTATTTCTTTATTTCCAACGTTTCGTAATGTTGTCTTTATTGCATCATCAGGGATCTGTTGAATAATGAATCAGTTACTGAAAATGTTGCTGTAAGGACTTTGAAAATCATAAGAGAACTGAAAATTTCACCAAAGGACAATGCAGCTAAAGAACACAACAGAACCAAAGACCTTTAGAAATAAAGTAATATGTTGGAGTTCATTGGTTTCCCTGGTCGCCCGTACACTGATGTGTCTTACTGGTGGTCGCCTACCCTTGCTTTTGATATATATATATATATATATATATATAATATATATATATATATATATATATATATATATATATATATATGTATATATGTATATATATATATGTACATATGCATATGCATTTATAATATATATATATATATATATATATATATATATATATATATATATATATATATATATATATCTATATATGTATATATGTATATATATATATATGTTTATATATGTATATATGCATATGCATTTATATATATATATATATATATATATATATATATATATATAAAATAAAATTGAAGGTATTATATTACAACAGTTTCAAATTATTACTATAATAATTTTAGTGTTATAGATGCATTTGGCATAACAAATGATTAAACTTGGTCTCGGAACATTATTTGGGGAAATCCCGCATATCCGAGATATAAATTCATATATAATCACCATCTTCGGAACACTTGTGTTTTTGTCTACTTTAACACTGACACTGTCTGTGCTCTGATGCGAGTTTGTTTTTCCTTTAAATTGCATAGTGGGTACTTACTTCCCATATCTGGGAGTCACGTGACCAGGGGAAAATTGCACTGGTGTCAGACATTTTCTCTTGTATTTAGTTTGGTTTTTCATGGAGTGATGTTATATCCAGTCTATGTACCTCCTGTAATGTTTATTATTTTAGGTTGATTCATAATTTTTATGAATATGAACCGCAATGCTGGAACGATTTTGTAAGGTAACATGGAGTGTTATATGCAACAGTGGAATGTTTAAAGTAATTGCTTGGTAGTATATAAGAGATTGTTAAGAATCTCTAAAAATGCGGGTAAGGCGCGAGGGGCCGTTCCAACGCCACCCCCTTACTGAAAGCGGATGTTAAAAACAATGGCAGCTAAAAAAAGCATATCCCACCTACTACTACTACTACTACTAAAGTACCGTCACCCTCCGGTAGTGTGCCGTGTCAATAGCGCTGGTCCCGCTAGGTCAGGAATTGTGTCCTTTTCTAACCAGTTCTAACCAGTTACAACTCAGTTTTACTTAAGTATCTATGTATGTGATTGTGTTTTGAAAGATTATGATTGTAGTAAATGGGGGTAAATGAGTTGTTTTTCTTGGATGTAGTAGGGGTGTAGAATAACTCATTTCCCACGTGAATTACTATCATAATCATTCAAAACACATTAAAACACATAAGAAGTTATATAATTATTAAGAAAAACGGAGTTTGAATTGTTGTAAAAATTTACCAAATTAAACATTAATCCATATATAAGCAAGGTTTATTGTCAAGGTTTTATATATGAGAAAAAGGAAAAAAAATAAATAACAAAAGTAAAGAGTAAAATGAAAAGCAAACAACAAGCGTTGAGAACAACAAAGTCAAAATGAAAAAAGTTGCACAGCTGAGGACTAGGTATTTCAAAAAGGAGCAAGTTGTTTTATTTTCAACGTCTCTAAAATAAATAGGTCTCTAGAGTCGTTGACCTGTCCAACTATATAGAAATCATTGTATTCGATGCTAGTTTTAGATTTTAAAGAATGATTTCCTATATCAGATGTAGGTATCTGGGTTGGACAGGCTGCGTTCTAGACTTTGCTCAGGCAGGTCAGCTCCTCTCTTCCTTTAGTTGTTTAGTTTTTTATTATTTTTTTATCTCAAATAAAACCTTGTCAATAAACCTGGTTTATTTGTAAATTAATGTTCAATTTTATTGGAATTTTTTAAATGTAATTGTGTGATTTAAGTATGATTTCCCAATTAAGATTCCATATATGTATATATTTACGTATATATTATATATATATATAAATATATATATCTTATATATATTATGTATGTATGAATGTATATGTGTATATATATATATATATATATATATATGTATGTATATATATGTATATATATCTATATATATATATATATATATATATGTTATATATATATATATGTATATATACATATTATATATGTATATATATGTATATATATATATATATATACACATACATACATTTATATTCATATATAGTATGCATGATTCATGCCTTACCTCATGTAACTCCTCGACCTGTGTATCTCCTGTACCTCTGTACCTCCTGTACCTCTGTACCTCCCTGTATCTCTCCTGCCAGATCCACTTCCCAGAACCAACTGAAGGCCTGACGGAGACTCACTCACACAGCCACCGGGTCAACATCTCTTTCCTTTCCGACAGCTTTCTCTCTGAGAAAGGGGGGAAGGGGAGAGGGGTTGCCCTCGGGGACGCACTTCTTAAAAGCGAGATTTTGAGGGAGAGGGGAGGGGCCCCATTAGTAGGGCTTCGGGCATCCTTGTAATTTTCCTAGGAGTTTTTTTTTTTTTTTTTTTTTAAAGGTCGAGGTAGGAAGGTAAGTTGATGCGGGGTATTTCTTCGTGGGAAGAAAGAGCCTTTGTCCTGGGATTGTCTTTGTTATAACATTTGCTTCGTCGTAAAATTTAGTTTATTGTAATATTGTCTTGGTCGTAGCATTGTCATGGTTGTAAAATTGTCTTTGTTGTCAAACTGTCCTCGTAAAGTTGTACTTGTCGTAGACTTGTTTTGGTCGTAGAATTGTCTTTGTTGCCAAATAATTGTCCTCGTAAAGTTCTCCTTGTCGTATTGTCTTTGTTGCCGAATAATTGTCCTCGTAAAGTTGTCGTTGTTGTAGATTTGTCTTTTTCATAAAATTGCCCTCGTCGTGGAATCGTCTGTTGTAAGATATTCTTTGTAGTAACTTGTCTTTGTCTCAGAATGATTTTTTTGCAATACTGTTTGTCATAGAATTGTGTTGTCTTTTTCTGTAATACTGTCTTTGTCATAGAATTTTTTTTTACTACTGTGTTTGTAATAGAAGTGTTTTTTTTATAGTACTCTCTTTGTCATAGAATTGTTTTTTTTGTAGTACTGTTTTTGTCATAGAATTGTTTTTTATTACTGTTTTTGTCATAGAATTTTTTTAATACTATCTTTGTCATAGAATTGTTTTTTTTTAATACTGTCTTTGTCATAGAATTTTTTTAATAATGTCTTTATTGTATAATTGTTCCTGTAGTAAAGTTGCCTTTGTCGTAAAATGGTCTATTTCGTCAAATTTTCTGTCATAGAATTGTCTTTGTCGTGGAATTGTCTTGATCGTAAAGTTGTCTTTTTCGTAAAACTGTTTTTTTTCGTAGATTTGTGTCTATAGTTCATCTGTATTGGTCGTAAAAATCTTTGTTGTAATTTTTTCTTTATCACAAAATGTCCTCGTGAAGTTGACTTGGTTGTAGACTTGTCTGTTGTAAAATTGTCCTCATCATAGAGTTGTCTTTGTCAATTAATTGTCTTTTGAGTAAAACTGTCTTCATGGTAGTATTGCCTTTGTCATCGTTTGCCTGATTTCTGTCTTGCATTATTGTCTTGTAAATTTTTTTTCAATCATTACATAATTTCTCCATTTATATCTTTTATGCTTTTATTTCCATTACGATTATTGTTTTGTTTTTATCGCTAACTCGGGGAGTAAGCGATAAAACAACAACAAACTTCTTTGTTGTTGTTGTTGTTGTTGAGGGGGTTTAGGAAAGCCTAAAAAAGTCTGAAGAAGAGTTTTGCGTTGAGTTAAAGATACAGGAATTTTAAGATAGGATATTTATGATTCATTTATTAGAATGACAGTGTAAAAAACAAATAATGTGCATGTTAAACATTGCAAAAAAATTATTTGTAATAAAATATAGCATACTTATTTTAATTTTCGTTGGTGAAACAACGCTTTATTTGACCGTAGATTTTAGCACGCGCTCCGAGTGAGCTGGAGGTCGAATCACGCCTTATTTTTATTTGTTCCCGCTAATTTTTCAAAACACCAATTGCTTTTGAGATTATTTGTCATGACACTTTCTCAGCAATAGTTAAAATTTTTTTTTTAACGTGTTCATCATCATTATCACGAATAATTACCTAATTCCAGTCGTTTACTGTTATTTTCGTAATTTCTCTGTGTTTTCTGTCGCGTGTTGCTATCTATGTTGACTCAGAGTAATGTAGCAATGAAAAAGGTTCTCGTTTATCCCTACAAAATCATTTTGATCTAATTTCCTAAGTAGGATTTCGTTTATCTCTATAGAATAATCTTTACCTAATTTCTTATGTATTTTTTCGCATATCCCTACAAAATCATTTTGATCTAATTTCCTAAGCAGGATTTCGTTCACCCCTACAAAATAATTTTCATAAAATTTTCTACTCAACACTTTGATTTTCATTGAATCTATGTGATGAAGGTACATTCAGTCATTATTGTCTAGTGTAGTATATAATCATTTAATATTTCTTTTTCCCGTTCAGTCTTCCGTAAACGTACATTGTTAAGTATATCTAAGTTTAACCAAACCACTGAGCTGATTAACAGCTCTCCTATAGGGCTGGCACAAAGGCTTAGATATTTTCACGTGGCAAGGAACCAATTGGTTTCTTAGCAACGGGAGCTACAGCTTATTGTGGGAACCAACCTGAACCACATTATATCTTGAAATGAATTTCAAATCACCAGAAATAAATTCCTCTGATTCCACGCTGGCTGTCGCGGGAAGCGAACTCGGGCTACAAGATTGATTGTCGCGTACAGAACGTTGTGAAAGAACGAATGAGCTTTGGATTAATATAGGAAAGGCCAATCATTCATTCATGCTTTTGTTACAGCTCTCGTAACCGTACGACATGAATACATGACTGAATTCTGATAGTTATCCACAATGTCATCGCTTTCATTCATGCTTTTGTTACTACATTCGAGGCCCTGGAACTTACTCTAATGTTTCTAGTGTGTCTGCACGTTCGTAACTAAATATATCGAGAACGAACGAACGGAATCGAATGAATCCAGGGGAATACGTTCACCTGGTTGATCAGTGATTGGTGTGTATTGATGAAAACACCTGTACGGTTATTATTAATTATTATTTTTTATTTGCTATTTTATTAGTTATTTTATTTATTTATTTATTTTTGTCTATCACAGTCACCTTATTTGACTGGCTGGGTTTTATAGCATGGGGTTCCGGGTTGCATCCTGCCTCCTTAGGAGTCCATCACTTTTCTGACTATGTGCGCTGTTTCTAGTAGCAAACTCTTCTGCATGAGTCCTGGATCTACTTCGGCATCTAGTTTTTCTAGATTCCTTTTCAGGGATCTTGGGGTCGTGCCTAGTAGTTCCTATGATTATGGGTACTATTTCCACTGGCACATCCTATATCCTACTTATTTCTATTTTGAGGCTTGA
Organism: Macrobrachium nipponense; assembly: GCF_015104395.2. NCBI lineage: Eukaryota > Metazoa > Arthropoda > Malacostraca > Decapoda > Palaemonidae > Macrobrachium > Macrobrachium nipponense. Next base: position 22,120,676 of record NC_061099.1, on the reverse strand, counting down.
TACTTGTCAATTTTTTCCTTTTCTTTCTCTTTAACTATGGTGTCCCATGGTAATGCGACATCAATAAGTGATACTTTCTTCTTGATTTTGTCCATCAATGTCACGTCTGGTCTACTGGCACGTATCACCCTATCTGTTTTGATATCATAGTCCCAGAGGACCTTTGCTTGATCGTTTTCTATCTCTCCTTCAGGTTGGTGCTCGTACTATTTACGTATTCCTGCAAGGTAGCTGGTGTTTCTTGCACAGGCTCCAGTGGAGGGCTTTTGCTACTGAATCATGCCTCTTTTTGTACTGGTTCTGTGGAAGTGCCAGAAATTCGCTTGCTATGTGGTTTATGGTCTCGTTTTTCATATTGCACTTCCTTCTTATGGGTGAGATGTTATTTTCATCTATATTTCTTTCGACATAACTATTTGTTAGGGCGTGGTCTTGTGTCACAGTTAGCATTCCTTCTTCTCCTTCGTGAGTTCTCCCCTCTGTAGCCATTGCCATGTTTCATCGCTGGCCAGTTCTTTAGTCTGTCTCATGTACTGTCCGTACATTGGTTTGTTGTGCCATTCCTCTGCTCTATTTGTCATTCTCCTGTCTCTGTATATGTCTGGGTCTTCGATTAGTTATTATTATTATTATTATTATTATTATTATTATTATTATTATTATTATTATTATTATAAGGACATTAAACACAGGTGCCCATCTTTGTATGCTTAATAATAATAATAATAATGAAAACCAGAGAAGACGAGTGGCTAAAGAGTGCATGGGAAGAAGGACTAATAAAAGCAGACGAAGACCCAGAAATATACAGACAGGAAGAATGACAGACGAGAGACAGGAGAATGACAGACACAGACAGCACAACAAACCAATGCACGGATAATACATGAGACAGACTAAAGAACTAGCCAGCGATGACACATGGCAATGGCTACAGAGGGGAGAGCTAAAGAAGGAAACTGGAGGGAATGATAAAGGCGCACAAGATCAGGCCCTAAGAACCAGATATGTTCAAAGAACGATAGACGGAAATAACATCTCTCTCATATGTAGGAAGTGCAATACGAAAAATGAAACCATAAACCACATAGAAAGCGAATACCCGGCACTTGCACAGAACCAGTACAAAAAGAGGCATGATTCAGTGGCAAAAGCCCTCCACTGGAGCCTGTGCAAGAAACATCAGCTACCTTGCAGTAATAAGTGGTACGAGCACCAACCTGAGGGAGTGATAGAAAACGATCAGGCAAAGATCCTCTGGGACTATGGTATCAGAACAGATAGGGTGATACGTGCAAATAGACCAGACGTGACGTTGATTGACAAAGTCAAGAAGAAAGTATCACCCATTGATGTCGCAATACCATGGGACACCAGAGTTGAAGAGAAAGAGAGGGAAAAAATGGATAAGTATCAAGATCTGAAAATAGAAATAAGAAGGATATGGGATATGCCAGTGGATATCGTACCCATAATCATAGGAGCACTAGGCACGATCTCAAGATCCCTGAAAAGGAATCTAGAAAAACTAGAGGCTGAAGTAGCTCCAGGACTCATGCAGAAGAGTGTGATCCTAGAAACGGCGCACATAGTAAGAAAAGTGATGGACTCCTAAGGAGGCAGGATGCAACCCGGAACCCCACACTATAAATACCACCCAGTCGAATTGGAGGACTGTGATAGAGCAAAAAAAAAAAGAAAAAAAAATATAATAATAATAATAATAGTGAAGGTATGCTCTCTAATGAGAGCTGTTTGGCTTGATAACAATTGTGCTTACTTTAAAATGAATATTTTCATTATGTGTTTGTATATGGCTATATATATTATGTATATTATATTCTATATTATATATACATATATATATATGTAGATATATATATATATATATATATATATACATATCTATATATATGGTGGGAAAAAAAAAAAAAAAAAAATGTATGTACGTATGTATGTATGTATGTACGTATGTATGTATGTATAAACCCCGCTAATATTTTTTCTTGAGGCAACCTAAAACAATCGAATATTGACTTACAAAGTATGCCCCACTTTCCATTCTGTCTCCGTTTTCCTGTTTTTTAAATACTTTCACTGGACTCTAAACCTCTCCCCGTCCACGAAAGCAACTCTTGTTAAATTCCATATTTGTGCAGAACGCTCTCATGCTTACTCAGTGAGTGTCCCAGCCTCGTGTTGAACGCTTATGCGTAGTCAGTGTTCCAGACTCATACCTGCTAATATGCCTTCTTCGCCTTAAGAAGTGTCGAAATTTACCAGAAATTCTGGCTCTACCAAGGTAAGTCCTCAGGGAATGTCGTTCTCTTTCCGTACATTTATTTAAGAGCCGACGTTTCACATCGCTTGATGCATTTTGTAGGCTACTAATATATTTTATAATATTTGCGGTAAATTTAAAAGAATTAGCTTCTTTCAAAGTGATTTCGAATCTGTTATTATTATTATTATTATTATTATTATTATTATTATTACTGTGTTCAGATTATTATTATTATTATTAAGAAATTCACAATCACGTGAAAAACAATCTGTCATAAAAATTCACAGTTATGTAGTAAAATATATTATTTTACGTAGTAATATACTTTACTAAATAACACTGGATATTTATTACGCACATTATTATTGTTGTTATTATTACTATTGTTATGGAAAAACTTTTAAATATCGACCTTCACCTTCACCTTTGGACTTATATATTTATTGGAAAACTTTGTCATATATTTATCGGAAAACTTTATCACTTTTCAGTCTAAGAATATTAACCCATGCGTGTAGGAACATACTTATTTACTAGAAAAATAAAAGTTATTTCAATTGAAAGGCATACTTAGGAGTTACTTAAATTTTATGAAAGGCTTTTCTTAAGTAATCAGAAGAAAAACAAAGAGTCTTTTAACCTATCTGTTTAATCAAGAGAAGGTCACGTGTTAATGATGACCCACCACTGGGTGCCGAATTTCTTATGCCCTTTACGGGACCTAAGTTATTTTTAGGAGCGGTTTCGTACCCAGGATGCAAATCTCTTGCATTCCAAGAGGGCCAATGAATCCTGCGCTCGTTTACTCGGGGAGTAAGCCTACAATTTGCTTTGTTGTTATTGTTCTTTGTTCTTGTTAGGGGGATAGGAAAGGTCTATGGAAGATCCTAAAAAGGTCTGAAAAAAGTGTTTCGCGTTGAGTTAAAGAAACAGGAATTTTATGATTTATTTATCAGAATTAAAATGTAAAAAGCAAATAATGTGCATGTTGCACAGTACAGAAATATGATTTCTATCAAACTATAGCTTATTTATTTTAATTTTCGTTGGGGAACCAAGGATCTATTTGACCGTAGATTTTAGCACGTTTTAATTTACGTGAAGTTAGGAATATAATGTTGGCAACTTATACGTGAGGGGAAAAGTGTGCACGTGTCCCGAGTAAGTTGGAGGTTTGATCACACTTTGTTTCATTTGCATATTAGTTTAAAGTTTTTATCAGTCAATTAGAAGATGTAAGCTAAGTCATGTTCTTTTATGTAACGGTAATTTTTAAATAGTTTGTTTTCCTGTTTCAGTTGAATTTTTTTTTTTTTTTTTTTTTTTTTTTTTTTTTGGCGCCAAGGGATCACAAATTTCAACTCAAGTCACGTTCTTCAATTTGACAATAATTTTCGACAAATTTGTATATTCGAACTTGTCTGCAAAAAGACGCATTATTATATAACAATTAACCAGGTCTGATTCATTCTTCAATTGGACAATAATTTCTAACGCAAGTTTGTCTATTGAATCTAGTCAGCAAAAATCAAAGTAATCTTTCTGAGAACAGTAGGGATTTGGGTCGGAAAAACTAGGCGTGTATGAGAAAAAATATTATATCGACGTAAAAATATAAAGGGAAACTAAATTTGTATATTATAACTATCTTGCAATAATCAAAGTAATCTTCCTGAAAACGGTAGTAATTTGAGTTAAAGGAACAACTAGTGAATGAGGATAAAAAGAAATCTTATATCTACCTAAAAATGTACATGAAAAATAAATTTGTTTATTAAAAGTAGTGTAAAACAAAGCAATCTTTCTGAAAACAGTAGGAATTTGGGTCAGTGGAACCATACGTCTATGAGAAAAAAATTATTTTTTATATCTACGTACAAATATGAAATAAGATAAATTTGTTTATTAAAACTAGTCAGCAAAAATAAAAGTAATCTTTCTGGAAACGATAGGAATTTAGGTCAGGGGAACAACGGGTAAGTGAATGAAACAAAAATATTGACCTGAAAATGTAAATGAAAAATAAATTTGTTTATTAAAACTGGTCCACAATAAGCAAAGTAATCTTTCTAAAAACTGGACGAATTTAGGTCAGAGGAATCTCGAGGAAATGAGTAAAACAAAAATATTATATTTACCCGAAAATGTAAATGAAGAGTAAATTTGTTAATATTAGTCTACAAAAAAAAACAACCTTTCTCAAAATTAGAAATTTAGGTCAGGTGAAAACAGAAATCTTATATCTAGCTAAGAATATAAAGGAAAAATATGTATCTAGGTTAATGGACCCGCAAGTAGGAAAGAAGGATGCTTATACTATATAAAAATATAAAGGAAAAATATCTATCTAGGTTAATGGTTTTGTCACCTTGGTAATTAACTGATATACATCGCAGGACTTGGAAATATTTTCCCTCGGGAGCTGAGATAACTTCCTGGGGTGTTTACGGTACTGCTTCAGTTAAGAGGTCTTGTTTTAGTGATGATGTTTGCTACGCCCTGTTTACATGAGCCCACTTTGCCAAACCTTATTTATTGATTCGTTAGTGAATTGTCTTAGTAAACTTGTGTTTCTTAAGAGTGAAAGATATGTTATTTCGTCTTTTTATCGTTTTATTAATTCTGCGGTGATTGCTTTTGCATTGCTGTGCAACTCTTGGGTCATTAGAATAAATGGAGTTGTTTCATTGTGTAATATTGCAAATCTGTCTATGTTAAGAAGCATCCGTGGATACGAGAGCGAATTAAAGTAGAGGATACTCTAACAAAAAGTAAGAAAAAGAAATGGGCGTGGGCAGGACATATAATGAGAATGTCAGATAATAGATGGACAAAAAGAGTAACAGAATGGGTCCCTAGAGATTGCAAACGAAGCAGGGGAAGGAAGAGAAGACGATGGATTGACGAGCTAAGAAAATTTGCGGGTATAGAATGTCGTAGATAGAAAGACCATAAACAGAAGGAAGGGGAAGGACATGTCTGAGGCCTTTGTCCTGCAGTAGACTAGGAACGGCTGATGATATAATATATATATATATATATATATATATATATATATATATATATATATATATATATATATATATTATTATATATATGTATATATATACATATATATATATATATATATATATATATATATTATATATATATATATATATATATAATACACACACACTCTTCCCACCCAATAGTTAAAGATCTTTACTTTTTCCATTGCAGATGAGGCTTTGTCTCTCCTGCCGGTATTATTTTGGACATTAATTTATTCACTATACTCTGTCAGTACAAAAAATAATTAGTATGTATTTATTTCGCCTTTTTTTTTTTTTTTATAAAGGCGTCTTGTATTTCCTTACCTTGAAGGCAAAGGTAATTGGTAGCGTTGGCCAGCTTGGTCTCTCTCTCTCTTCTCTTCCTCTCTCCTATCTCCTCTCTCTCTCTCGACTCTCTCTCTCTCTCTCTCTCTCTCTCTCTCTCTCACACCAAATCCACAATTCATAACTAACTAAGGTCGCTGAATTAAATCCCGAATGATAAAAATGGGCTTTATTTGTAAAGGAAGATTGAGGCACTGCTTAACTATACTCTGTTTTGGTTCCATCTGTCCATCCGCTTGTGGTACTCGCGCATGGTAACACTGCGTCCCGGGCTGTAAATAGTTACGCTGTGTAAGTTTTAGTTAAATAAAAGGATATCTGGGTGTACATTTGCAACTGAATAGTGTTTTAATAATTTACTGTATTCAAATTACACCGTTAATATTCGAAATAGGATATTATTTAAAGCCCGGGAAGCAGTGTTACCATGCGAGAATACCACAGGCGGATGGACAGATGGAAAAAAAGCAGATTATAAATAAGTCGAGTCCTGAAACTCTATAACTTCTACATGAGTAACACCCAAATGATACACCGACATAGAAAATGGTAAATCGAAATATGAAATTGGATTCCAAAATAAAACTGGTGACTGGACAAAACCAGTCAAAATCCCGCTTCTTCCAGTACCTTACCCATCTTTGAACAGCGCCTCATCTGTGGCGTGATCGGTATGGTCTTGGCATGCCCCCTCCTTGGCCGTGAGTTCTATTCTCGGGCATTTCATTGAGGGGTTAGAGATGTCTATATCTGGTGATAGAAGTTCACTCTCGACGTGGTTCGGAAGTCACGTAAAGCCGTTGGTCCCGTTGCTGAATAACCACTGGTTCCATGCAACGTAAAAGCGCCATACAAACAAACAAACCATCTTTAAACACCAGTCAAAAAAATACACAGATAATCACAATAATTCTCCCCAGTCAGGAATACCCAGTTAAAAGAGTCCCGGTCAATTTGACATGTACCCCATCATCAATGACTTTCAGATCCATCTGAGGAAGAAGGAATTCCGCATGAATACACAAAGATAAATGGCAAATAAAGATAATCAAAATTATAAAAATCAATGCATAGAGCAAAAGCAAATACGAGTATCTTGGAACAGTCACATATTAAAGAGAAAACTGGGAAACAAACGCTCAAGATATAAAAGAAAAAAATACATTTTGGGGATTGAACGCAAGTTCGCTTACCCCTTCAGCAGTAGAGAAGCTCCCACTCAAAATAGGTCCGTGGAAATTCGTGACATGACCCCAAGTGCCGAGTTACACACCCTTTTCCACATCGGAAACATACACTTTCACGCACACACGTACGTATGGTCGTATGACCCACCCCAAAGATCTGATCAAAACCAGATCATACCCTGCAGGAGGGTAGTGACGTCAGTGGTGCACTGTAGGCGTTACTTAAGGTGTATGCAGCATACCTTCGGCCCCTAGCTGCAACCCCTTTTGTTCCCTTTACTGTACTTCCTTTCATGTTCTCTTTCTTCCATCTTACTCTCCACCCTCTTCTAACAATTGATTCATAGTGCAACTGCTTTGAGGTTTTCATCCTGTTACACCTTTCAAAGCATTTTACTGTCAATTTCCGTTTCAGCGCTGAATGACCTCGTAGGTCCTAGTGCCTTGGCAATTAGCCTAAATTTTCTATTCAATTCAATTCAGAACCAGATCATATGTCTTTGACCTGACATCCCAACTTGCGCCCATGATGCCCATGCCCCGATCACGTATCGAACCACTGATCATTCGAGATGAATGTCCGGGCGAGCTGAGTATATAAACATTCTTCCGCGATTGATTCCATCCTCATTCCATCTCACAAAAGAAGCGCTGAATCTCGATTACGAAATGCTAAAAGAATTTCGCTCAGTTTCTAGGCAGAACACAAAGGGTTGCTGCTGAATCAACTTGTTCATAACAGCGCTCGTATTTCAGTCCCTATCTCCATACCTGTAAGATGTATTCATTTTGTGCTTTTATTAAATATATTCTATGGGATTTCTGCTTATGAAAATATGTGACATTTTATAAGTCAGAATCATATGAGAAAGACCTCATACATTACAGATTTGGTTTACATAATATGGCTAACAGTAGACTATTCTAGAACCAATTAAGTTCCTCGTTGGACGAGTAGATTTCGCGCTCGGCTGCCAATCCGATGGTCCGAAGTTCGATTCTCGGCTCGGCCAACGCGGAATCAGAGGAATTTATTTCTGGCGATAGAAATTCATTTCTCGATATTGTGTGGTTCGGATCCCACAATAAGCTGAAGGTCCCGTTGCTATGTGATCAATTGGTTCCTAGCCATGTAAAAATATCTAATCCTTCGGGCCAGCCCTAGGAGAGCTGTTAATCAGCTCAGTGGTCTGGTAAAACTAAGATATACTAAACTTTCTAGAAGCAATTGGTACAACCACAATAAAACAAAATGAAGTTGTATTCAAACTCGCGATGAAAGTGGCATTAACATCTCCAGATTCAAATTTGACAAGACTGCATCCTGCATCACGCAGTTGTGGCCAAAAGGTAAGTGCGACAAACGTCTTTCAACGGGCAAACGTTTGTTGTCAAAACGTTGCTTGACACCACCCGGGTGACCAGACGTCATTCCAGTATACTGGATGCGCAGCTATGACTTTCCTGTTTGCTGGAATCGATTTCATATATTGCAATTGTGTAGACAGGTAGTCTAACATTGCTTGGAGTACATGGATATTAGTTGTAGACAGGCTGTTTCTCTCCTCTGGGTCATCTGTTGTTAAGGAAAGGAAAGAAGTATTAGGTCTATGATTGTGTTTCATTATAGCAAATGGGTATTCTAGTTTAGTGTTTATATTATAACTGTTAGGTGGGATTTCTGTTATATGGGATTTGTTGTCAGAATTGAGCACCTAGCCTCAGTTGCTAATCTGAAGTTCTAAAGAAATTTTGTTCAAAATGACTACATCTAAGTTAAGTTCCTAAGAAACAATGCTACATTTCATTTTAAGCCAGTGTGTTTTTAATCAACACTGTATTCCATAATCGGAAATAAACTCCTGAACTTCCCACTTCAATTGATCAAGAGAGCAAATCTTTTCACCCTTACCTTTCATGTTGAAAAGTCTAATCCTGTTCGTGTTTTTTATATGTTGGTCCAAGATCTGCATCACTTGAGCTTGCCACACCAGCTCTGGATGGTTTTTCAAATCACGCCACAGAATGTATTGTTCTCCGTCCTTTCTTCTTTTTCCTTTATTCTTTTGAAATGCCCTACGATTTCTGTGAGTAAAATCTCCAGAACTCTCCTTTTTTGAATAGTCAAAGTCATTGAATTTGTTACTGGTTGGTTCACTGAAGAAACTTTTGGAAGTGTCATTGACAGGAGTTTCACCCCCTGTGAGTTCCTTGTTCTTCCTGGCCAGAAAATTGGCTGGAAGCTTCCTCTCTGGCCAGGCTGGTCGGCGAATTTTGTGGCCGACCTCGTGCTTGTATTGTGCTGGACTGTCTGCAGATGGTGGAGACGATGCCCAGTTGTTTCTGAGCATGCGTCCAATCAGCATCTTGTAGTCGCCAAATCTGTTGTAGAATAAGTTAAGTCTTCAGTTAGTTTTGTTGGTCGAATGAGTTGGTTCCGGTTGGTTTCAAATATTCTTTGTATGTTATTCAATAGATGAGGATTTGGGACAATGCCTAAGATAAACTGTGCCCAAAATTTTATATCCTATGTTTAGACTTGATAGCTGATTGTTATCAGATTTCGTGTACAAAAGAATTTATCACGACTTCAGTTGAATTTTTGGTAGGCTTTCAGCAAGACAGATTATACAGAATTTGGGTACCTTTACATAGGCAGAAGTAAGCTTTAGTCAGTTTACAATTCTTCACGGTTTTGTTTTCTGTAAATACACAGAGAATTTGTGGTTGGAAAAATGTAAAATAGTCATTTAGTTATACCATCGTGATACTTTTCTATAAAAACTAATATAAAGTCTATAATTCAGTCTTCATGATGGTACTCATACAATTCTCTGAACAGTTCTCATTCCTAATTGATTTTATTTATGAAACTTTGCTCTAAAGTAAGCACTGGGACACTTCCAGTCATTCAGTGCTGGAAACAGTGAAAAAAGAGAGTTGGTGTGGTTGGACAGCAAACTGGAAGAGACGAAGCGGGAATAGAGGTAAAGCGAAAGGCTAGGAAGTATGTGAAGCTAGTGGTCGAAGAGACGCTTCAAACAAAACCTTTAGTAATTCAAACATTGCACCAAGTGGTGTTCTGACGAAATAACCTCCTACAAGATATCCTCATTCTTGTAACAGTCACAAAACCCACCTGACTCCTGCCTTGAATCCTTCAAGGCTGTACATGTTGTAGATCATCTTGTCCCTCGGTGGGCCAGAGACCCCTGCGAAGGCATCCCACTGACTAACACCGTCAACTTCGGAAGTTGGGCTGCCAGTGATTTCAATGATTGTCCTGAACCAGTCTGTGGCATGGTGCAACCTATTTAGAAAATTAGTACATTCCTGCATGTTAACATTATTGTTAGTGATGATATTCTGATTCTGGGAAAACATAACAAATGGCAGTAAATGGTAGTGGTTATGCAACAATAAGTCTAGTTTTATCTGATCAGTATATCTTGAATATTCCTTAGTAGTATCAAGTCCAAAAACATTCTGGAAGATTTATGCCACAGCAATAATACCCATTTAATTTTTAACAAATGCATAAGTTGGATATGAAGTCACTAGCTGCTTAAAGTTCACATACTGATTGGTAACTGTTCCTGGATTCGGTAAAAATGGAGAGTGAATGAAGGCAACTCCTCTCACTCCACCTTCCCATAAGCTGGATTTTTCTCCTCTGAGCGGCCAGTTGCTCGCGCTGTTCTTGACAGAGCCTCCGTTCTGAAAATAACTGACACTAAGTGTGTTCTCGGGATGTGGGTTGCTCCAACCAAAGTCTAAAGTAGCTATTATGATTATTGTTAATAGGAATGAGCACACATTTATATTGAACAAAACTGAAAGGCCATTAACTTTCAAGGGAAGTTTCAGTGAAAAGTACAGTTTTTCTGAAGTTCTAGTTATAATAGCATTTTTGTGGTTTACATGATAAATCCTACCTTTAGAATGTGTTATATTTATTACTAAAATCAGTAGAAGTCAGAGAAATTTCAGAAATAGTCAAGAAACTGCCGTAGCTACGTATTTTTTAGTATCTGGAGGTTAAAATCGTAAGGTTAACTAAGAAGGTATAACAGATTTAATGAATATGTTCCTCACGTCTGTTGTGAAGATGATCACAGAGTTGTCGTAGTGGCCAGTTTCTTTGAGTGCTGTGACAAGCCTCCCAATTGCTTCATCCATGGCAGTCACCATTCCTGTGACGAAGAGTTCCATTAATAATGAAGAAAACACTTAACTAGACTAGAAACTAAATTAGGTTGTTCTGTATGTTCAAGTTCTGGGAAAACAATGAAAAACTTGTTTTTAAGACTGTGAGAAATTGCAGCCTTTTTAAGAACACCATGGAAAGTCCAATCAGATTATTGTCCTGTAGTAAGTGGGGATTATTTCAAGTTAACCTCCTAGTACCACATGAAAAGGTATATGGTGGACAAGATGTATGTTAAGTAATGGGTTAACTTAAAAAGCAAAATTGGATGTGGCTACTATGCTGAAAAGAGTGGACATCATTACATTCATAAAGAGTAGATCTTATAAAGTAGCCTCGTGAGAAAAAACTTGATAGCCAACACAGTTGATTATCACCTTAAATTTTTATTAAAGTAATCTTCCTTGTTGTTTGCAGAAAGTATTCAACTGAAAATTCCCAGTGTGCTAAAGAGCAGTATGCGGTAACTTGCATTTTTCCTGTGCAGTGGAACAGGACGAAGAAACTTTAGCAAATTCTGTACTGTTACAGAGTAAGGCAATGCATGTATAATACCCAAAGCAAACTGTTCATTCACAATGCACAAAAATTCGTCAACTGACCTAGGTAATTCCTTCGATCTTGGTCCTGGATGTGCTCGTAGATCTGCGAGTAATTCTGAGGAACTTGAACTGGAGAATGGACGCTCTGGAAAGCCAGGTACATGAACAGTGGATCCTGGGGTTTGCGTGATCTCACTATGTCTTCAGCCACTGACGCGAACAGATGCTTTGAGTGGATGGAAGCGATTAGGAAGAAGTTGAAAGAGTAGGCATAATTTATGTCAAGATTTTTTTTTAGGGAACTGTGAGACTAGGCCACTCAGACCACGTCTATGAACATAATTTTCCTAACAATATATATATATATATATATATATATATATATATATATATATATATATATATATATATATATATGTGTGTGTGTGTGTATGTGTGTGTGTGTGTGTGTGTGTGCATGTGTTAGATGTGCCTGATGCTCCCACTCCTTAGAGGCAGATTGATCGAGAGAAAACTTGTTGAACATAAATATTATTTACCTTCAAAAGATTAAATTCTATTTTCATTATAAAAGATGGGGAGATAAGTCTACCTTGGAAACAACTAAACAAATTAATAGGTTTCTGTGGCATTGTTTGCTTTTTAATTGTATAATAACATCTCAGTCAGTTGAAATTTCTACTGGAAACTGGAAACATTTCTCTCTTTCTTCCCCACAGCTTTGATTATAAGTTTATGTATAAAAAATGAATTGAAATGTTGATCTTTACACATTTAGTGTCAGTCAAGCTTACGAGCAAATACTGCTGTTACTTACAGTAGAGTAAACTCCATCCTTTGTGTCATCTGGTGTCGTATTGTTTCTCAAGTCTAAGAATCCTCCGCCGTGGTCTCCTAAACGAGTGTAAAAGAAAGATTCTTTAGATCTCACCGGTATTCAAATGAGCCACAAGAAGTAGGCGAAATGAAGCTAAATTTAAAGACTTCACGAATCCTCGTGCACTCCCAAGTGGAAAGGTTGAGAGTTCAGTAGAACCTGATTCACAGAAAGAGCATTTTGCATGATTCAAGTTGTATTGTGTCACAAACGACTTAGTTTTTGAGAACAGTTTGATCAGTCTAGTTTATGTGCATTAATAGCATACTTAGATATACATTGTTATACTTATGTATTATGCGTACTTCTAGCTTTATCTTCTGGTACCTTCACAGACGTAGATCTCTTGTGGGTATAGTAATCTGTAGCCGCAGTGTAGTATCCATAGAAGGAATCAAATCCTCTTTTGGTGGGAGTGTAGTCCCAGGAACAGAAACCCAGGTGCCATCTGGTAAATAGGGAAAAAAATGTTCAGTTTGAGTTAAAATAAAACACTGTTTAGTCTCCTGCACGAAAGTACAATGGCAAGGGAGATTATTCGGTTTAAAGAAAATGTTAATTCAAATTTAGGTTTGAAAAATGTTAAGGTAGTAAGTAATGCTTGGTTTTAAATAGTGGAGATTTTGCATTTTCTGAAATTGAAAAACGAATGTATAATTCAACTTAAAATGAATGTGTTTGATCCTACGAAACTTCGTTATCCTGAATTGTATAAGGGTGGAAAAGGTTTAGCTGTCATAGATTCCTTCCTGATTATATTTAATTTGACAGTTTTCTTAATCAGATTAAAAAGAACTTTGAAAATATGACCACCGATGGCTTTGGTGGGAATTAACTAAAAATCTGACAAGTACGACTATGTATTTTTTGTAGAGAATTCACATGAATGAAACTTCTTATTGTAAATTTTCAGATTTGACTTTTGAATGCCCGAGTTTCATATAAAAATAGGAAATATTGGAAATTTTCAAAAATATTGAGTAGTGGTGCTCTATGATAGCCTTCAGCTGGCGATTACCATTTGATTTGAATTTATGTCAGTAAACACCTACCTATTCTTGAATTCATTAGTTAACACTTACTTTCCAATGGCATGAGTTTCGTAGTTCGCTTTCTTCAGTAACTGTGGCAGTATATCCACATGAAGTGGAAGTCCTGCTGGTTCGTTTGCTGCTATGACATCCTTCTGTAAGAGTAGATTCAGGTGTGACCAGTGTAATATCTGGATACATGGAGACGTAATCTACAGTTTATAAAGAAAAAGTCTGCTTTTTAGCAGTGCCAAAATGGGGCTCTGGCGAGAAATCCTTTGGTTAAGGCTATATTTAAATGGTAGACCATTTCTTGGTGAAACTTTGGGCAATGATAAATAGTTGACTGAAGTAACTTTTTGTAGGATATGACGAAGAAAGGAGGTGACTTTGAGAAGCAGGAAAAGAGAAATTAACTGTAGCATTATAAAATTAGGCCGTGGATGAACGAATGTCATTCATCATATAACTTTAAAACGACTTTTTTTTTATAATGACTGAGTTATATGGACTGGAACATCGCTTATCAAAATGTTAATTGTAAAAGCCAGAATTAAAATATATACTTGAAACTAAAAAATATTCAGATAGTATTGCAATGGTGTTTAGTTTAGATATAACAGGATTTCTTTTGCAATATGTTTGTGTCATATCTCCACAATGAAAGCTTAAAGTTTGGACACTGACATTAGAGTTTTGTTAGTGATCGGAGAATATTCCAGGTTAATTAAAAAGAAAACCTTGAAAATAACACCTATCCCGAACACCAATCTTTCAAGATATCCACCAATTTACCTGAAGTCCCAGTTTAAATGGGTACCTTCCTGTCAGGAGAGCAGCTCTGGTTGGTGTGCATGTTGGCTGAACGTAAGATTGGTTCAGAATAACCCCGTTTTTGGCTAGGGCGTCCATGTGAGGCATGACTACATTGGGGTTGTTCCAGGATACGTCGCTCCAGCCTGTAGAAGAGTTAGAAGGTAATGATTGTAATGTTAGTGATAGATAGATATACTTTTAACCTACAGCTGTTCTGAGCATTCTGGTAAAGAAATAACACTGTTATTGAAAAAATACACGTGTGAGGGACATTAGCTGTTAAAATTCACGTGTTTTAGGGATTATGAGGAGTATCTGCTCTTACGATTCGCCTGTTTTAGAAATAATTGGGTCAGTACTGATACTGAATCACTGATGTCACAAACCTGATATATTATTGGTTCTGTGGCATAGTTTTTGTCAAGTCCAAGTGTAAAAACTTGACAAAATAAGATGCCTTAAACTATGCCCTAGAATAAATTGTTTGCCCTATAGGAAGCTTTTACTTTACGTGGAATTAATATCGCAAGAGAAGAAGGCATGATTAGCTGATTTAGCATTAATTAGAAAGCCACTTTCCACTGGCTGAAGAATATTTGAACTATAGCTGATTCACTTAAGGTAGATTCTTGGGTGAGCCCTATGTCTATTAGACATTTGTTTGGCGGCCGCCGATTGGCTGTGAGCTGCCTCTCTCCCGCTACCAGCCAATCAGCGGCCGCCAAACAAACGTCTCGCAAGCATAGGGCTCATCCAAGAATCCACCTTAAGTGAACCAGCTATAGTATTTGTGCTTTGAATGCTAACTGTTAGATATGTAAAAACAGAAGGCGAGTTTTTGCAGAGGAAAGTTTGTCTTGAGTTTTATTTAGTAATTGAAAGATTTACCGAGTAGTGGTTGTTGTCAGGGCTGTTGATCCTATTCTTAATTATTATATATTGGACTTTAAAACCCGAGCAGAAGTGGTTCTTTCTCTCTAAGTTTGCTGGCCAAAGGCACGCCACAGTGTTTCGGGTGGCTAAAAACAGAGCTCATTCCCTGTAATGAGTCCAAAGGCTTTGCAAATGGAACTTACCCAAATCGTCAGCGACGATGAGAATGACGTGAGGCCTCTTTTCTGCCACCTCTCTGGCTGACATCGACAAAGTGCTGTCTGTGCAGAACATAACAGCAAAGGCAAAAGTTGTCAGCTGGCTTTTGCAAATGGCTGCCCTCATAGTCGAGTATCTGAAGTGGAAAGGAGAACGAATGGTGGATATCCGGAGTGTGCAGTGGGTGATGTCTGCAGATAAAGCAGTGTTGACCTGGAAAAGTGAAAAGAAATGACAAGGACGGTGAATGAATTGAATGTGGTGGTAAATGTAGAGAGTTGATAGATAATGGTAACTAGCGTAAATGAATGTGAACATGAGCAGTAAAAATCATACGAGTATTTGTAAGTGTAATAGGTAAGGATAAGCGAAGACAATCTGAAAGTTACAGCCTAGAAGATGCCCTTTTTTAAACCCATAAATATAAAAAAAAAAAGCTTTAAGCTGTCACGATACATTGTTTATATATCTTTATATTACTCACACTTTGTATATTCTCTCAGGCTGTCTCAAAATACACGCAAGTTTCAAAGATATCGACCGAATTACCAAGTGTATTTTTAGAAAATACGACCACTAATAATGATTTGAACGTATCTTCGGTGAGATTAAAGTACATTTTTGACGACGTAATTGGCCCAAATTGCGTCACTTTGAGCTATTCAAACATGTCAGCAAAAAGTAATCATTTCCATTGTTTTGTCGAACAGTGTCAGCGTCTCCGTACCTGCATTAAGTAGAACCAGTTCCGGCTTTAGGGAAACTGAGAATAAAAAGTCGGACGCACAATAACGGGAAATTCTTCCTCCTACAGACAGACCGTCTTCACTTCATCTTTCACTCAAAGGTCATCCGCCGATGAATAAATTGGTGAAAGCTTCATAGAGACGAGTTTAGACTGTAATTAGACGGGACAAGGAAATCTAACAAGTAAATAATGCGCCAAAGTTTCCTCGGCGAAATGACTTTTCTGTACAGCGTATAATGCTGTATGAAACTCTCAACCAAGGCCCATGAAACTCTTAGCCATGGCCCATGAAATTCTCTCCCTCGGCCCATGAAACTCTCAACCACGGCCCATGAAACTCTCAAGACGGCCCATGAAACTCTCAGCCACGGCCCGTGAAA
The DNA here is from genome assembly GCF_015104395.2 of Macrobrachium nipponense. Lineage (NCBI taxonomy): Eukaryota > Metazoa > Arthropoda > Malacostraca > Decapoda > Palaemonidae > Macrobrachium > Macrobrachium nipponense. Next base: position 22,104,132 of record NC_061099.1, on the reverse strand, counting down.
ACTCTTAGCCTCGGCCCATGAAACTCTCAACCACGGCCCATGAAACTCTCAAGACGGCCCATGAAACTCTCAGCCACGGCCCGTGAAACTCTTAGCCTTGGCCCATGAAACTCAACCACGGCCCCATGAAACTCAGTCACAGCCCATGAAACTCTCAGTCACGGCCCATGAAACTCTCAGCCACACGACCCATGAAACTCTCAACCACGGCCCATGAAACTCTTAACCATGGCCATAAAATTCTCAGCCTCGCCCATGAAACTCTTAGCCTCGGCCCATGAAACTCTTAGCCTCGGCCCATGAACTCTTAGCCTCGGCCATGAAACTCTTAGCCTCGGCCATGAAACTCCTAGCCACACGGACCATGAAACTCAGCCACGGCCCAAGAAACTCAGTCAGGGCCCAAGAAACTCAGTCACGGCCCATGAAACTCTCAGCCACGGTCCAAGAAACTCAGTCACGGCTCATGAAACTCTCAGCCATGGGCCAGTGGTGGCCTGTATTGTTGGCAGACTGATGATCATGCCTAACTTTAACCTTAAATCAAATAAAAACAACTGATGTTAGAGGGCTGCAATTTGCTGTGTTTGATGATTGGAGGGTGGATGATCAACATACCAATTTGCAGCCCTCTAGCCTCAATAGTTGCTATTTTATTTAACGACAGAAAAAGTGCAGACGGACAGACAATAGACATCTCGATATTTTTCTTTTACAGAAAACTAAAGAGTGTAAGAGCAAATATATATATATATATATATATATATATATATATATATATATATATATATATATATATATATATATATATATATATATATATATATATGCATATATATATTAAAAACATCATTGTACGAATTTGTTTGTATAGCCAGTTTAATGTTGCATTTCATATTAATGATTTAATAGGATTTTTTCTAGTTAATTATCATTTTATTAATTTTATAATGTCTATTTGCATTTATACCAAAGACATTTAGTACAAAATGTTTTGGGAACGATAGAAAGGTCTAGTATCTCTCTCTCTCTCTCTCTCTCTCTTTCTCTCTCTCTCTCTCTCTCTCTCTCTCTATATATATATATATATATATATATATATATATATATTATATATATATATACATATACATATAAATATAAGATATATCTACATATATCATATATATATAATATATATACTATATATATATAATATATAAATATATATATATATATATATATATAATATCTATATATATTTATATATATATATATATTTACACGTATTTATTATATGCATAGCACACACACACATACATTATATGTATATACATACATACGTACATACATACATACATACCCATGTGTGTGTGACCAAGCAGGCGTGCCCAGTAAACCGACACAACGAGCTGTCAGTATCTAGGTCACTTGAAGGCACAGGCTCCGCCTCCCTTCCAGACGGAGACCTCGATAAGATCCTCGTGGAAATCACTCGTAAAATGTACCGTTGATCTCCTTACCATATTGATGAAAACCTCCGGGGGTAATGGCCAGTGCTGGCATAAAGCCCCACTAAATCCAAATGAGATACCGACACTCATTCAGCAGCGCGTCCTTGTCAAAAAGCAATGTGCTACAATGAAGCGCGAATTCTTTGAGCATACTTTTCTCGGGCGGGGTCGGGGTGGGGACGCCGTCAGCGTATACCTCATGCGGTGCAATGTAGGCATTGCTTGATGAGGGGCTGTGCAGTGTCCCTTCCTCAGGCACCGAGGTACAACAACTTTCTTGCCCTTTACTGTACCTCCGTTCATATTCTCTTTATTGCATCTTCCCTTAACCCTCTCATCCTGTTGCACCTTTGATGAAACCTTTTCAACTCCCAGTTTCCGTTTTAGCGCTGTATGAACCTATTGGTCCCAACAGCGATTGGCCTTCGGTCTAAATTCAGTATTCTAGTTTATTCTGTTTTAAATTCTCTTATAGTTATAAAATGGCGAATCGTTTGTCCTGAAAATTTTTTATTGTCAATTCCCGTTTCAGCATCATAGGTCCCGAGTAGTGGCTATCTATCCAGGATACTACTAGGCTTCAGTGAGACGGACGGGACGGTTTAGATTCAAGACTCTTCCAGGCTTTCGAAGGCATCATACAGAATGTATATGTACAAGTAAGTTGTGTGAACTATTTTGGTTGATATATTATATTATATAATATATATATATATATATATATATATATATGTATATGTATATGTTATATATATATGTATATATATATGTATATGTATATATATATATATATATATATATATATATATATATATATATAATATATATAGCTATATAAGATACACAGGGTGTCAATAAAGTCCCAGTACCATTACAAGTATTTATTGCTCAGACTGGTACTGGACTTTATGGACACCCTGTATATTTCTTTGTGCAGTAAATTTGATAAAGCTTTCGACCGTCAGGCGTCAGCTGTGGTCTTGTTCACTAAAACTTGTTCTTACTGGCCTATATCGTTTAAAAGAACTGACATATAGGAGCACGAACAAACTTTTCCTATAATAGCATTTTAGACAATATGGACTAGGTAACAGGCAAGCTAATTGACTATTATTTGTATGAACTGGTGGTTGAGTCATCGGCCTTTCCAGAATTCTTCTTGATCCCCGTGGGGGAATGTTTCTGTCGCCAACTGCTTGTACTATGCTGGTTATATGGTTATATAACTACATAAGGATCATAAATCATTGTGGATTATACCCCCATCTACTTAGTATTTAGCTTTTGCATATATATGTGTATATATATATCTATATATATATATATATATATATATATATATATTAATAATAATAATAATAATAATAATAATAATAATAATAATAATAATAATAAAGTCCCGTCCACACTACGAAACATTGTTTCCAGACCTCAGTTGTCGCCAGGATACTTGTCGGTGCAGTAACCTCTGTATTCTACTTGGGTATTTTAATGCACTCGAGGAGGGACAACAGAAAGAAAAACCTACCTTAATGGCGGTGAGATTCAATTAGGCTTCTTTTCTTTTTCCTTTCCTTTATCGGTGTCCAATAAATACCATTTATACGGAGGAATAGGGATTCAATGATGCATCCATTTTTTTCTCTTCAAAATCTAAATAATACATTTAATTGGGAGGTAATTTATTCACATCGGCCTATTCGCTCCATCTTCCCCCCCTAACCCCCGACCCCCAAACATCCCAGGACATATCGACCTCCCCTTTACCACCCTCTATCGCATGAAAGCTGCGATAGATAGATATAAGGGTTATTTCAAATTCACCCTCACAACGAAGCCTAAATATGTTCACAGAAGATTTTCTGCTCAGAATAACTTTTTCTTTCCTTTCCCACATATTTGCTTAAACTCGTGTTACACCCTGTATATACACACACATACATACATATATAAATCATATATGTATATATATATATAAACATATACATATGTATAAATACATATATGCATATATACATAAGTTTACATAAACATATACATACATTATAAATGAGTATAGATACATCTACACACGGAAACACTAAATGTTTTCCATTCTGGATGGGAAAAAAATATACTGTAAAAATTATTTGCCAACAATGTTTGCAAACAGTTTGCTAACAATGTTTCCTTGTGTGGAAAGGCGTAGACACCCACGCAGGTAAACAAACGTACGTTTGAAGATTATTTCTGCTTACCTTCACCATCATATAATACCTGTCCTTATGTATGTATGTATATATATAATATAATTATATATATATATATATATATATATATATATAATTTTATATATATATATATTATATATTATATATATAGGCAAAAGCCACGAAGGAGTACTGCTAGGCCTTTCGACACAATGTCCTTTACTCAGCAGTCTGCTGCTAAGTAAAGGACATTGAGTCGAAAAGCCTAGTAGTACTCCTTCGTTTCACTTTCTTCCGGGACCTTAACCTTTATTTTTATACATTCATAGCGTTCCAAATTTTCGTGATTCAGTTATGCATATATATATATATATATAATATATATATATATATATATATATATATATATATATATGACACACTTGTATTATTTTTTTCTGAACTAGCTCAACCACTGATTTCAATCCTGCCTTCACCTTTCTTCAACAAGCGTCAGCAAGCACCGCTCACACCTATCCACTAACTCCTCTGGACTTAAACTGAATCATTTCTGAGGCGAAAAACTATCCAGCGGACTCAAAAGCAAGTCCCACCTCTCGTAAGTGGACTCCTTGGGCGGACTTTCTTTTCCCCGTAACCTGTTGGGTTAATGACAAGTTGGTGGAAGGAAACGTGGAATTTACTGTGATTTTTTTACTCCAGGAATGTTAACTGCCAAAAATTCACCGTGAGAGAAATGGGAAATGTTGTTTTTGTGATGTAGTTTGTTTAGATTGGTTTGTTTTCTTAAAATACTGTTTTTTTGTAATGCAGTTTGTTTAGATTGTTTTTTTTCCTTAAAATATTGGTGTTTTTTTATGATGCAATTTGTTTAGATTGATTTGCTTTCGTAAAATACTGGTGGTTTTTTTGCATGCTGATTATGTTGGAAGATGTTCGAAAAATGGATCGTTTTCTAGTTTTGCTTTCTTCTAGACTCCAAAAAAGAAATGGTGAAAGCCCTTTTTTTTGTGGTGTAACTTATTTAAACTGGATTGACTCTGTAAATACTGGATTGTTTTTCTTAGATGTTGCTTTTGTGTGTGTTTGTGTGCCTGTGTTTTATTCGTGTTTGATATTGGTGTAAGATGTATTTCAAAGGCTTTTTTTTTTCTTTTTGCAAGAGAAATGGAGAAGGTTTGTTAATGAAAGTGGAGGAGTGCAAAGCCAAATAGATTGCATCCTGCAAAGTGATCTTGGGAGAAGCGTTTGTTGAACAGCATAGGTAGGTTGGTGGTGAGGGATTTTAAAATGAGAGGTAGGAAACTCAAGAAGAAAAAGAGAAAGAGATCCAGAATTAAGATTTGTTAACTTAAAGGAGAAGATGGGGAGCAATTTAGGAGGACTGAGAGAGAGAGGAGAGAGAGAGAGAGAGAGAGGAGAGAGAGAGAGAGAGAGAGAGAGAGAGAGATGGCTGGAAAGAGGGAACGTAGAAGTTGGACAGGGTAACAGAGTGGAAAATATTTGGGCATAAGTTTCCGAGTACTTATCCAACGTCTGAAACCATGTGTTCAAGTAAGCAATTCAAAACTCTTAGTTATCCCTAGTAAATAATTCCCATTTTCTTTCCTAATTCCAAACCCATGGCCTCTATGTACCTCCTCATACCCATCTCACCTCCTCATACCCATCTCTTCTCTTTCCCACCCTGCTATTCATATCAGCTTCTATTATTAGTTTCTTCTCCTCTTTCACTAAAAAAGTTGTCTACCTTAGTTTTACCAGACCAATGAACTGATTAACAGGACCTACAGCTTATTGTGGGATCCGAACCATATTATATTGTCGAAAATGAATTTCTAATCACCAGAAATACATTCCTGTGGTTCCCCGTTGGCAGAGCGGAGAATCGAACTTCGGACTACCGAATCAGTAGGCGAGTACGTAGCCTCTCCTTCACTGTTCTAATTGTTTTTCATGAGTGGTAATCCTTTAATTACTAGAAAATATATTGTCACGTAGTACTGAATATATTCCCATAAGCGATTAACCTTCAGTAACTAAAATATATCCTTTTAGTTCTGAGTTTATTTCCACAACTGATTTATCTTAAGTAATAATTTATCTTTAATTATAGAAATATATCGTTATAGTACTGAGGATATCTGCCGAAGCGATAAACCTCCGCTAATAAAAAGGATAAGAAAAGGATGCATTCCAGAGGCCATGAAATAGTGTTTTTCGTAAACAACTATACTCGTTTTTTTTCCATCTGTCCACCCGCCTGTGGTGTTTGCGTATGGTAACACTGCGTCCCGGGCTTTAGATAGTTACATTCAGCTTACATTCAACAATAATAACAATATCCTATTTCGAATATTAACGGTGTAATTCGCGTACAGTAAATTATTAAAACACTTTTATTCAAGTTGCGAAATGATACACCCTAGATATCCTTTTTATTTTACCTTAAAAAACTTACACATTAGCCATAACTATTTAAAGCCCGGGACGCAGTGTTACCATACAAAAACACCACTGGCAGATGGACAGATGGAAAAAAAAACAGAGTATAGTGTTTTCGTAAACCGACTCATGGATTTCGATGCTACTGAAGCACTGAGTATTTCTGACATCCTCCCAATTCGTGGTAGTACACTGAATTGACAGATGTGCTTGATTAAGCCGTTTTCTCCTAGAAAAAAAGACCAACTTCTTTCTTTTCCTCAGACCGTTTTGAACAAATGGTGCTTTATGACGTATATGTGACGCAGAGCCATCTCCCCACCCTCCGCCCCCTTAGCGCCTCAGAGGCGTGATCGGTATGGTCTTGGCCTGCCACCTCGGTGGCTGCTAGTTCGATTCTCGGCTATTCCACTGAGGGGTGAGAGATGTGTGTTTCTGGTGATAGAAGTTCACTCTCGTCGTGTTTCGGAAGTCACGTAAAGCCGTTGGTCCCGTTGCTGGATAACCACTGGTTCCATGCAACGCCAAAAACATCATACAAACAAACATCCCTCCCCTCTTACCTAATTGAAAAATCATATATCATTACGTAATATATTAATTTGTTTTAAAAAAAAAGTTCTTATGGCCCAGGATAGGTGAATTGACATTTAAACTATAGCTAGATAGATAGATAAGTTTATTGACCACAGCGTACAGGATACAATGATCTGATGTAAACATATACAATACAGGAAACAAATAATGTCTTAACACTGAGAAAGACTGACATATATAAATTATTGTAGTCTAACTCCAGTCCTATATTAAATTTACGCACAACACAAATTTAGTTTTAACCATATAAACTCAAGATATCATAAAATATTTTACGCATTACACTATACCGACGTCATTGATACGCCTCTCCGCTCTTCCGGATGGTATGGTTGGGTGGCTAAGTGCAGCTTTAACCTCATTTTCGTGTGTAAAAAAAGTTACTGAAACACATCTGGCAATGCACAACACTTCCAAGATTTAGAAAGAAGTTTGAAACGCTCAGTGCTTTAGAGGCACGGAAATCTTTTAAGCATTTTTAAAAGTCGTTTTCGAAAAACTCAATGTCATGGCTTCTGAAAGGCATAACGTGCCCGACTGTGAAGACTTAATAATGAGTCTATGATATTGCTTGCAACCACGCTACAAAAAAATGAGCTCGGCTCAAACCAGTTTCTTTCCAGCCACTGGCAGGCTTTGGTA
>NC_061099.1:22071766-22094266 GCF_015104395.2 Macrobrachium nipponense | reverse complement strand
CCCCATGTTCCTCACTTGGTTCATCTTTCGATATTTTGTGATCATGCGATCATCGTTTTGAAATCTGTTCTTGATTTTGCTTATGAAAATGTATCCAGGCATTTTAAAATCCCATAGGGGGGTTAGGGCCGTCAGAGCATCTCATGCGGTGCACTGTAGGTATTACTTAAGGTTCATTGCAGCGTGCAATTAAGGTTATTTTTAAAGATTCCTATCCGCCATTTCTCTCGGGGTGTTCCTTAATTAACTTACCTGTGTTTCACGTTACTCAAGCTTTTTTTTCTAATTTTCCTTTGCCTCCTCTAACTCCTTAATATTCTTTTGAAGCTCGAATTTCAAGTCATTGTCCCCTGTTTTTGGGCATGTTTCATATGAAGAGGGTTCATCTTCTGAAAAATAATAATAATAATAATAATAATAATAATAATAATAATATAATAATAATATAATAAATGTAATAATAATAATAATATTTAACCACTGGTTCATCCGATTTTCGAAATTTTGTGCTTTTGTGAACTTCATATTGAAATGCGTTCTTGAACTGGCGTATAAAAATTTATATAGGTATTTTTTTTAATCGCTAAATTTTTTTCAAAATTCTCTGCATTCGTAAAGTCATTTTGAAATGCGTTCTTGCTTTGCGTACAAAACCGTACCCAGGCATTTTTAAAATTGCGTTTTTGTTTTTGCGTATAAAAACTTACCCAGGTATTTTTAAAAATGCGTTCTTTGCGTATAAACATTTTTAAAACGCGTTCTTGATTTTGCGTATAAAACTTATTCTAGTATTTTTAGAAATGCGTTTTTGATATTGCGTATAAAAACTTAGTTTTTTTTAAATACGTTTTTAATTTTGCGTACAAAAACTTACCCAAGTATTTTTAAAAATGCGTTTTTGATTTTTGCATTTTAAAACTTCCCTAAGTAATTTTAAAATTGCTTTCTTGATTTTGCGTGTAAAAACTTCCCCAAGTCACTTTAAAATTGCGTTCTTGATTTTCCGTATAAAAACTTACCCAGGTATTTTTAAAAATGCGTTCTTGATTTTGTGTAAAAACATTAACTCAGGTATTTTTAAAAACGCGTTCTTGACTATGCGTATAAAAACTTACCCAGGCATTTTTTAAAATGCGTTCTTGATTTTGCGTATAAAAAACTTAACCAGGTACTATATGTAAAGATGAGTACCTGCTTCGTCACTGCGTATACTTCATAAACTGGTTTCTGTGACCTCGGCTTGCTACGCATCTGCGTCCTGGTGCTTTTGACACATGAATGCAATAAAGCGTTCGAGTTGTCTCTGGGGCAACTCCGGAATCGGACGAGTTGCTTTTAAGTAAGATATTAGGATACTTTTCGTATAAGCTGGAATTTTATAATGGCTCACTTTGCTAACTTGGTGTCTTTTTTTTTGTTTTGACTGGTGAGCTTTCTTAAGTAGCATAATGGGAATTTTTTTTACCTATTTTCAACATTATTATTCATAAATATTCATATTTGTACGAATTTCCGTTCGTTTCCCTTTTTCCAACGCTTTTAAATTCCTTTATTATTCTCAATCTGTTGTAGACACAATACAGTGAAAAATGACCATGCAATGTAGAAAAAGAAAGAAAAGATATATCCTTTCCTAATCAATCTAGTCATCGCGTATGCTTCACAGAGAGAGAGAGAGAGAGAGAGAGAGAGAGAGAGAGAGAGAGAGACTGCTTTAAACATATAATAAAACACTAATATTTAAACAACAGAGGGAAATATTTGTGTTGTGGTCTGAAGAGAGAGAGAGAGAGAGAGAGAGAGAGAGAGAGAGGAGAGAGAGAGAGAGAGAGAGAGAATTTTAAATAAACATTCAACAACACGAACATCTTTGCAAAAGAGGTAAATTATGTCGTGTGGAGAGAAGAGAGAGAGAGAGAGAGAGAGAGAGGAGAGAGAGACCTTACCTTACTTACAGACCTTACATCTTGTTTTCGGGTTGCCCCAGGTCCCTCAGTGTGAGGCACCTCTAATGTCTACCAGAGAGTTGCTAGTGCATCTTCCGTATATTTTGCATCTTCCAACCTTGGATGGTCTGGGATGCAGCTTAGATATTTGTCGAGCTTATTCTTAAACACATCTACGCTCACTCCTGATATATTCCTCAGATGAACTGGCAACGCATTGAATAGACGCTGCATTGTCGATGCTCGTGCGTAGTGGATTAATGTTCTGTGTGCTTTCCTTATTTTTCCTGGTATAGTTTTGGGCACTATTAATCTACCTCTGCTTGCTCTTTCTGATACTTTTAGCTCCATGATGTTTTCGGTAATTCCTTCTATCTGTTTCCATGCCTGAATTATCATTTAGCGTTCTCCTCTCCTTTCTAGACTATATAATTTAGGATTTTGTAGTCTTTCCCAGTAGTCAAGATCCTTAACTTCCTCTATTCTAGCTGTAAAGGACGTTTGTACACTCTCTATTTGTGCAATAATCCTTTTGATAGTGTGGGTACCATATCATATTGCAATATTCAAGTGACTACGAACATACGTTTTATAAAGCATAATCATGTGTTCAGCTTTTCTTGTTTTGAAGTGCCGTAACAATATTCCCATTTTTGCTTTACATTTTGCCAATAGAATTGCTATTTGATCATTGCATAACATGTTCCTATTCAACATCACACCAAGGTCTTTAACTGCTTCCTTATTTGTGATTGTCTCATTATTAGGCCCCTCTATGCATAGAGAGAGAGAGAGAGAGAGAGAGAGAGAGAGAGAGAGAGAGAGAGAGAGAGAGAAATTTTTAACATATAATACAAAATACCAACATTTAATTATCATATAATACAAAACACCAACATTTAAACAAAGGTGGATATTATTTGTGTTGTCGTCTGGAGAGAGCGCTCACAATGGGTTTACCAGGCCAGGAGGCTTGGCAAATATAGATGATAATAATTCTGACGCCTTGGCTCCTTTAAAAGTCTTCCGAATTTGACTGGTTACAATGGCCTGTGTTTTCATGGTGCAAATTATAATTGCATCTCGTGCGATTAACCCGTTGCGCTGGTCATGATGACTTGTCTTTGTATTGCATCAGCCACTTTCTTTTTTTTAAGCAGTTTTTTTTTATTGCTTGACGTTCGTACGAGGACGGGGATAGGTTAATTTATTATGTACATGTTTTATTGAATATACGATATACATACTCATATATTGGTGGTATCTTTGAAATATATATATATATATATATACACACATATACATATACATCTATTTATACATACACACACACACACACACACACTTCACACACACACACACACACACACACACACACACACATATATATATATATATATATATATATATATATATATATATATATATATATATATGTAATAGTGTGGCACAGTGTCGTTATTCCAAAAGACAATAACTTAATAATACTTAAGAAAAAGGCACGAAACGGATAATAAGAGAAGAGAAAGAGAAAAAAGGGATAAGATAATGATTTTTTCTTAGCGAAGGGATTTTGTTACTACAAAACATTAGGCTTTTAGCCATCAGACATCTGGTTTTCATCTCCCCCAAAAAGCCTCTGTCCGTACCGGCGATTAGTGACCAACAAGAGATTATGGTCGATGAGGGATATCGCCCAGGCATATTCGAGAAATTGGAAACTACTCTCATTAGCGCCTATGACTAATCGGCGTTCCTTTCGTGAACAGGTCAGAGAGAGCCATCTGGCATACGTTAAAAAGGAATTCTATGACCCGTTGTTAGAAAGAGGGAAGTACCAAATTCTTAAAAGCTCCACCCTCCCAAAGGTAGGCCTCTAGTATCGACGAATCAAAAGCCATGAGTGTTGGTCATAAGACAGCCCAAAAGGGGTATCAACGAATGACCTATGAGGTCACCAAGGGATACGCCCCTAAGAAGCCAGGACATGAAGAAGGAGGCGTATACAAATTCAGAGCCTACGAATCATTGTAGAAGGCATGACAGGAAGGCGGTCTTGTATAATGTCTGTAGCCACTAACACACAAAAAGTCTTTCAGAAAATGCCACACCCAGTCAAAATCCCAAAATCCAAAGGCGGGGCTAAGGAGATTTCAACTGAACAAAAAGGCGAGACAGAGAGAGAGCAGGCAGAAAAGGGAGCAGAGAAAAAAGGGGAACAGAGAAGTCAAGAGAGAGAACAACCGGGGAGCCTGAGGGGAGAACTGCAGTGGCATGGCCGTGAAACAGAGAAAGACAGAAGAATCCCCAGAAGAAGAACAGGTGCAAAAGTGTGGTGTGCGAAGCAATCAAAGACAGTGAAAGTGACAATCAATACTCAGTAAATTTCCCTCGTGCCTATAGACTCGTAATTGCAACAAGTGCCAATTAAGTTTTATCAGTCCAAAAGCCCAGTAACTCAGAAGGTGGAAAAACACTTGTAAGAACCCCTAACGAAGAATAAAACGTAATTTGTATGAATATATCAATTTCATTTCTCATCTAAAAGTAGAACCCTTCCTTTTAACGAATTCCAGATTAAGAACATTGAGCAAGACAAGAAGAATTTATATAAGCCTAATTCCCCAAAGTACAGCCTCCACGGCACACGTTACCTTAGATCTGTGCAAAGAAAGTAAGTACCGTCACAGATTTATTGGTGGCAGAGCGATGGGATACGATGAGATAAAGATTGATATAGTGACAAGATTAATTGCTGTCGAGCGGTGAAGATAAAGACAGCAAGAGAAATGGTGATCAGAGACACGAATGACAGTTAAAGACAGCGGCCGCGAAACAGAATCAAAAGTTTAGTGTCGGCATAAGAGATTTCAATTCATTCAGGCCACTCGAAATAGAAAGTTCTCCCCAAAGACAGTTATCAGTGCTTCCCCAAATACAAAGACAGTTACCGAGTCGTAACAATAAAAGCACTCCAAAGTAGCCACCCACACTTTGCGAAGAAAAGCTCCACTCCGAAGAACAAGAACAATCGTTCTACCAGAAGATGAAGATTTTGAACGCATAAAAATATATCAAGAGGAAAGAAAACAATTCCGAAAACGCATCCGTCAACGCAATCCTGCTCTGAGAGGAAAGAAGAGAGAGAGAGAGGTCCCCTTTTTTCGAAGAGAAGAAGAGAGAGAGAGAGAGGGGGAACCAACACATCATTCAACGCGCTGGTAGGCGAACGCAAGCGGTCAGACGTAAACCCGGGTGCCGAAGAAGACGAAAGAAGTTAAGTCCAAATAAATGTCCCCACACTTACATAACATTAAACTCTATTAAAAGTAAATTACGCGATTAACATTTCAGTTAGACAATTTCTGGTATTTCAAGATTAAAAGATTTTCACTCTGAACTTTTTTTTTGGCAACGAAAACTACGATATTTCATTTTACTAATTATAACTAATCAGCTACTAAGACCTTTTCCCGAACATTTGTATTTACTAACCAATAACTTTAAATTTTAATTTGAATTTTGATTGTGTCATTTTATGTTATTTTTTTGTGATTTTGGTTGTTTTGTGATTTCTTGTACTTTGTTTTTTTTTTTAGTATTTGCTTTTTACTTTTATTCGTTACGTCGAATGAATGTTTACTTGTTTTTATTTTGTTTGTTTAGGATAACAAGGGTAATTCACGGGAGGTCTCTCGTTAGCGTACACTTTACGGTCAGTTCAGTATCGTTTTACCAGTACTGTTAAGATTTTTTGTTTTTGTTGATGTTTAAGAATCGCTTACAGGTAACGTAAGACTTTGAGATATTTCTGGGGAAAATTCTTTTATTTTATTTTAGTGATCGAATACTTAAATAAAACAATTTATTGTCATTATCATTATTTTCTTTTCCGTGGGATATTACTGTCATAATTTGATACTTTTAATGATACTCAGTAACTTAAGAAAAATTTCCATTAACGAGTCGATGGTCAAAGGAGACCGAACTCCTTATCAGAACATAAGAACGCCTGTGCTCACGAGAAGTCAAACAAGGAATTAACCATGCCGAGGTACACAGTCCGCGAATTCGAGCGCAGCAGTAATGGGAACACAGAAGGGACATGTAATTAATCACATAGCTAAATTTTTGCGGAAGAAAGAAACGGCCAGTAGCTTGTAACTTAGAGAACTGGATAGAGCAAGTGGGAGACACGCCTAGATAGCATAACGGGGACAGATAGAGAAAAGCTTATTGAAGCCAGAGTTATCTTGATTTGGAAGCCGGAGGAGACTTAGAGCGATACGTCCACTTAAGACGTATCGCTCTAAGTCTTAAGATCTTAAGAATTGGGAAGAAGTTGAAACGGTATTTTAGGAAGGTTTATTCCACGTTGGTGAAAGAGATCCATTTACTAGCTTGGCAAGGATAGTGCGTCAATTTAAGTTAAGACGAAGACGTTATCAAGAGTTTAGCTCTCAGTTGTATAACAATATGAATGAATGGGGGGTAACTTCATGGAATCCACAGGTTGGATAGAGGTAGAAGGAGGCAAGCAAAAATGCTAATGAGTCACGTTAAAAAAATATTTAGACTAGCAATAATGATTGGAAGCCTGCCACAGAAGTCATTGCAAGGATGACCCGTAAGTGGGAGACCTCCGATGATGTAGCAGAGATTGAAGAAGAGGAACAAAAATCCTAGGTAGAAGACCTGAAGGGAATCCTATATACAGACCTTTAGTCGCTATGGACAAAAGGAAGAGGTCCAAATAGATCTAGGACACCATCTAGAAATCAGAATAAGATGCCAGGTAAATCTTCTCAAGGAGGATTTTCGACAGTCACGTGTTATAAACTGTCAGAAGAGAGGACATTATGCCAGTGACTGCCGAGGGATAGCCTTCTGTCCTTTGCCATAGAGAACAGGACATAGTGCCCGAGAATGCAGAAATAAAGATTTGTTTCAGCTCCTAGAGGTAGATCTCAGTCGAGAGGCAGAAGTAGAACAACAATAGTCAATCTCCCCCAGCTAGAGGAAATAGGGATTCCGTCCCAAATAGATATGCTAATCAAACAGCAAGTATAGGGTATCAACCAGTTCAGTCAATGTCAGACGACCCAATGGAAATTTTCTGCTTACTGGTACATGAATCTTCCTCTATAACAGAGAGAATGTCCGGATGTCAAGGCTAAGCCCAGTACACAGGTTAGCAAAGTTGATGTAGAATGAATATAATTATAGACCATTATTTCCAGCACATGTCGGTCTAGAGAAACCTATTGTTACATTCTTTTGATACAGGTAGTCCTAAGAATAATAATGTCAGAAAAGGGTGTATCGGTTGTATTTTTCTCACTTAAGATTGAACACAGCGGTAGATTGTAGAATCAACAGACGTCCAGGGTAATGATATCCACGTAATTGGGACAGTTAGATTTTCCATTCAGGCTAGGAAGAATTGCTCTAAGAGAAAATGTTCTGGTAGCCAGAGATATACAATTAAGCTTTTGCTCATTTGCTGATAGGTTATCCAACTATGGCTAGACAAGGGATAAGCATTGATGCCCCTAGAGCAACTAGTGATTAACAACGGTCGTGAGATTTCTAGAATACCAATATGCAAGTCAATTAAAAGAACCAGACTCAAGAGAATCCCACACTGAAAGGTATCTTAAAGAAGGATAAGACAGAGGGAAGATATCCGGAATGCATCACGAGTTCACAACAGATCATTAACCTCTTAGAATCAAATCAATGCACTTATTTAAAGTTAGAAAGGGAATTAAGACTTAAACCAGGAGAAAGTACGTGGGTAGAATGTACAGTAAATCCAATTTTTGAAGGAAAGGAAATTCTCACGCTTACTGAAAAGTCGCAAGTAAACGGAATACATTATTCTTCTAGTTTACACGAAGTCAGACAGAGCAAAATAGCATTACAGATTACGAATAACAGAGGAGGAAAGGTTAAATTAACACCAGGTACAGAGATAGGCCTAGCAGAAGTATATTCCATACCTATCCGAGTTGTAGAAAGGGAAACGGTAGCAGCGATCAGTAAAGGAAATGAAAATTATGCTCAGGACATAGAACTGAGAAGAGCTAAGATAGGATTTCATTTAAAGGACATTAAGGAAAACCATGTTAGAGAAGAATTCATAGACTTACTGTGCGAATATAAGGATATAGTCGCTCTAGACGGCGACACCTTGGGAAATACACGCGAAATAATGCACAAGATAGACATTCCATCAAACACAAAGCCAATCTACATACCAGCCTATAGAGTAGCACATTCCCAGAAGGAGATCATTGAAAGAGAAGTACAAAGAATGAATAGGCAAGGAATAATAGAACCATCTAAATCCCCATGGTCTTTTCCACTTTTGCTAGTTCCTAAAAGGGACAAAACTTATAGAATAGTTGTGGATTTCAGAAAATTGAACCAAATTACTGAAAATGATCCTTATCCAATGCCGTCAATGCGAGATCTTATCGCCACTATAGGGTCCAAGAAGTACTTCACCACAATAGATTTATTGCAGGGATTCTTGCAAATCCCTCTAGACGAAGAAAGTAAACCTTTGACTGCTTTTTCCACTAGTAACGGCAGATACCAGTATGTAAGAATGCCATTTGGTCTAAAGTCAAGCCCGGTAACTTTTGTAAGATTAATGGATAAAATTTTGGGCGATTTACTAGGCAAGGACGTACACTGTTACATAGATGATTTGGTAATAGCAACAGACACTATAGAGGAACACATAGACTTAGTCAGAGAAGTCCTAAAGAGATTAAGAAAAGCCAACCTGAAGCTTAAATTAAAGAAGTGTAACTTCCTTAAAAGGAAAATAGACTACCTTGGGCATACACTAAGTGAAAAGGGCGTAGAAAGTAAACGAATTAAAGATTAAGTTAATCAAGGAATATCCTACACCTCAGTGCAAGAAGGACGTAAAGTCATTCTTAGGTTTAGCAGGTTTTTACCGCAAATTCATAGGGAATTTTGCAGTCATATCCGCACCACTAACTGAACTTTTAAAGGAACACGTATCATTTGTATGGACAGACAAGCAGCAAGAAGCATTCGATGAATTGAAAGAAAGATTAACACATCCCCCAGACTTTGGCAAAGAATTCTTTTAGCCACGGACGCAAGCCACATCGGTATAGGAGCATGTTTAATGCAAAGACAAGATAATAAGTATAATCGATAGCTTATTACAGTAGGAAATTTAAAGCCTCAGAAGTGAAACTACTCAGTAACAGAACTCGAGTCTCTAGCTATAATAGCGCTTTAAAGCATTTCAGATATATCATTTTTGGTTACAAGATAACCGTGTCACGGATCATTCAGCCGCAGTAGAAATGTTAAAGACCCTAATTTTTCGGGACGAAGAGCCCGTTGGTTCATGACAGCCCAAGATTATGATATAGAGGTGAAATATTGTCCCTGGGAAGACGAATAAGGTAGCATATGCATTATCAAGATGTATCACAAGATAGTTATAAATATGATAAGTCAAGAAGAAGAAAGGAATGAACGATGTGCAATGACATAAATGTACTCACCATGCACTATACAGAGGAGCTTTCCCGGCAAAAATTTCATAAAAGAACAAGAAAGAGATGAAGATATAAGGGAACTGTTTTAAATACGTTAGAAAACGAAAGAAAACACAGCCAACAAGAATTAACCGAACTAGGTAGGAAGGTTGGATGT
The DNA here is from genome assembly GCF_015104395.2 of Macrobrachium nipponense. NCBI lineage: Eukaryota > Metazoa > Arthropoda > Malacostraca > Decapoda > Palaemonidae > Macrobrachium > Macrobrachium nipponense. The sequence goes on along the minus strand of NC_061099.1, from coordinate 22,084,613 downwards.
CCCACAGAATGCACTAACGGACATAGATGGCGTATTAATTTGATGTGTCACGAATATGATCCATTTGGTCAATTTCTAGGTGTACTGCACAAAGGTTAGTACCTAAGAGTCTAAGAAACAAGGTCATTGAGCTTAATGCACGACGATGACATGAGAGCTCACCCAGGAAGGGATGAGACATTAGACTAATCCAGAGAACTTTCCATTGGAAGGGAATTCACAGGATGTTAGTAATTATGTGAAGAGCTGCAATACATGCAAACAGCTACAAGGAAGAACAGACAAGGAAGTACCACTAGGGAAATATCCTATCCCACAGACTCCTTTCGAAAGAGTATCTATTGATCTTATCACTAATCTTCATACCACGAGTAAAGGGAATAAGAATATACTAGTATGTATCGACGCGCTCACGAGATATTACAGAGTTGGTACCACTAACTAGTAAAAGTGCCAAGGAATGTGCAACCGCTCTCTTTGATAAGATATTTTGCAGATATTCTGCCCCAACAGCTCATTATTTTCTGATAATGGGACCGAGTTCAACAACTCGTTAGTTCAAGAATTTGTAACGCCTTTAAGGTAGAAAAGGTAGCATACGCCGTATCACCCAGCTAGTAATGGCTTAGTAGAAAGGAATAACAGGAAGGTTTTAGACGTATTACGTCACACAGTTGGACAGGATCCTGACTGGGACGTCAATTTACCTTTAGTCCAATTATCATTAAATGCAAAGGCATCATACGAGTATTCGTGCAACTCCATAAAAGCTTTGATGGGATATGAACCCAGATTACCTTATGCATGGCTGAATCAGCCAATACAGCTTAATTATTCTGAAGATATCATGAAGATAAGACGGAAACTTTAAAGTAATACACAAGCAATTGCACAAGAATTTAGAAGAAGCCCAGCAGAATATGATAGAGAAGCATCAAGAAGGGATTAAGGCCTGTAGACTACAAGAAAGGGGATGAAGTCTATATTAAGAAGGAAGAAAGTTTAAAAGAAGTGGTATTAATTATAAGTTAGCCACAAAATTTCACAGGACCATACAGGTCGTAGACGTACAAGAAACTAAGATAAAGGTTAAGAAAATGAATAACCAAATGCCTTCCACATATGCTGAATCATTAGAAGAAGAAGATTTTGGATAACAAATTAGACAAGGTCAAGAGAACCAAACCAAAGAAGTCGAAGAATCCAAAATGACAGAAAGACGTCAGAAGAAATTCCAGAAGAAGGAACTAGATATAACCTAAGAAATAGAAGAGTCACTTTTCAGTGAAACAGAAGAACAAACCCATTAATTCATCCATTATTCCCATGTATTTATTTGATTTCTTTATTGCTAAGTTTACCTTCATCGGTCGACTTAGGAATAATCTTTTATTGTTACAATTCTTACTTTAATTAGTCGGTTTGTAGCAAGAATTTTTTGAGTTACGTGCACTAACTTCAAATTAATTTTGACTTGAAGGGAATTATTTGGGTATGTAAGAAACAGTTCAATGCGCAGTATAAGATTTCAGACGTATATTAAGTTTAACCGTTCCATAAGAACATTCTTAGAAGTAAAAGAATAAATAAGACGGGTTAGATAGACATTAAGAGATTTAAGATAAGAGAATTCGTTTCAGAAATGACTAAGATATTGAAGGGGTAATTAATACACTTACTTTGCTCAATCCATAAGATGTTGATTGATGAAAACTTACTAATAAGATATTAATCGAACAAGATAGTAGTTGTTGAAAACTTACTAACAATATAGATTGGTGAAACCTTAACTAATTGTTGCCATAGTAGAAGAAACCTACAAGTATTAACCACTAACCGGTTCCTTTAACCGAGTTTGCCAATTTTGTTGTAGTATCAAGCAGTGAAGTTATATGGTTTAATGTACAAGATTACTCAGAATTACAGTAAGAATGTCCAATGAAATTTTGCATAAACACAATACACAATCTCAGTAGGAAAGTTCAAGGACACACTTGTTATTGCATACAAATACACAAGGATATTTTTCTCCAAGGACTTGTCTCCAAGCAGCAGGTCGCAGCAAACAAGAAGCCATCAAATGTCGTCAACAACGAGCGAAATTTATTTTTCCATAAAGAAAGACGATATCCACCTAGATAGAATAGGACTGAGGACTGAACCAATCATGTACTGTAAACTTGGATAGTTACCATTATTTTTTGCTTCTACCATGCATTTATATAACTTTTGTGACTTAAGGGCTTATGTATGTTTAACTTTCAGTTTTCTTGTTTTTTTGGTGATTTATTTATGTTTGCATTCAGTTTCACGTTTCTTAATGTGATTTATTCATATTTGAATTCAGTTTGATGATTCTTTTAATATTACTTAATCAAGTATTTGTTCATATTTATATTCAGTTTTTTAGTGATTCTCTGAATATTACTTGCTCAAGAATTTACTCATGTTTACATTCAATTTTGATTGTTTGCCCTTAACGTTACTTAATCAAGGATTTGCTCATGTTTACATTCACCTATGATGTTTTTGAGTTTAAAGTTTCAATATGATTTCCAAGAAGCATAAGTTAGAGTCCTCTTGTAGGTATATATTTGCTTCAGTTTAGTTAACGCTGTCGGAGTCAGCGAGGTAGCGGGCCGAGACTGTAATAGTGTGGCACAGTGTCGTTATTCCAAAAGACAATAACTTAATAATACTTAAGAAAAAGGCACGAAACGGATAATAAGAGAAGAGAAAGAGAAAAAGGGATAAGATAATGATTTTTCTTAGCGAAGGGATTTTGTTACTCAAAACATTAGGCTTTTAGCCATCAGACATCTGGTTTTCATCTCCCCCAAAAAGCCTCTGTCCGTACCGGCGATTAGTGACCAACAAAGAGATTATGGTCGATGAGGGATATCGCCCAGGCCATATTCGAGAAATTGGAAACTACTCTATTAGCGCCTATACTAATCGGCGTTCCTTTCGTGAACAGGTCAGAGAGAGCCATCTGGCATACGTTAAAAAGGAATTCTATGACCCGTTGTTAGAAAGAGGGAAGTACCAAATTCTTAAAAGCTCCACCCTCCCAAAGGTAGGCCTCTAGTATCGACGAATCAAAAGCCATGAGTGTTGGTCATAAGACAGCCCAAAAGGGGTATCAACGAATGACCTATGAGGTCCCACCAAGGGATACGCCCCTAAGAAGCCAGGACATGAAGAAGGAGGCGTATACAAATTCAGAGCCTACGAATCATTGTAGAAGGCATGACAGGAAGGCGGTCTTGTATAATGTCTGTAGCCACAACTACACAAAAAGTCTTTCAGAAAATGCCACACCCAGTCAAAATCCCAAAATCCAAAGGCGGGGCTAAGGAGATTCAACTGAACAAAAAGGCGAGACAGAGAGAGAGCAGGCAGGGGAGCAGAGAAAAAAGGGGAACAGAGAAGTCAAGAGAGAGAACAACCGGGGAGCCTGAGGGGAGAACTGCAGTGGCATGGCCGTGAAACAGAGAAAGACAGAGAATCCCCAGAAGAAGAACAGGTGCAAAAGTGTGGTGTGCGAAGCAATCAAAGACAGTGAAAGTGACAATCAATACTCAGTAAATTTCCCTCGTGCCTATAGACTCGTAATTGCAACAGTGCCAATTAAGTTTTATCGTCCAAAAGCCCAGTAACTCAGAAGGTGGAAAAACACTTGTAAGAACCCCTAACGAAGAATAAAAACGTAATTTGTATGAATATATCAATTTCATTTCTCATCTAAAAGTAGAACCCTTCCTTTTAACGAATTCCAGATTAAGAACATTGAGCAAGACAAGAAGAATTTATATAAGCCTAATTCCCCAAAGTACAGCCTCCACGGCACAACGTTACCTTAGATCTGTGCAAAGAAAGTAAGTACCGTCACATATATATATATATATATATATATATATATATATATATATATATAGTATATACTGTATACAGATATATTGTAGCCCGTTCTCGTTTCGAAGTGAATAATCCGTGATAAATGTAACACCAAAACACAACTTGCATATTTCGGTACAGTAAGTAAAAACGCTACTCAGATTATATTTCACACTGTGATTATACAGTTACGCATTCATCGCGAGTTATTCATGTCGATGAAGAATAACAACCTGTTATATTGGATTTAATTTAAAGAAATATCTCAGAAATTAATTTTTTCTCATTTCTAGATCTTAACGATTTTTCCTAATCACTTTGACATTTGCTCACACACACACACACACACACACACACACACAGAGAGAGAGAGAGAGAGAGAGAGAGAGAGAGAGAGACCTTACCTTACCTTACCTTACTTTACAGATAAGGTCTGTGTGTGTGTGTGTGTGTGTGTGTGTGTGTGTGTGTGAGCAAATTTCTTAGTGATTAAGGAAAATCTTTAAGATCTAGACATGAGAAAATTAATTTCTGAAATGTTTCTTTAAATTAAATCCCATATAACAAGGGAGAGAGAGAGAGAGAGAGAGAGAGAGAGAGAGAGAGAGAGAGAGAGAGAGAGAGAGAGAGAGTAGTTATTATTTATAAAATAATCATTTATCTTGAAGACATTTCATTGTAGCAGATGTTTCTTCGGATATAATTTTTTTTACAGCTCTCTCTCTCTCTCTCTCTCTCTCTCTCTCTCTCTCTCTCTCTCTCTCTCTCTCTCTTTCATACGCAAATCTCCTTTTGCAAGGATTTTTCTTTCCCACACACACAAACACACACACACACACACTCACACACACCACAGCACACTCCTTTTTCACAGATGTTTATCTTACACACAAACACACACTTCATGTTCTTCTCTTCTTCTAACACTGTAATGCCCTTCAGCCTTTGCTGTTAGTCCATAGGACCTCTATAGCTGCTAACACTTTGGTATCCTTTCTCCTTCCCTATAAATCCATAGGACGTCTATCACCACTTGGATTTGCACCAGCCGGATGCCCAAACATTCTTCCACAAGTAAGGGTGCCCCTCCCTTGACCGTGCCCTGGGGGCCACTGGTATCATGTGCTGAAGTTGTGTAGACAAATAGGTGATCATCGATTGTAGCTGGTAGATCATTTTGGCAGACAGGTTATTCCTCTCTTCTGGGTCAGCTGATGTAAATGAGAAAATACATTGTTAATCTCTCTCTCTCTATGTACGTTTTTTTTTTTTTTTTTTTTTTTTTTTTTTTTTTTTGTCAAGAAGCAACAGTTGTGTACGAACCACGCAAGTTCTTGTATCTAAGTGTCTTCAGGAGGGGAAGGTATTCGTGTTGAATTTTGAGATAAATAAGAAAATACAGAGTTAATTTTATTGTGTAAAGATTTCTTTACTAGCAAGAAAATGTATGTGTACAACCCACGTTAAATTCTGTGTGCAAGCATCCATAGAATTGGAACTTATTCGTATTTTTCTCTCTACTGAAACTGTCTAGTTGCAAACTGGTTCGATTCTGCACAAAGGAAGCACATTTTGGTGAGACTGATTCACCCCTTTAAGTAGCTGAACTGTTTTGAGAATTTACAGAATCAGTAAGATAGTTTGGCATAGTGGAACATCATTTTGACTAAAAATGTTGAGTCTGGATATCTCTACGGCAACTTTCCTTCAAGTGAAACTTTATCATTTGTGACTGACTGGACTCCTGAAGTCATAACCTTATCAAATGAAGCTAGAGTTCATAGTATTTCAAATCACCATCATTCTTACCTTTTACATCGAAAAGTCTAATCCTCGTTTTTTCTGTTATGAATTTCCCCAAAGTGTTCAACACTTCGCTGTCCCATTCGAGCTTCGGGTGGTTCTTCATATCTCCCCATCGCACGAAAGTTCTCTTGCTTGATTCTTTATCCACATCTCCATTCTCATAGAGTGACCTGCTACTTCTTGAGTATCCATTGTCTGCATCGTTACTTTTCTGTGCACTCACTAATTTGTCAGGAGAATCAGTGCCTACGTCAGGAGAAGCAGTGTCATTGTCAGTGGCATTATTGCCGTCGCCAGGCGAATCGGTGCCCTCCTCAGAAGGGGACTTGTGGGTTGTGTTGACGTACTCATTATTTGAACTTATTTCCCCTGCGCTGACCTCTGCCGCCCTGACCTCATTGTTATTGAGCTCTAAAGGAGCCCCTGTAGAGTTGCCTCGTTCCTTGACTGAATCCTCTGCCACAAAAGGCTTTGGTCTCCAGGGTTCATCTGAAGATGGGGAAGAGGAAGCCCACTTCACTGAAGCCACGCTCCCGATTAACATCTTGTAGTCACTGAACCTGTTGTGAAATACAAAGACCCTGCAGTAGCTTTTCAAGACTGAGTCAAAAAACAGAAAGCTGTGTTTATAACATATTCACAACTTATTCAGTACTAAATGACTGATGTTAACGTTTTTTTGAGTTGGTTTCCTGGTTACATTATGAGTAGTGACTGTGGCTTAACATGACTACTGATAGCATTGTGAATTTGAGGGGCTATTTGCATGGAACTAAATCCAAAGAGCTGTAGTAATGTCTGTATGCAGCAATGATTCTATAACAGAAAGATGACCAAGGCATCAAGAAGTGTCATCTACTATTATCTTAACCCCTTGGACAGTTTTGTTTTGTTTTTAATATGGAATTTTGTCTTGCAAGCCTGATGTTGAGAATAGTGTGTTAATACTTTAATGGGAATTGCATAAGCTTTGCTGACATTCAAAGGTGTCGTCTGCTATTATCTAGGCCTCTTGGATTGTTTTGGTTTTGTTTTCACAGCATTTTGTCTTGCCTGTACTTTTCCATAAAGCATTAAGATCTTCACATGAATTATTGATATAAAGTGTCATTAGGAGTGATTATTACTGTTAAATTGTAAATGAGTATGCTTTAGGTTTTTCTAGAGAGTATACACCAAGACAGTCTTGAATCTATTCTGAACGGTTTTCAAGGATTCTGTATTCATGATTGGAACTTCGTGCACTTCTTCAAGCAAATAGCAACAAAATTTCATGTACCAATTTATTTGATACGAATTTCTGCAGAAGATTTGGTGGCTCAACAGTCTTAGGACACCATCTTTTCCAACATAAGATCTTTGTTTCAGAGACACTTCATCTTGAGCAATGTTTTCTAGCTACGCTAATGCCTAATGGTTTATGGAGAACCCAGCTTCCCGGGAAAAGGAATTTGACTTACCTCACAGCTGCCTGGAATTTCTCATCATTTTGTATGTTGCAGATCATCTTGTCTCTTGGATGGTCCGAGTTCCCGTTGAAGGCATCCCAGTGACTGATTCCGTCAACTTGAGGAACCTTTCCACCAGCTATGTCAATGATTGTGCTGAACCAGTCTGTAACATGGTGCATCCTGTTGGGGGAAATGATTTAGTGCACCTCTGATCAGAGAAGTTTGTATCAGTTACGCAGATTCAGATAGAGTAAGACAAGGTGTAGGCAACTATATTCTGTTTTTTTTCATCTGTCCATCTGCCTGTGGTGTTTGCGCATGGTAACACTGCGTCCCGGGCTTTAAATAATATCCTATTTCGAATATTAACGGTGTAATTTGCATATAGTAAATTATTAAAACACTTTTCAGTTGCAAATGTACACCCAGATATCCTTTTGTTTACCTAAAACTTAGACATAGCATACCTATTTAAAGCCCCGGAAGCAGTGTTACCATGCGTGACCACCACAGGTGGATGGACAGATGGAAAAAAAAACAGAGTATAGTAACTGAGCTTTGTGTGAAATGTCGTAAAGTTAGCAAGAAGATCTTTACCACTTTTGATAGTCTTTATCAAAGCCATTCAGAGTCGTACCTTGAAGCTACCGTCAATTGAAACTGTTATTTATTTTATGCTACTTACTGATTAGTGACTGTACCAGGGTTGAGTAGAAGTGGAGAGTGAATGAAAGCAGGCGCTCTGATCCCTCCTTCCCACAGAGTAGCTTTTCCTCCTCGAAGTGGCCAGTTGCTTGCCCCAAATCTGATTGGGCCTCCATTCTGGCAATAATCAAAGGATATTTGTATAGTTTACTGTCCTTAAACAGTTCTGAAGTGGTTTCATATAGTTTTTTAATTGAGTGGTAACTATTCCAGGATGTCTGCAGAGTGTTATCTGTGTGAATCTAGAGACATACAGTTGTTTACCTTTAGGGTGCCAACTAGACAACTGTAGCTCATGGGTATAATATAGCTCATATTAAAATAAAAAAAACTGCTTTAACTGTGTTCCCTTATATCTATAATATAACAACGACAGTCTTCAAGTGTAGGTATGCCCTTAAACTCTGGATGAATAGTTTATGAGCCTTAACACTAAAACCAATTTACATCAGTTGTGAAGATGATGACAGAGTTGTTGTAGTGGCCAGTTTCCTCAAGCGCTGTAACAAGCCTTCCCACTGCCTCGTCCATGGCCGTCACCATACCTGGAATAGCAGATCTTTTTAGTAACCAAGAGAAGTATTTCAGAATTGGTTAATTTATTGTATTGATGTACGCTATAATACAAAGAGACTTAATGGTGCTCTCTGGTTTTGCCTAGCTGAGTAGGTGGGTGACACCAGGTACCAGGAAAAGAACACGGCTTTTCCTTTCTCCACTGACCTAAGTACAGTCTGCGGTTGGTGTCCTTCACGTAGCTGTAGAAGTCTGAGTAATTCTCGGGAACTTGTAGAGGGGAATGGACACTCTGGAAAGCCAGGTACATGAACATGGGGTCCTTTGGGTTGCGTGATCTCACGATGTCCTCGGCAACCGATCCAAAGAGGTGCTGTACAGATTAGAAGAATTTTTAGGAAAGTGGAGCTGGCGCTTTTCAGTGCACGGTGAAATAAGCTAAAATCGCTAAAATATGATTTAAGCTTTCCATGTCGAGTAGGTAAGATGGTGTTACTCCAGTATCCTAGAACTTGTTAAAATGCCAGAAATCTGAGTAACGTTGTTTAACTAATTTACGTTGAAAAGACGAGGATGGAGATGCAATTCTTAGAAATATTAACAGGATAGAGAACGTAATGTAGGTATATAGTAAACCGAACTATGCAAAGTCCTTTCGCCCTTCTTAATTGTTCAAATGTTTATTAGCAACACTTACCAAAGTTTAGACTTGTTACCAATGAAGTTGGCATTAGAGATTTGATATAACTTGAATGTTATGAAGATTCACTATTGAACCCCTCAAATGATATAAAGACCTATATTACTCACGGTAGAGTACTGCCCAGATTTAGTGTCATCAGGTTCAGTATTGTTTCTCAAATCCAGGAATTCCATTGAGCTTTCTGAAAAGAAGATATTCAGAATTAGACTGTCATGAGGCATATATTTTAATTAACCAGAATTCTACTATTGATTATCAGATATTTGATGAGCGTGGACTTTAGTACACGAAATTTAGATTCTCACTTGATATAGTCTGCAAATTAGATAGTTGTTCTAGTAGACGTTTAGCTGGGGCGTTAAGTATAAATTACTTTTTTTTTTAAATAATTTTCGTTTTTGTTAAGTATGTTTAGATCACTTGAGATACAGATTAAATTGTTAAGTATGTTTAGATCACTTGAATTGTTAATTATGTTTAGATCACTTGAATTGTTTAGTATGTTTAGATCAATTGAGATACAGATTAAATTGTTGTTCTTGTAGTATAATTCTCTATTTTTCAAATAATGTTCGTTTCTGTGAAGTATTATGTTAAAAAGGGTTAAATATGACAAGTCTCCACATATGCTAAATTTACTTAATTTAACTGAAGAATTAAGTATAACTTCCTGTTTTTTAATAAATCTTTGCTTTTGTGAAGAAATATAGTGTTAAGAAGGGATATATCTGAAGTGTCTTTTACATATGCTTAAATTGATTTCATCACTTTCCCCACATTTAATTTGAGAATTCAAGTATAGTTCCCTGTTTTTTTTATTAATTTTCGTTTTAAATAAAATTTTAAAAGGGATAAATCTGATGTGTCTTTGTCATAATGCTTAATTTAAACTGATTTCACCACTTTCCTCACATTTAACTTGAGAATTCAAGTATAGTTCCCTTTTTTTCTATTAATTTTCTATTTTTGTTAAGTATGGTGTTAACAATGGTTAAATTTGACGTGTCTTCTTCACATTGCTTAATGTTGAAAATGGTTAATTTTGACGTTTCTTCTTCAAATTGCTTAACGTTAGAAATGGTTAATTTTGACGTGTGTTCTTCACATTACTTAATGTTGGAAATTGTTAAATTTGACGTTTCTTCTTCACATTGCTTAAAAATTAAATTAATTTAATTATTTTCCCCACCTTTCTCTCCTTTCATGGGCGTAGCTCTCTTGTGGGTGTAGTGGTCAGACGCCCCCGTGTAGAATCCGTAAAAGGTATCGAAGCCTCTTTTCAGAGGCGTATAATCCCACGAACAGAATCCTAGGTGCCACCTGGTGAGCAGAGAAATAACCAGATTATTATTATTATTATTATTATTATTATTATTATTATTATTATTATTACTCTTTAGAAGACGAACCCTTTTCATATAGGACAAGCCCACATACAAGGGCCATTGACTTGAAATTGAAGCTTCCAGATATTATTATTATTATTATTATTATTATTATTATTATTATTATTATTATTTATTGATGTATGAAAAGAAATAAAAATAATTGTAGTTCTTATTGTTTTCAAAAGAAATAAAAGATTATAATTATTATAACGATAAGAATAAATAAAAGATTATTATTATTATTATTTAGAAGATAAGCCCTTAGAATAACTCTGAAATCTTTCCTACTCACTTTCCAATAGCATGAGTCTCGTACCCAATGCTTTTGAGGTACTGCGGCAGCATCTTCGCCCGGAGTGGCACGCCCCTAGGTTCTGTCGGTCTGATCACGCCCTTCTGTAAGGCCAAAGGTCGTCAGGAACTTGTAAATAGTAGACATGAAGTTAATAATAATAAGGATGATAGTAAGATTGAAAAACTTTCCTCTTTGGGATTTGAACCGCTGACATGTCATTTGCCAGGCTACTAGAACTGCTGGCATGTCATTTGCCAGGCTACTTGAACCGCTGTCATGTCATTTGCCAGGCCACCTGAACCACCAACATGTCATTTGCCAGGCTACTTGAACTGCTGACATGTCATTTGCCAGGCTACTTGAACCGCTGACATGTCATTTGCCAGGCTACTTGAACCGCTGTCATGTCATTTGCCAGGCCACCTGAACCGCTGACATGTCATTTACCAGGCCACCTGAACCACCAACATGTCATTTGCCAGGCTACTTGAACTGCTGACATGTCATTTGCCAGGCTACTTGAACCGCTGACATGTCATTTGCCAGGCTACTTGAACTGCTGACATGTCATTTACCAGGCTAGCAAAGTAGCCACTCAGCCACAGGAGGAATAATGTTGACATATTGGATGTCATAATAATAATAATAGTAATCTTTTATTTCTTTTTATGATAATAATAATAATAATAATAATCTCTTATTCCTTCTTACCTGCAACCCCATTTTGAATGGGTACACGCCCGTCATGAGGGCGGCTCTGGTGGGCGTACACGTGGGCTGGACGTAAGAATAATTCAGTATGACCCCATTCATGGCGAGGTCTTGCATGTGGGGCATGTAAACGTTGGGATTATTCCAAGAGACGTCATTCCAACCTGGAAAATCAATAGAGGTGAAAGTTGCATTGATTTGCGACGGGATTATGGTCTCTATGGCTTGTTGGATAGATAGAATTAAGTATACAGTATTTGAATATAGAGATAGAATCAGCAAATATAGAATATTTACATGCAGAATTTGGGCCAAAGGCCAAGCGCTGGTTTCTATGATGAGGTCATTCAGCGCTGAAAGGGAAATGGAGACTAAGAAGGTTTGAAAGGTGATATAAGAGGAAATGTTTTTGCAGTTGCGCTGTGAAATGATTGTTAGAGAGAGTGGAATGTCAGCCGGAAGAAAGAGACTATGAACGGAGGTACACACCGTAAGGGGCTAGTGCTGTCAGTGCACGGTGACAAGGGGTAAAAAATAAAATGTCAAAAATGACAGATATTAGTGTTTAATCCATAGTTTTCGAGGTCGCTAGGATGAATAGACACACTCCCGATGCGCTTTAAATCCAGGTTCAGCCCCGATAGGCATTAGTAAAGGTTCCTGCGGCGTCCCTTCTTCAGCCCCTAGCTGCAGCCCCGGTCATATCTTTTGCTGTACCTCCATTCATATTTCTTCCATCTTGTTGTTATCCATGCTCTCCTAACAATGATTTCATGGTGCAACTGTGGTTTTCCTCCTATTATACTTTTCAAACCTACCTACTCTCAATTCCCTTTCCAGCGCTGAATGACCTCATAGGTCCCAGGTGCTTGGTCTTTGGCCCAAACTCTATATTCCATTCCAATCCTGAACGGAGGCACAGTAAAAGGAATAGAAGAGGTTGCAGTTAGGGGTCTGAGGGAGGGACGTTATAAAGACCCTTCGGTAATGCCTGTAGTGCACCACATGAGTTGCGCTGCCTTTGGCTTGTTGTTGCATAGAGTTTTATTGGGTGGAGCTGGTCACTCAAGGATCTTGGTTCTGCAGACGTGAGTTTTCAAAGTCTTGAAGGTAACAACGAAAACAATGTGTTGTTTTATTTGTAGCTTTATTTGTCAGTTATTTTGAAGAATTTTCATAAGTTGCATTTTAACAGTATTTTCCCATTCTCAGTTGATCCCTGATTTCACAAGGTGCACTGTAGGCATTACTAAAGGTTCTTTGCAGCGTCCCTTCGGTCCCTAGCTGCAACCCCTTTCATTCCTTTTACTGTACCTCCATTCATATTATCTGTCTTCTTCCATATGAATAGGGTTCATCATCTAAATAATAATAA
>NC_061099.1:22037138-22071266 GCF_015104395.2 Macrobrachium nipponense | reverse complement strand
TCTAAATAATAATAATAATAATAATAATATAATAATAATAATAATAATAATAATAATAATAATAATGAAGGCTTTAAGGCCAAAGCACATAAGATCCAACGGTACATAAACAGGAATAAGGGATACCAACAAAAACAAACTATTCGGAACCAACCAGAAAAGACTATACAGCCAACTAAGAGGGGAAGACAACCACCCCCAGAAGAAATTCCTGAAGCCGAAGCAAGTAAGAGACTCTGGGAAAACATATGGAGCAATCCGGTATCACACAACAAACATGCAACATGGCTCCAGGAAGTCAAGGAAGAAGAAACAGGGAGAATAAAACAAAGATTCACAGACATCACGACAGACACAGTCAGACACCAACTAAAGAAAATGCCAAACTGGAAAGCCCCAGGTCCCGATGAAGTCCATGGATACTGGCTCAAAAACTTCAAGGCCCTACACCCACGAATAGCAGAACAACTCCAGCATTGTATCTCAAATCACCAAGCACCCAAATGGATGACCACAGGAAGAAAACATCCTTAGTACAAAAAGACAAGAGTAAGGGAAATATAGCCAGTAACTACAGGCCTATCACCTGCCTACCAATAATGTGGAAGTTACTAACAGGTATCATCAGTGAAAGGCTATACAACTACCTAGAGGAGACAAACACCATCCACCCCCACCAACAGAAAGGCTGCAGAAGGAAGTGTAGGGGCACAAAAGACCAGCTCCTGATAGACAAAATGGTAATGAAGAACAGTAGGAGAAGGAAAACCAACCTAAGCATGGCAGGGATAGACTATAAGAAAGCCTTCGACATGATACCACACACATGGCTAATAGAATGCCTGAAAATATATGGGGCAGAGGAAAATACCATCAGCTTCCTCAAAAATACAATGTGCAACTGGAATACATACTTACAAGCTCTGGAATAAGACTAGCAGAGGTTAATATCAGGAGAGGGATCTTCCAGGGCGACTCACTGTCCCCACTACTCTTCGTTAGTAGCCATGAGTTCCCCTCATGACAAAAGTACTACAGAAGATGGATGCCGGGTGGGTACCAACTCAAGAAAAGAGGCAACAAAATCAACCATCTGATGTTCATGGACGACATCAAGCTGTATGGTAAGAGCATCAAGGAAATAGATACCCTAATCCAGACTGTAAGGATTGTATCTGGGGGACATCAGGATGGAGTTTGGAATAGAAAATGCGCCTTAGTCAACATACAAAAAGGCAAAGTAACGAAAACTGAAGGGATAAAGCTAATCCAAGATTGGGCGCAAACATCAAACACATAGATGAGACAGGATACAAATACCTTGGAATAATGGAAGGAGGGGATATAAAACACCTAGAGATGAAGGACACGATCAGGAAAGAATATATGCAGAGACTCAAGGCGATACTCAAGTCAAAACTCAACGCCGGAAATACGATAAAAGCCATAAACACATGGGCAGTGCCAGTAATCAGATACAGCGCAGGAATAGTGGAATGAACGAAGGCAGAACTCCGCAGCATAGATCAGAAAACCAGGAAACATATGACAATACACAAAGCACTACACCAAGAGCAAATACGGACAGACTATACATAACACGAAAGGAAGGAAGGGAGAGGACTACTAAGTATAGAGGACTGCGTCAACATCGAAAACAGAGCACTGGGGCAATATATGAAAACCAGTGAAGACGAGTGGCTAAAGAGTGCATGGGAAGAAGGACTAATAGAAGTAGACGAAGACCCACAAATATACAGAGACAAGAGAAAGACAGAAAGACAGGAGGACTGGCACAACAAACCAATGCACGGACAATACATGAGACAGACTAAAGAACTAGCCAGCGATGACAATTGGCAATGGCTACAGAGGGAGAGCTAAAGAAGGAAACTGAAGGAATGATAACAGCGGCACAAGATCAGGCCCTAAGAACCAGATATGTTCAAAGTATGATAGACGGAAATAACATCTCTCCCATATGTAGGAAGTGCAAAACGAAAAATGAAACCATAAACCACATAGCAAGTGAATGCCCGGGCACTTGCACAGAACCAGTACAAAAAGAGGCATGATTCAGTGGCAAAAGCCCTCCACTGGAGCCTGTGCAAGAAACATCAGCTACCTTGCAGTAATAAGTGGTACGAGCACCAACCTGAAGGAGTGATAGAAAACGATCAGGCAAAGATCCCTCTGGGACTATGGTATCAGAACGGATAGGGTGATACGTGCAAACGACCAGAACGTGACGTTGATTGACAAAGTCAAGAAGAAAGTATCACTCATTGATGTCGCAATACCATGGGACACCAGAGTTGAAGAGAAAGAGAGGGAAAAAATGGATAAGTATCAAGATCTGAAAATAGAAATAAGAAGGATATGGGATATGCCAGTGGAAATCGTACCCATAATCATAGGCGCACTAGGCAACGATCCCAAGATCCCTGAAAAGGAATCTGGAAAACTAGAGGCTGAAGTAGCTCCGGGCCTCATGCAGAAGAGTGTGATCCTAGAAACGGCACACATAGTAAGAAAGTGATGGACTCCTAAGGAGGCAGGATGCAACCCGGAACCCCACACTATAAATACCACCAGTCGAATTGGAGGACTGTGATAGAGCAAAAAAAAAAAAAAAAAAAATAAATAATAAATAAATAAATAATAATAATAATAATAATAATAATAATAATAATAATAATAATAATAATAATATATTTAGGGAATGTTTAGGTCAAAATCCTCTCTATAGCTTATCAAAATTGGCAATTTTTTTTATGGTATCTCCTCAAATTAAATGTCCTAAGTTCTTGAAAGAGAAATCCAGTTGTGTTCCACGAAAATAGACTGGATCCAAATTCTCCATTTCATTTGTATTTTCTTGGTCAATGCGGCAAAGAATATGTTTTGAATTTTGTTTTGAATATATATATACACACAAACATACTATATACATACTACATACATACAAACATACATACATACCTAAATGAATTTTTTTTTATCTAACTTATATAAATGAGGGGAAGGTTGACATCTAAAATACAACCTAAATCCATCATTTAAATCCAATGGGACAGAACAAGTAAGAACCAGTAAAGGAATTGACACAGTCACCCATTAATCAAACCAACATTCCCGCTTATGGTTTGAACCTCTCTTTTCCTATTAAATAAAAGTCTATGAACACCTTTAAGATAACTCACCTCAAATCGTCCGCTACGATGAGAATGATGTGGTCTACTTTCTTCCACTTGTTCGGTTTGACGTCGCTGCTGCGTCGCTGGTGGAGACGGTTAAGAAAACAATGACTGAGAGCAGTGTCTTCAGTGTCGTTTTCTCCCCCATGGCTGTATGTCTGAAATCGAAAGGATTATGTCTGAAATCGAAAAGATTATTACATGTTTCCCTGAGGAGGATTCTTGGCAAATGGAGCTTCAGAGGTTCAATAGGAAGTTGCTGAAGTTCAGTTGGAACTTGGGAAGTTCAGTAGGAACTTCTAAAGTTCAACCGGAGCCACAGAATTTAAAAATAAAACTTAAAACAAAAGTTCAACTGGGAGCTCTATAAGTTCAATTGGAAACATCAAAATGTTCAATTGAACCTCAGAAATTCAGTTGGAACTTCGAAAGTTCAATTTAGGTCTTAAAAGTTCATTTTGGAATATCAAAAGTTCAATTAGAATCTCAGAAGTTCAATTGTAACTTCAAAAGTTCAATTTGAACCTCAAAGGTTCAAATGAAACTTGAAAAGTTCAATTGTAATCCTCAAAAGTTTCAGTTGGAAACTCGAAGGCTCAATTAAAAAATTCAAAAACGTTCAAGCGAAGATGCAATGCATTACTACCTTGGAAAGTTCTCCTTGTAATTTAGTCCTTTATTTACTTACATTTTCATCTAATTTATTTATTCTTTGATCTATTTATTTGTTAATTTACTTTTTTAATAACTGATCTCATCTTTCTATGTTTCCTATATTACCTTCTGTTACTACTTTCAAATGAACACCATAATATTCTTTAGAAGCTTGAATTTCGAGTCAGTGGCCTCGTGTTGGGCTTGTTTCATAAGGCTATATATATATATATATATATATATATATTA
Source organism: Macrobrachium nipponense (assembly GCF_015104395.2). Classification (NCBI taxonomy): domain Eukaryota; kingdom Metazoa; phylum Arthropoda; class Malacostraca; order Decapoda; family Palaemonidae; genus Macrobrachium; species Macrobrachium nipponense. The sequence goes on along the minus strand of NC_061099.1, from coordinate 22,067,166 downwards.
TATATATATATATATATATGTATATATATATATACATATATATATATATATATATAATATATATATATATATGTATGTATGTATATCAGTGACTTTTTATAATATTCACTAATATAAATCCACAAAAACCTTTTAATATCTACTAGTTTCTATGCCTTCGGAATAAGTTACTCCCAAGGGGAATTGTAACTGATAAAAGGATGGTATGTATGTATACGCATCTATACATATATATGAATATATATATATATTTATTATAATATATATATATCTATATATATAATATAATTGCTACATAAGCAGAATATATGGAATGTAATTCCATATATAAAAAAACTAAAACTATGATTAAGTTAAAACCAGTGAGCCAAGAGGTCAACCAGTTTTGCTTGCAGGAATGTGATCAGAGCAGATATGATAAAGTAGGCTAAGATGACGTGTTGTAATCAGTCAGTGTCAAGTTACCGTCAACTGTGGTCATTCATTTGTTTGAAAACAGTAGTCCAAGCTTCCTGCTTGAGACAACCACCGTGACCTATAGCTCAAACGGCCTACGTGACTTGTAATCTATGTCATCTGTGTGTATGTTCGTATGTTCGAGCTACTGTCTACTTCCTTTATGATTTGTAACCCAGATTGTAAGGCAGAATTCAGTCAGCCATCATCATTGGCAGACTTGTACAAATTTTATCTGATCTTCCTCATGTAATTCTCAGAGAATAGAGATATTTTTGTACTTCGTGTTTTCTACGAGAAACCTCACATCAGAAAGAAGGTATTGAATGAACTTAGAAATTATCATCATGAGTTTGAAACATCTCCGTCGTCATAACCAAAGAAGATATGACTTCGTAAATTATCATCGAAATCCAAGACCACTCCAATGAGTATGAGAAGTCATAACAAACCGACCTCAGCGTAAAATTATCGCAGGTCTAAATAACCTCACAGGCGCCTTATTATACAAAGGCATCAGCCCTATATATATATATATATATATATATATATATATATATCATATATATATATATATATATATACATATATATATATATATATATATATATATAGATATATTATATGATATATTATATATATCTATATATATATGTATATATATATATACATATATATATATAGATATATATATATAAAGATATATATATATATACATATATATATATCTATATATATAATATATATATATATATATATATTATATTCATCATCAACACACACATACACAATATACATTATAAACACAGACTCACTTCTGTACTAAGTTTCCGCCCTGCGGCACTGTCCTGTGTCAAGTCAGCTCAAGAACTAAGCAGATTTAAACAGCAGTTCCTTCTTGGCACCGCCTTCTTTTTCCGGGAGGGGGCGGGGGTGGGGGGGGGGGGATGTGAAGACCTTGGGTCCTGTCTGCCTGGGGCCGGTCGGTTGAGTTTTGTCACGGTGGGCGCGTTCTCTTGAACGCGTTTGATTCTTTAATAAATTCATAATCAGAATTATGGTTACACTTGAGTCGTGAGAAATTTGATAGTGGTTGAATTTGTTTTTTTAGAAGTAGTAGTAGCAGTAGGAATAGTAGTAGCAGTAATAATGATAATAAATGATGTATTTTCGAAAATCATAAATATGCTGATTTCAGCACTTTACTCGTGTGAAATCGGTTTGTGGTTGAATTTGCTTCTTAATAATAATATTGATAATAATAATAGTTTTTCATTGAAATTTATGCTGCATTAGCTTAGTGTTCATTTTTTTATTATAGATTAAACTCTTCCCATATAGCCATGCAGCATGTTACGAGACTTCTCCGTCTTAAGTATAAATAATAATAATTAATAATAATAATAATAACTAATAATAATAATAATAATAAAATAATAATGTTATTGGGCTAAGGAACCTCTGTAACGAGGCTATAATATTAACAATGAAAAGCCACAGTAGTGTTAAAATATATTTTTTTTGTACAAGGTTAAAAATGACTAAGGGAGATTTTCGGATACTGCTCCGTCCGTATTCCTCTTCTTGTCGTCCTGATGGTAAAACAATGGAGGGAGTGTTACGACAGCGCAAAAACTGGTTCAAGGCGGATCCTTTCAACAGTGTCGGTCGGGTAACAACCGCTCCCCCCGCCTCGCCTGTTCGGTTGTTTCTGCTGGCGAAACCCCTGATTTTGCTCCGACCTCTCTTTTGTCCCAGGTGACTGACGTTGCTCTAGCTCAGTGTTTTTCAAACTTTTTGTGCCCATGGCCCATTTTTGGCATTCCTAAGTACTCGTGGCCCAATGCCCTTCAAAATGGTGTAAAAAGTAATAATAGAATTTTATTAAAGTGTTTTTAGAACACTTTTATTAGTTTTACATTATCATTTACAGAACTATTTCTTTAGAGCACTTCATTAGTTTACATTTTCATTACTGGAAGAAAATGTTGGCCTTTATTCACTGTTACTAACTCATATATGTTGTAATCAAAACTCAAAGGTCATGTATTCACATATGAAATTAAACACTTTCCAGTAAGTTTGGCATTAAAATTTTTATGCGATTGTAATAATAACTCAAAATACTTTTTCACTTATGAAAATAAGCACTGGCCTGCATTTAACAGTATTCTAAATAAATATTGGACATTGAAATAAAAACTAAAATTCCACTTTTTTACTTATGAAGTTGAGCGCTGGCGTCCAGTTATAGTAAACAAAATGTGTTTATTTGTATTGTAATAAAAACTAAATTTACACTTTTACAGCAATTATAGAAATAAAAATAATAGTACTTTATTGTTGGTATATAAAATACTGCATAGATTTGGTAGCTAGTGTGATGATTGTGCTTGCTTTTTAACTACAAGTTTATCAATTTGTGGGACAATTGTAGGTAATGCACATCTCATACCATCCTCCAGCTCCAAGCGATTTCTTGTTTTTGTTTTTATTTGTAATAAGGTAGAAAACCCGGATTCACACAGGTAAGTAGAAGCAAAAGGTAGAAGGGCTTTTAGCCCAAGCTTCCCAATTCTAGGATATGGTCCACTTGCTTGTGACCAGAATTCCTGTATAGAAGGTTCTTTAAAAAAATCCTTGATACTTGAATAAAATTTCATTTCTAGAAATTCATCTTGGTCAGACTCAGGAATAATATCTGATTCTGCATTAAAAGGGTTTCTCACTAATGACAGATCTATTTCTTCAAGATCAGGAAAGTACCTGGAAAATTCTCGGCACAAATTATGAAGGTGACTGATTATTTCATTTTTGAGGAGGCAAGATTCTGTTTCCTCTTCTCTTCCTTCAGCCACTTCACAAAGCTTCTCAAACATAGCAAAATTACCAGAGCTAACTTTCCTAGACCAGTTCTTCATCTTGGCAACAAAAGCACGCAATGTGTCAACAAAGTGAATTACTGTAGTGTCCTTACCCTGAAGCTTTAGATTAAGTTTGTTAAGCTGGTCAAATATGTCAGCTAAATAGGCTAAACGTGGTACCTAAAGTGGATCATTGAAAAAAATAGGCTCCTCATCTTGCATATCCAAAAACATCTTTGGGTCTTCTCTAAGTTCAAAAACTCTGTTCAGGACATTGCCCTTGTATAGCCATCGAACTTTAGTGTAGAAAAGCAGAAGTTGATGCTCGGAATCTAAATCTTTGCACAACTGTTTGAAAAGACGAGTGTTCACAGGAATAGATTTTACATAATTGACTATCTTTATAGCGTTGTCTAAGATGGCTTGGAGTTCCCTAGTGAGGGTTCCAGATGCAAGTGCCTGACGATGGATCATACAATGAGTCACTGTAACCTCAGGAGTAATCTCTTTAACTCTAGACACAAAACCCGATTTTGAACCTAACATGGCAGGTGCCCCGTCAGTACACACTGCACACACATTCTTCCATGATAGTCCTAACTCACTGAAATAGTTTGTTACCTCTTTCATCATATCTTCACCTTTGGTGGTAGTTTCAAGTGGCTGACAGAAAAGAAATTCCTCTTTAAATTTTCCCTCATGAACGTATCTAGTAAATACAAGAAATTGTGAATAAGATGAAACATCAGTGGACTCATCTAATTGCAGAGCAAATAAGCCAGCATCTTTTATCTCCCTGATCACTTGTTCTTTTATATCAATAGACATTTCTTCAATGCGTGTTGATACTGTGTTGTCACAGAGTGATATTTGCTGAATTTTTTTCTCACTATCACCCCCCAAAACAAGGTTAACCATCTTTAAAGCCCAAGGTTTTATAAGAGTTTCGCCAATGGTATGAGTTTTTTTTCTGTTTAGCTATTTCAAGTGATACCTCGTATGAAGCCTTGAGTACATTCCTACTTTGCTTCTGAAATGTCCCACTTGAGTCCACTTTCATTCGTTTCAAGCTACATTCATTCATGACGTTTGAAGAAATTCACGTCTTTACCAGAATGTTCGTGATGAGTCTTGTCAAGATTATTTTTCAGTTTTGAGGTCCGCAAGGATTCATTACCAAGTACTTTCTGGCACAAAACAAACTGACCCTTTACCACACCCTTATCAATAAATGAAGTAAACCCATATTGTATATATTCCTCACAGAAACTTCTTTTAGATTCCTTTCCATCTGCCATGTTACAAGAGATTGAAGAAACACTGGAAAAATAGAAGAGGACAGTGCTCAGTATACATTACTGATCTAACGCACACACATAACTCTTTCTCTCTCTCTCTCATTTTGTGCTGCATTATTTCTAGATTTTTCACCTTTAAATATTATTTTAAAGATGCTCGTGTCATGGACCCCCTCAGAACCCGCCGTGGCCCACCGCCCAGAGGTCGAAAATCCACTGCTCTAGCTGAATGTCTTGGCACCGATGGAGTGTCTGCTGAGCTGGAATCACCAGAACGACCACTTCGCCGTTCCAGCCGTCTCGCAGACATAAACAACCGAACAGGTGTTACCTGATCAACACTGTTACAAGAATCCGCTTTGAACCAGTTTTTTTTCCTGTTACAAGAATCCGCCTTGAACCAATTTTTTTCGTGTTACAAGAATCCGCTTTGAACCAGTTTTTTGCGTGTTACAAGAATCCGCCTTGAACCAGTTATTTGCGCTGTCATAACGCTCCCTCCCTCCGTCCATTGTTTTACCATCAGTGGGACTGAAGAGAGGGATACAGGGCAGTAGCTGAAAGTCTCTCCTAGTAATTTTCAACCTTGTACAAAAAAAATATATATTTTTAACACTTCTGTGGCTTTCAATGGTCAAGAATTTTATTATTATATTATTATTAGAAATGAATATGTTTTATTAAACGTCATGTGAGCAAACAGCTTTGAAGTAATTAGCCAACTATTATATCAAACCATATTCCAATAGCAGTCCGCACTGCAGTTTCAGTATTGCAATTAAATAACTATCAGTTCATCATTGCTCACCAGGACTGCGACGCAAGAAGACATAATAAACATTTTAAGATAAATATCAATCTATGATCAATTCAGTTGATAGTTCCCTAGTTTTAAAAAATTTCCATTTCGACTCTGTATAACTTTCCCCTATAAAGGGCCAGTGCCTCTCATACGGTGCCCTGTAGGCATTACTTAATGTTCCTTGCAGAATCCCTTCGACCGCTGGCTGCAACCCCTTCCCTCCGTTGGGGGTTAGTGCCATCAGTGGACCTCATGCGGTTCACTGTAGGCATTACTTAAGGTTCTTTGGAACGTGCCTTCGGCCCCTAGCTGCAACCACTTTCGTTCCTTTTACTGTACCTCCTTTCATATTCGTTTTCTTCATCTTACTATCCACCCTCTCCTAATACTTGATTCATGGTGCAACTGCTTTGAGGTTTTCCTCCTGTTACACATTTCAAACCTTTACTGTAAATTTCCATTTCAGCCCTGAATGACCTCATTAGGTCGTAGTGCTTGGCCTTTGGCCTAAATTCGGTATTCAACTCAATTCAGCAACCCCTTTCTGGTCGGCTTGGTCTTGGCCTGCCACCTCGGTGGCCACGAGTTCGATTCTCGTCAGAGATGACGTATTTCAGGTGATAGAAGTTCACTCTCGACGTGGTTCGGAAGTCACGTATAAAGCCGTTGGTCCCGTTGCTGAATAACCACTGGTTCCATGCAACGTAAAAACACCATACAAACAAAAACAGCAACCCCTTTCATTATTTTTACTGTACCTCCGTTCATGCTCGTTCTTCCATCTTATTTTCCTGAACCCTCTCGTAACAGTTGATTCTTAGAGCAACTGAATAATGGCTTCGTAGGTCGCAGCGCTGGGCCTTTTGGCCTATATTCACCCAACTCTCTGAGTCTATATCGGTCTTTCCAAGAAAATAAAAAATAAAATAAAAGTTAAAAAAAAAAAAAAACAGGTAATTAGATCCTTATTGTTCGGTAGAGGAAGACTTCAAGACAAGAAAACCATTACCGGTTTTGGGGTAACCCAGAAATGTAGGCAGAACTCCCACTTTTTTTCTTTTCTTTTTTCTTTTTTCAGTGAGGAGAAACGTTTCTTATTGTCACATATTTGTGTGTATTATTTTTTTAGCGTTTTGTAACCTATTTTTGTGGGTTTTTGAGTGTTTTTATTCCTATTTTTGTGGGTTTTCTGAGTGTTTTTATACCTATTTTTGTGGGTTTTGAGTGTTTTTTTTACCTATTTTGTGGGGGTTTTAATGTTATTTAACCTTTTTTTTGGTTTTTTTGGTTTTTTTTTGTGTTTTAAAACCTATTTTTGTGGGTTTTCTGAGTGTTTTTATACCTATTGTAGTGGGTTTTTGAGTGTTTTTATACCAATGTTTGTGGGTTTTTGGGTGTTTTTTATACCTATTTTGTAAGGGGAAAGCGTATTGCCAAATGTAAGTGTGCTTCTTTCTTGTTACCTGTGTTTTTCTCAGTTAAGAGAAACGTTTTCGTAATGTCATATGTAGGTGTGTTTTTTTTTATTAATATACCAATTTGCAGCCCTCTAGCCTAAGTAGTTTTGGCTTACTCGGGGAGTAAGCCTACAAACTTCTTTGTTGTTGTTGTGTTGTTCTTGTTGGGGGGGGGGGGTGTAGGAAAGGTCTATGCAAAAGCCTAAGTGGACCCATCCTACTGTCTCAAGCGCATCAGTGGCGTGGTCGGTATGGTCTTTGCCTACCACCTCGGCGGGCGCGAGTTCGATTCTTGGCCATTCCATTGACGGGTGAGAGATGTGTATTTCTGGTGATGGAAGTTCACTCTCGACGTGGTTCGGAAGTCACGTAAAGCCGTTGGTCCCGTTGCTGAATAACCACTGGTTCCATTGCAACGTAAAAACATCATACAAACAAACATCCTACTGTCTCAGTTTCATCCCCCACTTTCAAACTCAACAAGCAAATAAAAACTTCGCTAACATGAAATACCCGAAGCATGTCATTCTCGGTGAAAGACAGTCCTCCCAGTGTCATGTACCTGTTCCCGCTGTTATGGTCTCGGGTAACAGTCAGCCTCGTACCTCTCCACCTCGTCCACAGCAAACGCAGAAAACAGGTCTCAAAGCCTCAATTTTTCCATATTTCTTATTATTCTTGGATGATATCTAAGTGTTCGCAGAGACCTCTGCTCCCATCGTTCACGAAAAGCATTAACTTGTTGCAATGCTTTCTTTTGCCTTAACTCGTATTATTTTTATTAGTTTTATGTAAGAGAAAACTATTGAAATGGCTATTTGTCTGTCCGTCCGCACTTTTTCTGTCCGCCCTCAGATCTTATATATAGCTGACGCGTGCAATAGTTCAGGAATAATTACAGGTAAGGCCTATGAAGACAATGTACCATAATTTCAGCTCATTCAAGCAGTCTCTTTGCATTTAATCTTAAAAATATCACTCACTCATTCCTGCTGATAATCTGACATCGGAATAACTCGCAACCAACATACGAACACTAATATAAAAACAAGTAAAAAAAATGCGCCGAAATCGAGTTTTTTGTACAGCGTATAATGTATGAGCCGCGGCCCGTGAAACTTTCAGCCAGTCCGGTGGTTAGCTGTGTTGTTGGCACTTATTAGTGGTGCCAGCCGCACGATTATGTCTAATTTTACCCATGAATAAAATAAAAACTAATGAGGCTAGAAGGCTGCAATTTGGTGTGCTAAATGATTAGAGGTTGGATGATCAAACTTACCAATCTGCAGCCCCCTCTAGCCTCAGTAGTTGTAATTTTATAAGGTTTTAAATTTAGTGCTATATATATATATATATATATATATATATATATATATATATTATATCTAATATATATATATATACATGAGTTGTTATAAATCCTCTTTTGCGTTTATTAATGACTTGCATATTGTTTATACGCAAGTATATATACTTACATGCACACTTATTTACTCAGGACTTACACTAATCATTAAAATCAGTTTCTGAAAAGAATGAAAATTGATGAATTATAGTCATTCATCGCTTTTTTTTTTTTTTTTTTTTTTGCCTTTCGTGCAGTGGAGACAGACAATATAGATCAATTGCAAGGAGAGAAACGGCAATTGGAAAGCAATGTATCTACTGTTCATTTCTTCCTGTCCACAGGCCACGTAACAAAAAAATAAAAAGGAAAGTCCTCATTATTTATCTCTTCCCTTTTGTCAAGATGGTCATTGAGACCAACTTTCTCAGGGGAAGAAATCCCTTAACCTGATATTGTTGCAGGAGTTTTGTGTGTGTGTGTTTGTTTGTTTGTTTGTTCTGTGTACTTCGATATTGTTGCTTGAGTTTTGTTTATGTGTGTTTGTTCTGTGTACCTTCCATTGGCATATGTTAGTGTCCTTGTTTTTCTTGTCGTGTGTTTTTCACATTATATATTGATTATTTACATTTTTATATATTTATCTATTAATCTGTTCATTTATCTCCTTTCTTTTCCAACAACTGATCTCTTCTGTCAGTATATTCATAAATTATTTACATTTTCATTTATTCTATTAATTTATTAATCTATTTCTGTCTCTCTTTACTAATAACTGATCTCTTCTTTCAGTATTTTAATAATTTATTTACATTTTTATCTATTTATCTGTTAATTTATTAAGTTATCTCCTTGTTTCTTTACTAATAACTGATTTCTTCTTTCAGTATATGAAAATAAAAATTGGCATGAATGAAAAAAATGTTTGAACCGACGTTCCTTTATGTAAGTCAAGTTGTGTGCTAGTTTGAAGGGATGACAGATCTTTTAACCAACGCTACTCTACGGAGGCCAAGTTTTGCATTGCTGTTTGAAGATCAGCTTTATTTACAGGTTGACACGCTCTCAAGGAAAATCATTCTGGTAAATTCTCATTTTATCAATTATATTCAAATCGCTCCAATCTCAATGATCATTTGAAAAAATGTAGTACAAAACAATCTCCTTGTCGTTTCCTTGTGTATCGTCTCTATAGAAACTTTCATTTTTCTCTATTTTTCTATATATGTCTTTTTTCCATCAAGACGTAATTGCACAGTAACCTGATGTTTCTCTGGAAATCTTTAGGAACCTTTTTTATTATATTTTTATTTTTATTTTTTCCCCGCAGTCTGTTTGGCTTCAATTATAGATGAAATGTAATACCCCGTGCTGTTATTGATGATGGTTTCGGGAGGGTGGAGAGAGAGAGAGAGAGACCTTACAGACCTTACCTTACAGACCTTACAGTTCGTTCGGGTTGCCCCAGGTCCCTCAGTGTGAGGCGCCTCTAATGTCTACCAGAGAGTTGCTAGTACATCTTCCGGTATATTTTGCATCTTCCAATCTTGGATGGTCTGGGATGCAGTTTAGATATTTTGTCGAGCTTATTCTTAAACATCTACGCTCACTCCTGATATATTCCTCAGATGAGCTGGCAACGCATTGAATAGACGCTGCATTATCGATGCTGGTGCGAAGTGGATTAATGTCCTGTGTGCTTTCCTTATTTTTCCTGTATAGTGTTTTGGGCACTATTAATCTACCTCTGCTTGCTCTTTCTGATATTTTTAGTTCCATGATATTTTCTGTTATTCATTCTATCTGTTTCCATGCCTGAATTATCATGTAGCGTTCTCTTCTCCTTTCTAGACTATATAATTTTAAGGATTGTAGTCTTTCCCAGTAGTCTAGGTCCTTAACTTCTTCTATTCTAGCTGTAAAGGACCTTTGTACACTCTCTATTTGTGCAATATCCTTTTGATAGTGTGGGTACCATATCATATTGCAATATTCAAGTGGACTACGAACATATGTTTTATAAAGCATAATCATGTGTTCAGCTTTTCTTGTTTTGAAGTGCCGTAACAACATTCCCATTTTTGCTTTACATTTTGCCAACAGAATTGCTATTTGATCATTGCATAACATGTTCCTATTCATCATCACACCAAGGTCTTTAACTGCTTCCTTATTTGTGATTGTCTCATTATTAGGTCCCCTATATGCATATAGCTTTCCTTCTCTGTCTCCATAATTTATTGATTCAAATTTATCAGAGTTAAATACCATCCTATTTACCTCTGCCCAATCATATACTTTGTTAAGGTCTCTTTGTAGAGCGTTCCTATCTTCATCACAAGTAATTTCTCTACTTATTCTTGTGTCATCAGCGAAAACTACTCACTACCGAATCCTTAACATTACTGTCTATGTCTTCAATCATAATAACAAACAATATTGCAGCTAGCACCGTACCTTGTGGCACCACCGGATATTACCTTGGTTTCATCCGATTTCTCATCGTTTGCAATAACTATCTGTTTTCTGTTGTGTAAAAAATTACTTTTAACCATCTTCCTACTTTATCTACGATATTGTGTTTTCTAATTTTCTTTGCTAATATATTATGGTCTACTTTGTCAAAAGCTTTTGCAAAGTCTAGATAAACCACATCTGTTTCATTTCCGCTTTTCATATTTTTGAATATGTTCTCACGGTGGACTAACAGTTGGGTTTGTGTCCCTATATTAAACAAATGATTTTTTATTAAATGTTTCATAATATTTTTCTTCATTACCCTTTCATACACTTTCATAATATGTGATGTTAGACTCACAGGTCTATAATTACTTGCCTCTAGTCTTGATCCACTTTTGAAAGTAGGGGTGATATATGCTAATTTGTGCTCATCATAAATCTTGCCTGTATCTACACTTTGTCTTAATAATATTGCAAGTGGCTTTGCGATAGAATGAACTACTTTCTTTAACAAAATAGCAGGGACTCCATCCGGCCCTGCAGCAGCTCCATTTTTAATTTCATTAATTGCCTGCACATATCAGCTTCATTAATTTCTATGTCAGCTAAATATTCACTATTTTCTTCCCCTACTTCTATATCATTATCTTCATTATCTATTATTCTAGGGGTGAATTCTCTCTTATATCGTTTCTGCCAGTATGTTGCAAATTTCCTTTTTTTCATTCGTTAATCTCCCTTCAATTCTCAGTGGGCCTATTTCTATTCTTCTTTTATTCATCTTCTTCGCATATGAGTATAATAGTTTGGGGTTTTGCTTGATATTTAATAGGGTTTTTTCTTCCAAGTCCCGTTTTTCATTTTCTTTTGATTGTATAATCTTTTGTTCTGCATTTTCTATCTTACTTTTTAGTTCTATTAACTTTCCATGCATTTTTTTCTTTGCAAGACCATTTTTTCCACTTTCTGATTTTCTGGAACAAGATCCTTCTGTCTCTTGGTATGCATGAATGATGTTTACTTTTCTTCTTCGGTATATATTTTTCCACTATTTTCTCCAATATTTTTATATAATATCTCCGTATTTACCCTTAGGTCATTCACTTACGTCATCAAACTTACGAAAATGTTATCCCAATCTTTGTTTAATTCTTCATTAATTTCTGACTATTTTATATTTTCTGTAGAAGTTGTATTTTCCATATCCTTCCACTTTTTCATTTCTTGCTTATCTCTATTTTCACTTGCTTTGGAATGAACTGTTAATTCTATGACATTATGGTCTGAAATACTCGCATTATAAAACTATTATTTCTTTAACATAATTCATCTCGTTCACAAATACTAGGTCTAAAGTATTTTCCTTTCTTGTTGGCAGGTGATTTATTTGTTAAATGTTGTATTCTAGTAGCATATCTAATAGCTTTTCAAATTGCCTCTTATCTTCTGCACTACTATTACTCTCTTTTTATATGTATAAGTACAACCATCTCCTATTCGTTCTTTCCATTCTACGAAAGGAAAGTTGAAGTCACCAGATAGGAGAATAGTCCAGTCCTTGTGATTTCTACATATATCATCCAATTTTTCAATTATTAAGTCAAACTCTTTAGTATTAGGAGGTCTATATATTACTATGTTCATCAATTTTTCAGATTCAAATTCTACCGCTATTAGTTCACATTCTGAGTTACTATATTTCTCATATATTTTTTCCTTGTTTTTTGTCTTTCCCATATATTGCGGTTCCCCCTTGATTCCTATTTTTTCTATCTGATCTATAAGTTTGGAACCCTTTTATTTGATCATCATTCCCAGTCTCTTGGAATACCAGGTTTTCACTTATATTCATTATATCTATTTTCTTTTCATTTTGGGTTAGTTCTTCTAAGTACTCTATTTTCTTTTTGAGTTACTCGTAACTAAACCCTGCGCATTCATCACTATGATGGTTTGCGTGTTTTTCTCCTTCATTTAATAATGGTAGTAATAAGGATTTTCCCATCCTGGCTTTTTCTGTTCTGGTATGTTGTTCTTTTTTTCATTTCCAGAAATTCTGACATTAAAAATCCAACTTTTCCATAATATTTGATCTTCCTTCATCATAATTATTCATTTTGTGTCTGAATCTGCAATTTTCTCCGTTTCTGCAATATCCTCTTGCATAATAAATACAGTTATTATCTCTTGAGTAGAATTTCGGAGCTGATGCTTTGAAATTTTTTGCTGACACCTCTGCATATCTCATTGGTGGTTTGTCTTTTACCTGCATATTTTTTGCTTGATTTCTCTACTTTATTGTTTTTTCTTCTTATTTTGGATTTTATTACGGGTTGGTTGGATTTTTTTATTCTTTGATTATGATTCATGGCTACAGGGTGCATATATTTGCATTTTTTGTCGAACTTACATCCTTTTCCTTTTTAGTTTTTACATATTTTTGGATGCAGATCTCTGCAATCATCCCATATCCATCTAAGTATGCACATTTACCATATATTTCAGTTTTGACATATCTTAGGATGTTTGTAGTAACATCTTTCTCCAAATCTGCAATTCCTCTTTTCTTTTCAAAAGGTTGCAGATTTTGTCTTTCTTGTCTATTTTTTCCTCTTTCCCGTCATTGTGTAGATCTGGTAGAGCCTCTTCGGGATTGCTTTTCTGTTGTCATATCGTAATTTATTTCTTCGTAGGTATGTTGCTTTATTGCCTCATATGTAGTATCAATGAGTATCTCTGCATCCATACTTTTATCTTGTTCTTTGTTTTTTCCTTATTTTTTTTCTGTCTTTTCTTTTTTACTTTTCTCTTCCGTTTTTCCTTCTTCTTTTTCTTCTTCTTCTTCTTCTCTTCTCTCGTTCTTCTCATCCTCAACTATTTGTACATTCAATCTTGATTTAATAACATTGTCTTATCCATGATAGACATGTTGAACAAAAAATTCTTGTATCTTTTCTCAAATCTTGTATTACCTTCACACACTGTGGATGGGTCGGAATGTTGCATGCAGCACATTTTCTGAATTAGGTTTGTGGATTGACTATGCTATACCAAACCTTACACAGTTTGCATGCTTTTGGCAATCTTTTTTCCTAATGCATCAATTAGGATATTCACAAGATTCACCTTATTCATTTTCTTTTTTTGTCGGAATATGTTGGTTTATGTATATTTTCTTTATGAGTCTCTTGACCACTTGGATTTTATTTGGAACTTCTTCAATTATTTTCAAGATGTTTTCATTAGATTTGTTCCAGTTTGAAGGATTATATCCTTCTAATATATCTATGAATGCTTTTGTATCTTTTTGGTTAGGACTGTTGCTGATTTCATAGATGAGAAATGCCAGTTCCCTTCCTGCTACCTCATCGTATTGCGAATCTGCTAAACACGCCAAATTACGCCACCTCTTCCCGCAGTTGGAACTTACTGCCATCTTGTTCTGATTTATAGTATTACACTTGATAACTAACTTAGAAGACGCTTTATCCTACTATTTTCACACTAATCTTATCACCGATAGTTCCACGAACACTTCTAGATATTTCTCAAATTCTAGTCGTATGTTAAACTTGTGATATCTGTTGATTAATCTGACTTCACGCGGGTACGTCTCACCAAGCAAGATGGCTACTACGAGAGAGAGAGAGAGAGAGAGAGAGAGAGAGAGAGAGAGAGAGAGGAGTGGGAGGGAGGAAAGATAAATAGTAGGAGGAGGAAGAGGAGGAGGAGGGGTAAAGGAGAGAGAGAGAGAGAGAGAGAGGAGAGAGAGAGAGAGAGAGAGAGAGAGTCTGTTTAGCTCTATAGCTAATAGAGGAAGATTACTTACTTCTGTTACCAGATAACAGCTCAATTGAACTTCTTCAGTTTCTCTCTCATGCTAGATTTCTCTTATCCACGACACTGTCACCTATTTTTCAGTTTAATATTCGGATTTTACCACATTTTACAACGTTGTCATCTTTCTTCGAAGCTGAGCTGGAAAGAGTTATTCCTACTTTCTCTTCATAACTCTCTAAGTCATATTTCTGTCTATAGCGAAGGCGTTAGGACGAGAAAGTGGATCTTCAGTCCTTTTTATTTTATGATATTGTCATCTTTCTTCAAACCTGAGCGTGAAAGAGTTATGAATAATTGGCCCATACCTGCTTTCCTTTCTATAAGCGGTAAATGCTATTTATCTATATAGTATGTTCATGATATGACAGTAGATATCCAGTCATTTATATAATGAAAACTTATGAAATAATTTTCACCAAGATAACTTTCATAAGTCCAAAGTCAAGTTAGCAAAACCAGTATAATAGTGAATAAGAATCAGTTCAAAATCAGTATAATGACAAATAATCAATACAAGATCACTATAATGACAAATAATCAATACAAAATCAGTATAATAAATAAGAATCGATACAAAATTACTGTAGTGAATGAGAATCAATACAAAATCAATATAATAAATACTGAATAAGAATCAATACAAAATCAGTATAATGAACAAGAATCAATACAAAATCAGTATAATGAATAAGAATCAGTATAATGAGTAAGAATTACTCAATTATGAAGCAACCAGTAATTCATTGAACTTTGCTAAGGTCAATAAAGGTCACTTTGATATGGATCTTGCAAGGGATTATTCGGATTCTTTTTAACACCTACGGAATTTTCATTTGATTTTTCCTTATTCCAAGTACTTTTTTTATTAGCCACAGTAAAATAGGGTTGAGATCATTTTAGCGTAATTTATAACTTACTAAAAAGTGGGCAATATTAACAGCAAAAGTTAGTTTTATACTTGAGTTGTAAAAGAGGTAACAATTTCATTATTAATACACTCAGTCCTCAGGTTACAGCTGGGGCTCCCTTCCCAGCAGGGCACTGTAAGCCGAAAATCGCCTTAACCCGAATCATCATAATTATAATGGCAATAAATAGCAACAGCACCGTATATCTGGGCTAGAGTGCCATAAAGCAGGTTAACAGCGCCGTGAGGCAACCGTCTTAAGTCGGGAACGACTTAACCCGAAACTGATGTAACCGGGGGAACTACTGCCTGTAATCAGGATAGTGCATTGAAGTTGAAATGATCTTATATCTCCTCTGAAAAAAGGCATTTTAAGGTCAGTCTGTTTAAAACAGCAATTAGTATCTGCCACTAATGGTTTAGCTTAGCCCTTATCAGTCCTGAAAGAGCTTGTTGATAGCGCTCTGCTAAAGGTGTTCACCGGCATTACCCAATAAAATTCATCTGTGTCTTTTTAATTTCACAAAAGTATTTTTGAGAACTGTTTTCTACCAAAATGTCAGGCAGGTGAACTTCTATTTACGTTGGCAGTTTAAGCAAATCCTGGGAAATTTAGAATTCAGTAAACATAACAGCAGTTATCTAATTAAACTATGAACATAATATTTCACTTTGTATATGTTACGGCAGAAAACTCCCAATGTCTAATAAATTCGTTCGTTCCATAGAAACAGATTTTCATAATCAAAGTAGCCTCTAGAATTGAAAAAAATACAAAAACGAAACAAAATAAAATCTCGGTAATTTATCTCTGCCAAGAAAAGAAAGAAAGAAAAAAACAGCGAGAGGCCCAATTCCCAGCCCCCAGGCACCCCTCTACTTAACGTCATAATAATTAATTTCGTTCTATCTGAACAGGATTTCATTAAAAGGTAGCTAAAAAAAATTATAAGAACAAAACGATGCAATCTCGATATTTTATCTCCACCAAGGGGAAAAAGATACAGAGAGAGACCCAGCCCCCACCCCCAGGCACCCCTCTACGTAACGCCCTCATTCTTCTTCGTCTCCCCCTCCTTCTCCTCCTCCTCCTCCTCCTCCTCCTGAGCTATCAGCCTTTTAAAAGCTGCCTGAAGGAGGATCCCTAATCTTTGTAGAGGAACAGAAGGAGATAGGGAAGAGGGTTTCCTCTACGTCGATCAAAGTATTAGTTTGGGAAAGAACGAGGGCAGTAGGGCAGGGGGAGGTATTGACTGCTAGATGTAGTTGGTAGGGAAGAGGGAGGGGGACGGGAAGGGGGAAAGGTTGGAAGACTATTGAAAAGGCTTTCGAGTGGAAGGCAAATATTCATTCTTTCTCTCTCTCTCTCTGTGTAAGGTCTGTAAGGTAAGGATCGTTTATAAATATATACAGTCAAATCTCTCTCTCTCTCTCTCTCTCTCTCTCTCTCTCTCTCTCTCTCGTGTAATGAGTATATACACACATACGTGTGGGTGTAAGCGTAAATGCATATAGGTTAAATTTCATAATTTCATAAGAGTTTCAAAAAAGAGTGCCATGTTGTGTGTATGCCTCAGTATACACATTAAAACGAATCTCTCTCTCTCTCTCTCTCTCTCTCTCTCTCTCTCGTCATTACGCACAAACTGCAAACAACGCCCGCAGCTTTTAGGCGTCGTGAGAGGTGACAAACAAGGAGGAACATGAAAGGAAACCTACGACTAAGCGGCTGGGAGATATGTCGAATGTCGATGGAAGTGAGGAACTTCGGAAAATTCCTATAACTTCTGATGTTGTTGTTGTTGTTGTTATCTCTGGATTATTAACCATGAGGATTATCTTTTTGTAATAAGTGATCTCTTCTTTTAGTATTTCCCATTACCCTCTGTGATTTCTTCTTGATGAAACGCTTGCTATATTCTTTCGAAGCTTGAATTTCAAGTTGGTGGTCTCTGTGGGCGTCTTCCATATAAACTGGGCTTTGCTCTGCTGAATGATAATAATAATATACTCTTTGAAGGTTTAAAATTCAAGTCAATGACCCCCTATGCGGGCTGGTGTTCCATAGGAATAAGGGGTTATCTTTGAATGACAACAACAACAACAACAAAAACAACAACAACAATAATAATAATAATAATAATAATAATAATAATAATAATAATAATAGCAATGTGTCTTGAGAAAACTTTGCTATCGCAAAGCTAGTATTGGGTCAGTAATAAGGGACTTTCTTTTTACAGATTTACATTAAATCGAATTGGTATTTGGCAGAATTTTCCTATGTCTTGCATAAGACGGAGACCGGCTCCAGGGGGCGTAGAAAGTTTCGAACCTCTTCGGGAAGTCTTCGGTTTTTTTTTTTTTTTGGAAGCTGATTCGTGTCATTTTGCATTCAGTGTATTATAGAGCATTTTTGGTCGGCAACCGGTTTGGCCTATTTTTTCTTATTGGTGTCCCAAAACCTACTTTTTTGGATCTGTTATTACACACACACACACACACACACACACACACACACACACACACACACACATATATATATATATATATATATATATATATATATATATATATATATATAGTGTGGGGGGGGGGGGCTACAATACTGCCTTTCTGTAGTCCGTTTCATCTTTTATTACAACTACAAGCGAATTGGAATTTCAAACCTACTTTCTATACTTGTATACTTTTTCTTATACTTTTTACCGTAATTCTACCTTTCTGTAGCCAAATTTCCTCTTTAATTATAACTACAAGTCTAAACTTCTTAGTTCCAGAGGTTCTTTATTGTGTCGTGTGTTGGAACTCTAATAATTCACCTACATTTTTGCTTTTTTTCTACTTTATAAGTAATTAGTTAATTTATCTTTTATTTTTTTAAGAAGTGATCTCTTCTGTATGCATTTCCATTACCTTCTGGGACTCCTTCCTATTGAACGCCATAATATTCTTTTGGAAGCTTGAATTTCAAGTCATTGGCCTGAACAGGGTTCATCTTCTGAATAATAATACTAATAATGATATCAGTCCATCGATTGAGTGCTGTGTGTTATATGTGTGCGTGTACGTCAGTGCACAAAATTATGAATGAATTCTTTTATTTGTCTTCCAAGGCTTTGCGTGATAAATGCATGCTGTTTATTCTTCCGATAATCTCATATTATATGTCTCTCTAGCTCTCTATTTCTGTAATTCAGTAACCCATTAGGCTGTAAAGTTTCGTTGCTCGCTGCTATTTATGCTTCCACTTTGATTGCAATGAATAAATGCTATTTTTTTATTTACTTATCTGTCATCAACGAAAATCATGAAAGGAAGTCAGTGATAAAATCGCGCATTTATTATAACTTAAAAAAGTCTTGTAGCTTCGGTGATATTGTAATCGAATGTAAATATTAAACAAGTCATTGTAGCTTCGGTAATGTATCGAAGTAAATATAAACAAAGCCACTGAGCTCGTAATATTGTACGAATGTAAATTATTAAGTAAGTCATTGTAGCTCGGTAATATTGCTCATCTCTTAAATAGTCATGTAGTTTCATAAAGGATTGTATCAAAGTAACTCTTGAAATAAGTCATTGAGGTTTGAATAGCATTGTATCGAATGTAATCGAGTATTATAGCTGGCACTATTGCTAAAAATAGTCATTATAGCTTTTGGTAATATTGCATTCAATCCAACTCTTAAATACGTCATTGTAGGTCGGTTAGGAATGTATTCGTGCAATCTATAGTTTCATGTAAAGTGATTAACTCTAATAAATTACATTGTTAGCTGTAATCAAGTATTGTAGCTTTGATAGGATTGTATCGAAAGTAACTCTTCAGTAGGGCATTGTGCGCTCGATAACATTGTATCGAATGTAACTCTTAAATAGGTCATTGTAGGTTCGGAAGGATTGTATCGTATGTAACTCTTAAATAAGTCATTGTAGCTTCGAGAGTATTGTATCGAATGTAAACTTTTAAATACATCATTGTAGCTTTGGTAAGATGTATCGAATGTAACTCCTGAATTCATTGTAGGTTGGCAAGATTGTATTGAATGTAACTCAAAAAACTGTATACTGTAGGTTCGGTAGGATTGTCTCGAATGTAACATATTAAGTAAGTCATTGTAGCAGTGGTAAGGCTGTATTGAATGTAACTCTTAGATAATTCATTGTAGGTTCGTTAGGATGTATTGAATGTAACTCTTAAGAAAAGTCATTGTAGGTTCGGTAAGATTGTATTGAATGTAACTCTTAAGAAAAGTCATTGAAGGTTCGGTAAGATTGTATTGAATGTAACTCTTAAGAAAAGTCATTGTAGATTCGGTAAGATTGTATTGAATGTAACTCTTAAGAAAAGTCATTGTAGATTCGGTAAGATTATATTGAATGTAACTCTTAAGTAAAGTCATTGTAGGTTCGGTAAGTTTGAATTGAATGTAACTCAAAACTATGTCATTTTAGGTTCGGTAGGATTGTATTGAATGTATCGTAAATTTTCGTAGCCTCGGGTTATAGTGTATCCCAGCCTCAACTTTCTCCTGCGTGAAACATTTTATTTTCACGTAAGGTACAGACATACTCCTAAGACCAATTTGCCCCTTCATCACAGCCGAGATAATTCATGCCAATTGGGAAGGGGGGGGGGGGCGCCTGGGAATCCGGGATACCACCGGATAACTTCCTGAGGGAACCATTGTGAGCTTTCGTAAAAATCATCGGTTAAAAAGAGTCCTGTCATTGCAGTAATTATATATATATATATATATATAGATATATATATATATATATATATATATATATATATATAATCTGAGTTTAGATCTAATGGTTTCTTGTCTTTTTTATGTTATTTATTCAAGACCAGTAGTTTTTTCTCTTAAGAATGTGACTAAATGTGACTAAATGAAAAGCCAGTACAGTAAGAAAAATCGGAGAGAGAGAGAGAGAGAGAGAGAGAGAGAGAGAGAGAGAGAGAGAGAGACTTTTTCACTTAAATGTTAAGAATCAGAAAGTAATAGCTATTTCTTCCGTTAAATGTTATGAGAGAGAGAGAGAGAGAGAGAGAGAAGAGAGTAGAGAGAGAGAGAGAGAGATATTCTCTCATTTTACCGTTACGAGAGAGCGAAAGAGAGAGAGAGAAATACGTACTTCTTCGCTTAATTAAATCAGGGGTGCCAGACTGCGAGTCAAGGAGGATCCAAGATTTTGAGGAAATTCTTTTATGATATTTAGGGATTTTTGTAATTGAAATACATGATTGAAGTCAGTCCTGTTCATAAAACATTAATAAGCACTTTTGTTGTTGTTGTTAGCTCTCTCTCTGCTGTGGGTAATCTTTGATTTGATGTTTGAAATGTATCTGCGCCATTGGAAGTTAGTACATTTTCAGAAAACTTTGAAGGATGGGTCATGGTGGGTTTTGGTACTACTGAAAGAGGTCACGTACTGGAAAAGTTTGGGAAGCACTGACTTAGATGTTGAGAGAGAGAGATTCTTCTTTGAAATATATACATATATATATGTGTATATATATATATACATATATATATATATATATATATATATATATATATATCTATATATATATATATATATATATATATATAGAGAGAGAGAGAGAGAGAGAGAGAGAGTGAGAGAGAGATACTTCCTCATGTAAATATATGAATAGCTTGATCACGAAGTATATAAAACGTGATGCTATGTATAATTAAGCTTTCTTTTGACTATGTGTTTCTCTGTCAAGTCAGTTTGCCTCAGTAAAGGGTCCGTACAGGACCGAAAGTACTTGGCTATCTCGCTTTTTCATTTTTTCCTTCGTGGCAAAAAAACCTTTATATTATATATATATGATATATATATATATATTATATATATATATATATATATAGAGAGAGAGAGAGAGAGAGCGAGAGAGAGAGAGAGAGAGAGAGGGAGGGGCCTTCTTAAGGTAACTTTCCTTCCCACGACCCGAAAAAAAGTAAAAGCAATAAAAGAAGAAAAGAAAAAAAAGGTTAGTTTAATTGGAGGCCACAAAGCGTTGCAAACAACGAGACACCCAATTGTAAAACTCCCACCAATATAACTTTTGCTTTTGCTTTTACAAATCGTTTGAATTGCTTGGGTACTACAATCCCTGAAGGTAAATTAGATATTGGAAAATTATTAGCTTATTGCTTGAAACTGACCATGACGTATTGCAGGCACCGGATATATTGCAAGCACCAAAGATGCAAGCACCAAAGATGCAAGCACCAGAGATTTTGCAATCACCAGCGATATTGCAAGCACCAGAAATAATAAAGACACCACAGATTTTGCGAGCAACAGAGATGCTGCAAGCACAAGAGATATTGCAAAGTGCCAGAAGTACTGCGAGCAGCAGAGAGATAGAAAGCACCTTATTTATTGCAAAACACCAGATATGCCAGCACGGGAGATTTAGCAAGCACCGGAGATATTGCAAGCATAAGAGATATTGCAGGCGACGGAAATGTTAAGGCACCAGAGATATTGCAACCACAATATTATTGCAAACACCAGGTATTGACAGCACGATATTTATCAAACACCAGAGGTATTGCTTGCGCCGGAAATATTAATGGCACCAGGGACATTGCAAGCACCAGCGGTCTGGTCATTCACCAAAACAGCCAGTCACAGACACTCAGAGCTGTTTAACTATGGCGGCCTCTGATTGGCTGGTACCCGGAATTAGGCGGCTCGCTCAGTGTCTCGTATTTTCGTCTGCAGCTTAGAAAACTAGTTATATGTTTGTATTTCTTCATTTATCTCTTTATCTCACCTTTTGCGAAAGATAGGAAAGTTTTGGTCATGCCATAGGATTCGGTATTGTACAACTAAATCATGATTTCCTGAAATCAGTAAGATAAAGCACAAAGGAATTACAACGATGAAAAGTGAAGAGAGAAGCATTTCATTCTTTATAACTGTTTTTACTTATCATCGGATTTTGCATTATTCATGCGATCAGGGCATAGTAAAACTGTCACTCCATACGACAATATGAGACACTGAGCAAGCCGCCCGCCTACCTCCCGTTGCCAGCCAGTCAGAGGCCGCCAAGCAAAAGTGTAGTAGTCATAGGGTTCAAGCAAGAATCCACCTTAAGTGAACCAGTTTATAGACTGGGAGTGTATAACTGATTCACTTAAGGTAGATCTCGGATGAGCCTTATTCTTACGAGACGTTTGTTTGGTGGTGCTGATTGGCTGTACAGGAGGTAGCAGCTTCCAGCCAATCAGCGGCCGCCAAACTAACGTCTCGTAGCATAGGGCTCACTCAAGAATCTACCTTAAGTGAACCAGTTATAGTCTCACGCCCTAGTCTGCGTCTCTGCGATCTTTCAGTTGCAAAGCAGGCGAGGAGGAGAGAGGATGCATTTTCGGCTCTGCATGTGATTGCTTGCTTGCTCCCTCTCTATCTCACTCTTTCTCCCTCCCTGCTCAAGGCTCTGGCTGGTGCGTGCGTGCATGTGGGTGTGTGTGTGTGTGTTGTGTTGGTGTCTGTGTCTCTGTGGGAGGATTTCGTTGGACAGGTAAGATGTGGCAAGGCCAATAGAATACCAGGTCAACCCATGGCCGCTCGAAATTTTTGTCGTTTGCGCATCCATGACGTCAATAGGTTCAAAAGAGGTCCTAGACTGAACCTATGGTCAGTCTGTAATGAGCGGGCCAGAAGGTCAGACATCCATCTCTCTCCTACTCAATCTGTCTCAGGCCTTGCTCTGTCTCAAGGTCATATTGGTCCCAAGGCCTACAGAATTTTAACTCGCACCAACTTGTCGTCTGATCAATTTTGCACCTTAGCATATTTTTTTTTCTTAAATTTCCAGATATGATTATTGAGAGGTCACCATTGTATAAATATAAATCGCCTCCATCATATATGATAACGGTAATAATTAATAATAATAATAATAATGATAACCATAATAATAAAAACAATAATAATATAAAGAGTTAATAATAATAATAATAATAATAATAATAATAATAATTATAATAATAGTATCAAGAATAAAAGAATAATAATAATCAGCAATATTATATTATTATTATTATTATTGTAATACTCCTGATATTACTATTATTATTGTTGTTGTTGTTGGTCGTGGCTGTTGTTATTATTATTATTATCATTATTTTATATTATTAATATCAAAAGTATAATAATAATAATAATAATAATAATAATTTTAACAGTATAATTAAACGTGATTATGAATAAGCAGTCAGAGAGAGAAAGAAACGAGCGAGAGAGGACACGGTGTCTCAGTTGTTGAACCTAGTGACGTCACATTAATAACGGCTATCCGAGCGAAAGCTGCGCGTGGGTTGACCTGTATATTCTATTGGCCTTGAGATGTGGTTCGCTCACGAATTCTTATTATTGTCTTTCTCTAAACTTCAGTTCATTTGGTACTCTTTTTTTTCGCGGTAGTCTTTTTTTTATGTTCGTGTGATGTTATATATATATATATATATATATATATATATATATATATATATATATATATATGTATGTATGAGTGTATGTATAGTATATATATATAGATATATATATATATGTATGTATATCGAGCTACAATGTCCTTTAATATCTAATTCGCTCTACCTCGGAATTAATATATTTTCATATATGCTTAACCGAAGTGAAGCTTTTACCTAAGGTAAAAGCTTCACTGACGTTCCTGGATTTTAAAGGATCTATGGGTTCGATCCCTGGTCCAGGCAAGTCTATGAATCACGGAAATGTAATATGACTTATATATGTATGCATGTATGCTTATGTATATATATATATATATATATATATATATATATATATAT
Source organism: Macrobrachium nipponense (assembly GCF_015104395.2). Lineage (NCBI taxonomy): Eukaryota > Metazoa > Arthropoda > Malacostraca > Decapoda > Palaemonidae > Macrobrachium > Macrobrachium nipponense. The sequence goes on along the minus strand of NC_061099.1, from coordinate 22,042,888 downwards.
ATATGTGTTATTATTTATATACCGTATTCAATTCTCCCTACTTCAAACATTATTTCAGCTTATAATACGAAATCATTCTTGAAAATTTATTATACAAAAATATGTACATTGATTTTGGAAACTCTGAACATCAAACTACGAGTTCCAACTTTAAACAATTCCTTCCTTGCTGTCCCATTGTTTTTAGTATAATTATTCTGTCATTCCTTGTGCCTCTTGACGTGTTTACTTTAGTGTGTTTTATCTTTGATGCTGAAAGGTTGGTTAATTAAGTGTTGAGCTGTTTTTGGCAGTGGTTTTGTGAATATATGACTTTTACTTTTTATGATATTGGTTATTACTTTTATGTTTGTGTAATTTAGCTGAAATTTTTAAATGTTCTTCTCGTCATTTGTAAGTTGTTTGGTGTTTCTGGTCTGTTTTAATCAAGTGTGCATGTAATTTAAGTATGAGAGTTGTAATTTTACCATTAAACTGTTTTTACTTTTCAACTATTGGATCTTGTGATCAGCTCTTATTTTATGTTAACATTTATACTTTATTTTTGTAGAAAAAATCCCAGAGATGATGTGGCGATGTTGTCACGAACGTAGGATTAAAGGATAATGTGAATCTCTTCGTGTTCCTGCCCTTGATCTTCTTTAACATATATATATATATATATATATATATATATATATATATCTATATATGTATATATATATATATATATATATATATATATATATATTTCATCATGCAGACATACATGTGTATTTATGCATGCATGCAATAAACACATAATTTGCATATCCTTACTTCCTGTTTCGTGCGTGACAGGAACTGAATTGGAGAAAAAAACTACGTAATGGGTCATTTCAGTACTGGTGAAATTATTCTCTCTACAACAACAACAACAACAACAATAATAATAATAATAATAATAATAATAATAGTCTTGTGCTTGAAGGATAGTTGAAGAAATCTCATAAGTTGCTTAAAGTTACGTATCATTGTGGTTTGTGGAATGATTTTTTTGTCTTGCATTGTTATTAATGAAGAGGAAATGCTATGCATGAAACAGGACCGGTCGTGGTTCATGAAACTGTTATGTACCTTACCTTACAGACCTTACAGTTCGTTCGGGTTGCCCCAGGTCCCTCAGTGTGAGGCACCTCTAATGTCTACCAGAGAGTTGCTAGTACATCTTCCGGTATATTTTGCATCTTCCAATCTTGGATGGTCTGGGATGCAGTTTAGATATTTGTCGAGCTTATTCTTAACACATCTACGCTCTCTGATATATTCCTCAGATGAGCTGGCAACGCATTGAATAGACGCTGCATTATCGATGCTGGTGCGTAGTTGATTAATGTCCTGTGTGCTTTCCTATTTTTCCTGGTATGTTTTGTTTTGGGCACTATTAATCTACCTCTGCTTGCTCTTTCTGATATTTTTAGTTCCATGATATTTTCTGTTATTCCTTCTATGTTTCTATGCCTGAATTATCATGTAGCGTTCTCTTCTCTTTCTAGACTATATCATTTTAAGGATTGCAGTTTTTCCCAGTAGTCTAGGTCCTTAACTTCTTCTATTCTAGCTGTAAAGGACCTTTGTACACTCTCTATTTGTGCAATATCCTTTTGATAGCGTGGGTACCATATCATATTGCAATATTCAAGTGGACTACGAACATATGTTTTATAAAGCATAATCATGTGTTCAGCTTTCCTTGTTTTGAGTGCCGTACAACATTCCCATTTTGACTTTACATTTTCCGCAGAATTGCTATTTTGATCATTGCATAACATGTTCCTATTCATCATCACACCAAGGTCTTAACTGCTTCCTTTATTTGTGATTGTCTCATTATTAGGTCCCCCCTATATGCATATAGTTTCCTTTCTCTGTCTCCATAATTTATTGATTCAAATTTATCAGAGTTAAATATACATCCTATTTACCTCTGCCCAATCATATACTTTGTTAAGGTCTCTTTGTAGAGCGTTCCTATCTTCATCACAAGTAATTTCTCTACTTATCTGTGTCATCTGCGAAAACTACTCACTACCGAATACCTTAAGCATTACTGTCTATGTCTTCAATCATAATAACAAACAGTATTGCATCTAACACCGTACCTTGTGGCACACCGGATATTACCTTGGTTTCATCCGATTTCTCATCGTTTGCAATAACTATCTGTATGCTTGAGAGAGAGAGAGAGAGAGAGAGAGGGAGTGGGCGGTTAGGGTGACGTGCACGTCCTCCGTCTGTATGTGAAGTAACTGGAGTGGGTGGCTCAATCCAAAAATTAGTACATGACACAGTAGTCAGGTATTACCGGACTAAATCGGTTTTGGCCGTTTTTTCTCGACTGGGACCTAGTTAATCAAATGGATTTTCCTGCCACTAACCTTTGCAATGTTATTGTGTGTGTGTGTGTGTTTTTTTTTTTTTTTTTTTTTTTTTGTTTTTTTTTTTTTGTGACCGCTGGGAGGGAGAAATGTGTTTTGATTTTTGACGGATTTATGTGTGTGTGTGTGTTTTTGTGTGTGTTAGTGTTTAAGTTTGTGGGATATTTCTGAAGAACAGAAATTGGATGAAATTTTGTGAGGTGGGCTTTCGGCAAATCCTGTATTAGAATAATGAGTTTATCATCATATTCATTATTGAAGACATGCATTTTCGACTGCTAAATTAATATACGACTTTAATTGCTTCCAGAGGTCTTAGGTCAAGGTAACAGGTCAGGTCAGGCCTTCTGAAAAGTCGTCTTTAAAACTATCATACTCGTTTTTGAAGGTAGACAATTTCGGCTTTTCAAAGGTCATAGGTCACGGTAACAGGTCAGGTCATCGATCAGCGAAGTTTAAAATACGACTCTCAAAGTCTGCCTCCCCATAGGGGGACAGTGCCATCAATGCACCTCACGCGGTGCCACTGTAGGCATACAGCGTCCATTCCTAAGAACCCCTAGCTGTAACCCCTTTCATTCCTTTTACAGCACCTCCGTGAATATTATTTTTTTTCATCTTATTGTCCACCCTTTGTTAATAATTCATAGTGCAACTGCTTCGAGGTTTTCCTCCTGTTACGCCTTTCAAACCTTTCACTGTCAAATTTCCGTTTCAGCGCTGAATGGTCTTAGTTGCCCCAGTGCTTGGCATTATGTCTAAGATCTATAAGTCAATCTGTAAAGCCTCTCTGCTCTCGATGATTCTCCTTTCAGCGCTCAAGACCTCTCGTAGCTCCACCAGCGCTTTCCTGGCCTTTGGTGTGAATTCTGTATTTCGTTCTTTCATTCGTATTCTGGACGGCGACGTATTCCGAGTTCCTCCTTCGTTTCAAGAAGCGCGAGATTGCTTACGTAAACAGAACCATGCGGGTGTAAATATCCCCAAGTCGTTTAATTAATAACGGCTTGCAGGGTCATGAATTAATATACAGTGGTTCATCATTTTTCGTTTTTAGACGAGAACCTAACTCAATTTAATTATTACCATGGCACCCCACCATATCGCATGAGTACACACACACACACACACACACATATATATATATATATATATATATATATATATATACATACATACTTACATATATATATATATATATATATATATATATATATACTATATGAGTTGACACAATAATAATTATGAAGACCTCTGCATACTTTTTTGGTTACTTGGGGAGTAAGCCTACAAACGACTTTGTTGTTGTTGTGGGCGAGGGGGTGTGTTAAGAAAGACTTAAAAAGGCCTGAAAAAGGTGTTTGGCGTTGAGTTAAAGAGACTGGAATTTTAGGATAGAATATTTAGGAATTCTTTGTTGAATGCAAATGTAAAATAAAAGTCATGTGTAAGTTAAAGAGTAAATAAAATTTATTTCTTGTAAAATATAGAGTATTTATTTTAATTTTCGTTGGTGAAACAACGCTCTATGTGACCACAGATTTTAGCACGCGCCCCGAGTAAGTAGGAGGTCAGATGACGCCCCCCTTTTTTTTATTAATTTTTTTTTTTTTTTTTTTTTTTTTTATGTTCATTGAGATGGTCTAGCTAAGACAAAATCCATGGCAACCTTGCGGCACCCATAGGTACTGTCTATGGCCCCATATGTTGCGTGTTTATTTCGTTACAAAGTTTAATTCTTAATCCTCACGCGCTGGACTGTGTAGGAGTCTCCCTCAGGATGTGCGGCTGGAACTTCAAGAGTTCAAGCGTTGATGCAATGTATTATTACCATAAAAAAATTCAACTTTTATTCTAATAACTGACTCACCCTTTTATCTATTCATTTATTTATTTCTTCGCTTATTTTTTCCTTTTCTAATAACTGATCTCTTCTTTATGTATTCACCTTGTATTATAATACTTTTCTTACACTTTTATGCATTTATTTGTTTATTTTTATAATTTTTTTTCGCTATTCTCATTAACTGATCTCTTCTATGAATCACGATGATGTGAGAAAAATTCATATATAGTATATTATATATATATATATATATATATGTGTGTGTGTGTGTGTGTTGTGTGTGTGTTGTGTGTGTGTGTGTGTCTGTGTGTGTGTACGTGTGTGTGTGTGTGTGTGTGTATTCTAAATCATCTACTTCTGTATTCACCTTGTATTTTCATAAATGACTCACACTTTTATATGTTTATTATTTTGTTCACTAAATTTTCTTATGTGATAACTGATCTTTTTTTTTTATTTTATTTTTGCTATAGTTCCTGTTGTTTTCTTTGCTTCTTTTCAAGGAACACATTCCTTGGTAGCTTCAATTTCGAGTCATTGTCCCTTCTTGGGTTTCCTCCATATGAATAGGGTTCATCTGAAGAAGAAGAAGAAGAAGAGAAAATCTAACTGCATCTATAACAATATACAAAAATGGCCACCACCGGCTTGAGATTCAAGCTTCCAAAGATTATTATTATTATATTATTATTATTCTTATTATTATTATCATTATTATTATTATTATATTATTATTATTATTTTTTTTTATTTTTTTTTTTTTTTTGCTCTATCACAGTCCTCCAATTCGACTGGGTGGTATAGTGTGGGGTTCCAGGTTGCATCCTGCCTCCTTAGGAGTCCATCACTTTTCTTACTATGTGTGCCGTTTCTAGGATCACACTCTTCTGCATGAGTCCTGGAGCTACTTCAGCCTCTAGTTTTTTCTAGATTCCTTTTCAGGGATCTTGGATCGTGCCTAGTGCTCTTATGATTATGGGTACGATTCCACTGGCATATCCCATATCCTTCTTATTTCTATTTCAGATCTGATACTTATCCCTTTTTCCCTCTCTTTCTCTAAAACTGGTGTCCCATGGTATTGCGACATCAATGAGTGATACTTTCTTCTTGACTTTGTCAATCAACGTCACGTCTGGTCTGTTTGCACGTATCACCCTATCCGTTCTGATACCATAGTCCCAGAGGATCTTTGCCTGATCGTTTTCTATCACTCCTTCAGGTTGGTGCTCGTACCACTTATTACTGCAAGGTAGCTGATGTTTCTTGCACAGGCTCCAGTGGAGGGCTTTTGCTACTGAATCATGCCTCTTTTTGTACTGGTTCTGTGCAAGTGCCGGGCATTCACTTGCTATGTGGTTTATGGTTTCATTTTTCGTATTGCACTTCCTACATATGGGAGAGATGTTATTTCCGTCTATCGTACTTTGAACTATCTGGTTCTTAAGGGCCTGATCTTGTGCCGCTGTTATCATTCCTTCAGTTTCCTTCTTAGCTCTCCCCTCTGT
>NC_061099.1:22031619-22036638 GCF_015104395.2 Macrobrachium nipponense | reverse complement strand
ATGGTATTCTAAAGATTGTCTTTTTTTAAATGACATGAACATGTCTACATATTTATAAACTGTAAGGATTTTCGCTCCTGGTGAGCTTTAGTTTAAGAATGAAGAGGACAGCGAGAAGACTGGATGTAATTTCTTCTTTTTGTTGAAACCAACGTTTCGGAATCCTTTCCCATCTTCAGGGCTATAAATACAAATAATTTTTTACAATATTAAAAAGTATGATAAAATAAGGCAACAGTTATAAGATTTCTTATGATTATTAGCTTTTTTAACATACTTTTTAATATTGTAAAAATCAATTCTATTTATAGCCCTAAAGATGGGAAAGGATTCCTGAAACGTTGGCTTAAATAAAAAGAAGAAATGATATCCAGTGTTCTCGCTGTCCTGTTCATTCTCATATTTATAAATATATGTACTACAGTTCTATCACAATTAAAGTGTCTTTTATACATTACTGAATAATTAGTTTGTCTTTTACACATTAAAGAGAAATTAGTTTCATTAATACCTAGTCTTTAAAGAGGTGTTCCAGTATTCTTGCTTGATCACCTATCAGTTCCACTCTTCGAGCATTTCTATATACACAGGTCTGATCAGGTGATTACCAAGTGCTCTAGATCTAGGTGATTCAATGCCTTTTTGTTTGGGCTTCTAAAGGCAAAACCAAGAGCAGTTTCTTGATTGTAATCAACATCAGCTGGACCAGGTGTTTCCCTTGTGTACATTGGACGACTTCTTGTCTCTTGTTCTCACACCCACAAGACTGACTCCCATCAGAGTCATTCTCAGCTGGCCACACACCACCCAGGAGACCAGGCGTTCCCCCAGTGGACTGGACTGGCTTCAATCATTTTATGGCTGGACGAAGAGACAAGGCGCGTCAGTTGCTTTGAGAGGTAGATCATCATCTTCTGCAATCTGCGACTTTCTTTCAGAGATAAGTTGCTTCTTTCTTCTGGGTCATCTGGAAGAAGAAGTACGACAGTGTTTTTAAAGGGGTAGCACATCAGGATGAGATCTGGCTATGTATGACAATCTTCTGCAAAAGTTCGAAAGGGTACTGTGTGCTCTAAACCACATTGCAACCAAAAATAATATATTTCAGTAAATGAGAATAGTTTCTGCCTACATAAACCTCACAACCATTCCTTAAGATGTCTGTCATATGTAAGGAGTTTCTTCTTTCCTTTAACAGATGATGCCTTTTCTTCTTCAGAAGCTCATTTTAAGCCTGTGAGCAGTACCTTCCACCTAGCTGTTACGAACTGTATAATTCCCTTCATCTAAATCATAAAAAGTCTTGCATTATAAAACTTCAAATTCATCAGTTAAGGAAACAAAAACTATATGAATTTAAATTCTTACCTTTAACATTAAAGAGCCTGATTTTCGTATCGCTCCAAAGATAATTGTTCAGGATTCTCCGAACTTTAGGTTTCCATTTGAGTACCTGATTACCTTCCAGTTCTTTCCACTGTATGTAATCAGTGCCTGCAGAGCTGGTTTCCTCCTCCGTTTCATTATAAGATTCAGTTCTGTAATTTCTAGGTCTCAGAGGGCCATCTTCAGAGAGTGGGATTGACTCCCAGTCCTTTGGCTCCATATCCCCAATGAGCATTTTGTAGTCGTCGAACCTGTTGTAAGATTTAATACTTCACTTATTGGAGAACAAGTAAATCTGAGGAATCCACATACAGTTCTGGAGCGTCTTGCTTCCTCGCGGTGTGGAGACACTCCACATTGAAAAGGATGCATGATGCTCTGAAAGTGTATGTGGATTATTTAAATATATTTGTTTCCCAATTTGTGGTTTTCTAAGCTCTGTCTATAATATTTATTCTAAATTTGTACTGACTGATAAATATCTTACTCCCCTGTCCATTACCTTAGTCCAGCCTGTTGGGTTACTAAACCCAAGACTTTATAACTAAGCCTTTTGTGAACCATGACGAATGTAGGTTAGGGTTGTGAATAAGATCCTGTAGAACTTGTTACAAAGGATCCAGGGAATCTAAGGCTTAACTCGCATCTGAGCCAACAAAATGGGATGGTTTGCAATGGTTAGGGCTGTAAAATAAGGGCCTGTAGATCTTGTTAAAAGGAGCCAGGAAATCTAAAACTTAACTTACATCTGACTCAACTGTGAGGTTTTCTCCCAGTTCCATCTTTAGATCCCTGTACTTCGTCTCTTTATTTTCTGGATCTATCTAGCTGTTCTCAACCAATCCAACTTCCTCTCCTAACTGTCTTAACACTAATTAGCTGAATGTGCCCCAGTGCTTGGCTTGACAACTACATTTTCATAGAATCAATTATTATCCTTGGTAATGTCCATCTCTTACTTGTAAGTTGACTACACTGTTACCAGAACCCTATACACTTTTGACCATATCCTCTTACGAGATCCTTTTCACCCTCATACAGTTCCAAAACTTATTAAAGCTAGTGTACAAATATAAGGATACCTTCCAAAAATTCCTAGCAGTATCCTGAAGTCATACCTGACACCGGCTGTGATGTTAAAGAAGTCCTCGACTGTGTAAATCATCTTGCTTCGAGGGGGACTCGCGATGCCTGCAAGGGCGTCCCACTGATTCAGCCCATCAACTCTGGGTGTTGTGCTTCCCGCAATGTTCAGGATGGTACTGTACCAGTCTGTAACGTGAAGTAACCTGTCGATGATAGAGTTCAAGGTTTGGCTGTAGGGGAGTTTAGAGATATTCACATAGGTGAGTTTCAATGTACAAATTGAGTTGCTTTGGTAACCAGCGCAGGATTTAGGTATTCCTGCTTTTGACATGGAGAACAAAGTCTTTGATAAAGTAACTGAAATTCAGCCACATTTGACAATCAGAAAGCCATATACACTGCGGTAGGACATGAAGCTAGATAAGATAAAAGGGTAATGATCTAAGATATATCTAACTATTTTGGTGTAAGTTATTCAGGGCTTAACCATAAAACTTTAGCTCAAACTAAGCCCTACTGTAAAAGAACTAAAGGCAGGCAAACTTACATCAGAACTGTTTTTAAGGCGACTTATGACAACAGCCGAACTCCATTCCAGGAGTTTGATGTTTGAAATCTAGTGGCAAACATTCTCTAAAACTAAATCGAGATAAAAATCTACATGCATTGTGTTAACACCAACCTGACCATAAATTCAAGAGGAGGAAAGCAAAAGGACCACTTTAAGAACAAAATTCTAATATAAAAAAATTACCACGTAAAATATTGATATTGAAGTAAAACATAGGAAAGGCAAAAGGTATATTCAAAGCCCCACAAAGATCTTTTAGAATTACTAGAACGAACAGTCAAAAGTCAGGTCCAAACTAATGCTACTAACTGGTTAGTGACGGATCCAGCGTTCCTCAGATAAGGCGAGTGAACCATAGCTGGGCCCCGCATCCCTCCCTCCCATAGGGAGTCCTTCTCACCTCGTAGAGGCCAGTTGCTTCCTGCGTAACGGATGGCGCCTCCATTCTGTAAAGAAGAAAATAAACAGTCATTAGTCAAGAGAGAACCAGAAGGCTGAGGAATAGTTAGCTCTAGAGAAGCAAGAGTCAACGGCTTGTCATAGCCCCCAACTACAGAGTTGCCAGAGTATCTACATTGAACTCTTCATAAGTTGTATTTCAACAGAGATCATTCACATTCACATTTCATCCCTGATCACCTTTATCCACTGAAAACAACCAGATTCGCTGAACAGCAACACCAATATGCAATAAATGTGCCTCGCTGTCAAACTTGTCAGTTCCAGAGGTCATTTATTCCTCACACTGTTGCACTGTAGAACAGCCTGCCAGAGGATGTCGTCCAATTGGAACTTCACAAGCTCAAGCGAAGATGCAATGCTTTACTACCCTAATAATATTCTCCTTGCATTTTAATACATTTTTATCTATTTATTAATCCAATCATTTGTTTATTTCGTTTCTTTTTAGTAAAGTATGGATCTCTTTGTACGTTTACATTATTTTTCCCTTTACAAATCCTGAGCCGCTTCTTTCCCTCTAAACGTTCATTCCGACTGGAATACCATGTTTCGTGTTTGGGTAGGCTGGAATTTCGAGGTCAATGGTTGGTGCCGCGTGTTGGTAAGCTTGTTCCATTTGAGTAGGTTTCATATTTCAAATAATAATAATAATAATAATAATAATAATAATAATAATAATAATAATAATAATAATAATAATAATAAAATAATAATAATAATAATAATAGGCAAGGCATGTCCCTTAAAAACATCGGTTAGAAGCAAAGAAAAAAAATATTAGGAAATATGAGTCAGACTTGAACCTCTATAGATGAGAGAACTGGACAACACTCACGTCAGTAGTGAAGATGATGACGGAATTTTCATAGTGGCCAGTTTCCTTGAGAGCCTTGACAAGTCTGCCAATGCCTTCGTCCATGGCTGTTATCATTCCTGAAGATGAAAACAATTGGGGAAATGACGTTTGACAGATAACATCTATAGTCGAACTGCTGTAGAATTCAAAACATATCTGTAACAAAATCTCAACTTTGAGTTTATCAAATGTATCCAAATTAATGAAAATTCATGAACACAGCAACTGGATAAATCAAGTTTATAGCATGGCCTAAGGCCTAGGTCTATATGTGTTAGACCGCTCCATAAAAGTAGGAAAATATAACGAAATAATAAGAAACAGCGACGAGATTAAATACGCAAAATTGATTCTAAAGGCAAAAGTTAGAAAAATATGAAGAAATATAAGTAAAAGTTTTAGATTAGCAGGCAAAACTGATACTGACAAAATGGGTACTCACTCCACACTGACCTAGCTTAACTCTTCGGTCCTTGTTACCAATGTGTTTGTAGACATCTTCATATTCCTGTGGGACCTGGAGAGGCGAATGGGCACTCTGGAAGGCCAGGTACATGAACAACGGGTCCTTGGGGTCACGTGACCTCACAATCTCCTCCGCTACCGAAGCAAACAGATGCTGCGGATAGAACCTTGGATAGAACGCGAGATTTGAAGA
>NC_061099.1:21999119-22024119 GCF_015104395.2 Macrobrachium nipponense | reverse complement strand
CTCTTCAAATGTTTACAGTCAAAGTTCAGTAAATAAATAATAAGTTTCACAGTGTGAGCTTTGTGAATATAAAAAATGAAAATAATTAATTGAAATGTATATTCTTTGAACTTATTGTAATATTATAGCAAACATTCATATGTATTTTAATATATTGCTTACAATTTATCCATCTATTTATCAATTTGCCAATACCTTTTTTAATATGTGATCTCTTGTTTCTGTATCTCTTATTACCTTCTGTCACTTCTTTCAAATGAACATTTGAACACCATTATATTTATTCTTTGGAAACTTGAATTTCAAGTCACTGGCCCCTGTGTATGGGCCTGTTCCGTATGTATAGGGTTCATATTCTGGATAATAATAATAATAATAATAATAATAATAATAATAATAATAATAATAATAATAATAATAATAATAATAATAATAATAATAATAATAATAATAATAATAATAATAATAATAATAATCTTTGGAAGCTTGAATCTCATGCCGGTGGTGGCCATTTTTGTATATTGTTATGAGATGCAGTTAGATTTTCTCTTCTTCTTCTTCTTCTTCTTCTTCTTCTTCAGATGAACCCTATTCATATGGAGGAAACCCAAGAAGGGAACAATGACTCGAAATTGAAGCTACCAAGGAAATGTATGTTCCTTGAAAAGAAGCAAAAGAAAGCAACAGGAACTATAGCAAAAAAAATAAAATAAAATAAAAAAAAAAGATCAGTTATCACATAAGAAAATTTAGTGAACAAAATAATAAACATATAAAAGTGTGAGTCATTTATCAAAATACAAGGTGAATACAGAAGTAGATGAGTTTAGAATACACACACACACACACACACACACACACACGTACACACACACAGACACATACACACACACACACAAACACACACACACACACATATATATATATATATATTTATATATATATAATATATATATATATATATATATATATATATATATGAATTTTTTTCTCACATCATCGTGATTCATAGAAGAGATCAGTTAATGACGAATACGACAAAAAAATTATAACAACTAAACAAATAAGCATACAGTGTAAGAAAAGTATTATCATACAGGTGAATCACATAAAGAAGAGATCTTTATTAGAAAAGAAAAAATAGCGACAGAAAAAAAATTAAAAATAATGAATATATAAAATGTGAAAGTCAGTTATTAAAAGTAAATTTGAATTTTTTTTATGGTAATAATACATTGCATCAACGCTTGAACTCTTGAAGTTCCAGCCGCACATCCTGAGGGAGACTCCTACACAGTCCAACGTGTGAGGATTAAGAATTAAACTTTGTAACGAAATAAACACGCAACATATGGGGCCATAGACAGTACCTATGGGTGCCGCAAGGTTGCCATGGATTTTGTCTTAGCTAGACCATCTCAATGAACATAAAAAAAAAAAAATTAATAAAAAAAAGGGGGGCGTCATCTGACCTCCCTACTTACTCGGGGCGCGTGCTAAAATCTGTGGTCACATAGAGCGTTGTTTCACCAACGAAAATAAAATAAATACTCTATATTTTACAAGAAATAAATTTTATTTACTCTTTAACTTACACATGACTTATTTTTTACATTTGCATTCAAACAAAGAATTCCTAAATATTCTATCCTAAAATTCCAGTCTCTTTAACTCAACGCCAAAGACCTTTTTCAGACCTTTTTAAGTCTTTCTTAACACACCCCCTCGCCCACAACAACAACAAAGTCGTTTGTAGGCTTACTCCCCAAGTAACCAAAAAAGTATGCAGAGGTCTTCATAATTATTATTGTGTCAAACTCATATAGTATATATATATATATATATATATATATATATATATATATATCTATATATATATATATATATGTATGTAAGTATGTATGTATATATATATATATAATATATATATATATATATATATATATATATATTATATATATATATGTGTGTGTGTGTGTGTGTACTCATGCGATATGGTGGGGTGCCATGGTAATAATTAAATGAGTTAGGTTCTCGTCACTAAAAAGAAAATGTGAGAACCACTGTATATTAATTCATGACCCTGCAAAGCCGTTATTAATTAAACGACTTGGGGATATTTACACCCGCATGGTTCTGTTTACGTAAGCAATCTCGCGCTTCTTGGAAACGAAGGAGGAACTCGGAATACGTCGCCGTCCAGAATACGAATGAAAGAACGAAATACAGAATTCACACCAAAGGCCAGGAAAGCGCTGGTGGAGCCTACGATGAGGTCATTGAGCGCTGAAAGGAGAATCATCGAGAGCAGAGAGGCTTTACAGATTGACTTATAGATCTTAGACATAATGCCAAGCACTGGGGCAACTAAGACCATTCAGCGCTGAAACGGAAATTTGACAGTGAAAGGTTTGAAAGGCGTAACAGGAGGAAAACCTCGAAGCAGTTGCACTATGAATTATTAACAGAGGGTGGACAATAAGATGGAAAAAAGTAAATATTCACGGAGGTGCTGTATAAGGAATGAAAGGGGTTACAGCTAGGGGTCTTAGGAATGGACGCTGTAATGCCTACAGTGCACCGCGTGAGGTGCATTGATGGCACTGTCCCCCCTATGGGGAGGCAGACTTTGAGAGTCGTATTTTAAACTTCGCTGATCGATGACCTGACCTGTTACCGTGACCTATGACCTTTGAAAAGCCGAAATTGTCTACCTTCAAAAACGAGTATGATAGTTTTAAAGACGACTTTTCAGAAGGCCTGACCTGACCTGTTACCTTGACCTAAGACCTCTGGAAGCAATTAAAGTCGTATATTAATTTAGCAGTCGAAAATGCATGTCTTCAATAATGAATATGATGATAAACTCATTATTCTAATACAGGATTTGCCGAAAGCCCACCTCACAAAATTTCATCCAATTTCTGTTCTTCAGAAATATCCCACAAACTTAAACACTAACACACACAAAAACACACACACACACATAAATCCGTCAAAAATCAAAACACATTTCTCCCCTCCCAGCGGTCGCACACAAAAAAAAAAACACACACACACACACACACACAATAACATTGCAAAGGTTAGTGGCAGGAAAATCCATTTGATTAACTAGGTCCCAGTCGAGAAAAAACGGCCAAAACCGATTTAGTCCGGTAATACCTGACTACTGTGTCATGTACTAATTTCTGGATTGAGCCACCCACTCCAGTTACTTCACATACAGCGGAGGGACGTGCACGTCACCCTAACCGCCCCCTCCCCCTCTCTCTCTCTCTCTCTCCTCTCTCTCTCTCTCTCTCTCTCAAGCATACAGATAGTTATTGCAAACGATGAGAAATCGGATGAAACCAAGGTAATATCCGGTGTGCCACAAGGTACGGTGTTAGCTGCAATACTGTTTGTTATTATGATTGAAGACATAGACAGTAATGTTAAGGATTCGGTAGTGAGTAGTTTCGCTGATGACACAAGAATAAGTAGAGAAATTACTTGTGATGAAGATAGGAACGCTCTACAAAGAGACCTTAACAAAGTATATGATTGGGCAGAGTTAAATAGGATGGTATTTAACTCTGATAAATTTGAATCAATAAATTATGGAGACAGAGAAGGAAAGCTATATGCATATAGGGGACCTAATAATGAGACAATCACAAATAAGGAAGCAGTTAAAGACCTTGGTGTGATGATGAATAGGAACATGTTATGCAATGATCAAATAGCAATTCTTTTGGCAAAATGTAAAGCAAAAATGGGAATGTTGTTACGGCACTTCAAAACAGGAAAAGCTGAACACATGATTATGCTTTATAAAACATATGTTCGTAGTCCACTTGAATATTGCAATATGATATGGTACCCACGCTATCAAAAGGATATTGCACAAATAGAGAGTGTACAAAGGTCCTTTACAGCTAGAATAGAAGAAGTTAAGGACCTTGACTACTGGGAAAAACTGCAATCCTTAAAATGATATAGTCTAGAAAGGAGAAGAGAACGCTACATGATAATTCAGGCATGGAAACATAGAAGGAATAACAGAAAATATCATGGAACTAAAAATATCAGAAAGAGCAAGCAGAGGTAGATTAATAGTGCCCAAAACTATACCAGGAAAAATAAGGAAAGCACACAGGACATTAATCAACTACGCACCAGCATCGATAATGCAGCGTCTATTCAATGCGTTGCCAGCTCATCTGAGGAATATATCAGGAGTGAGCGTAGATGTGTTTAAGAATAAGCTCGACAAATATCTAAACTGCATCCCAGACCATCCAAGATTGGAAGATGCAAAATATACCGGAAGATGTACTAGCAACTCTCTGGTAGACATTAGAGGTGCCTCACACTGAGGGACCTGGGGCAACCCGAACGAACTGTAAGGTCTGTAAGGTAAGGTACCTAACAGTTCATGAACCAGACCGGTCCTGTTTCATGCATAGCAATTTCCTCTTCATTAATAACAATGCAAAGACAAAAAAATCATTCCCACAAACCACAATGATACGTAACTTTAAGCAACTTATGAGATTTCTTCAACTATCCTTCAAGCACAGAGACTATTATTATTATTATTATTATTATTATTATTATTATTATTATTATTATTATTGTTGTTGTTGTTGTAGAGAGAATAATTTCACCAGTACTGAAATGACCCATTACGTAGTTTTTTTCTCCAATTCAGTTCCTGTCACGCACGAAACAGGAAGTAAGGATATGCAAATTATGTGTTTATTGCATGCATGCATAAATACACATGTATGTCTGCATGATGAAATATATATATATATATATATATATATATATATATATATATATATATATATGTATGTATATATATACATATATATATATATATATATATATATATATATATATATATATATATATATATATATGTTAAAGAAGATCAAGGGCAGGAACACGAAGAGATTCACATTATCCTTTAATCCTACGTTTCGTGACAACATCGCCACATCTTCTGGGATTTTTTCTACAAAATAAAGTATAAAATGTTAACATAAAATAAGAGCTGATCACAAGATCCAATAGTTGAAAAGTAAAAACAGTTTAATGGTAAAATTACAACTCTCATACTTAAATTACATGCACACTTGATTAAAACAGACCAGAAACACCAAACAACTTACAAATGACGAGAAGAACATTTAAAAATTTCAGCTAAATTACACAAACATAAAAGTAATAACCATATCATAAAAAGTAAAAAGTCTATATTCACAAAACCACTGCCAAAAACAGCTCAACACTTAATTAACCAACCTTTCAGCATCAAAGATAAAAACACACTAAAAGTAAACAACGTCAAGAGGCACAAGGAATGACAGAATAATTATACTAAAAACAATGGGACAGCAGAGGAATGGTTGTTTAAAGTTGGAACTCGTAGTTTGATGTTCAGAGTTTCCAAAATCAATGTACATATTTTTGTATAATAAATTTTCAAGAATGATTTCGTATTATAAGCTGAAATAATGTTTGAAGTAGGGAGAATTGAATACAGGTATATAAATAACACGGGTATATATATATATATATATATATATATATATATATATATATATATATATATATATATATATATATCAGATGCATACATGCATCATATATAGTCATATTACATTTCCGTGATTCATAGACTTGCCTGGACCAGGGATCGAACCCATAGATCCTTTCAAATCCAGGAACGTCAGTGAAGCTTTTACCTTAGGTAAAAGCTTCAACTTCGGTTAAGCATATATGAAAATATATTAATTCCGAGGTAGAGCGAATTAGATATTAAAGGACATTGTAGCTCGATATACATACATATATATATATATATATATATATATATATATATATTTATATATACTATACATACACTCATACATATATATATATATATATATATATATATATATATATATATATATATATATAACATCACACGAACATAAAAAAAAGACTACCGCGAAAAAAAAAAGAGTACCAAATGAACTGAAGTTTAGAGAAAGACAATAATAAGAATTCGTGAGCGAACCACAAAAGAATATACAGGTCAACCCACGCGCAGCTTTCGCTCGGATAGCCGTTATTAATGTGACGTCACTAGGTTCAACAACTGAGACACGTGTCCTCTCTCGCTCGTTTTCTTTCTCTCTCTGACTGCTTATTCATAATCACGTTTAATTATACTGTTATTATTATTATTATTATTATTATTATTATTATTATATCTGATATTAATATTATAAAATAATGATAATAATAATAATAACAAGCAGCCACGACCAACAACAACAACAATAATAATAGTAATATCAGGAGTATTACAATAATAATAATAATAATAATAATATTGCTATGATTATTATTATTCTTTTATTCTTGATACTATTATAATTATTATTATTATTATTATTATTATTATTATTATTATTATTATTATACTCTTTATATTATTATTGTTTTTATTATTATGGTTATCATTATTATTATTATTATTAATTATTACCGTTATCATATATGATGGAGGCGATTTATATTTATACAATGGTGACCTCTCAATAATCATATCTGGAAATTTAAGAAAAAAAAATATGCTAAGGTGCAAAATTGATCAGACGACAAGTTGGTGCGAGTTAAAATTCTGTAGGCCTTGGGACCAATATGACCTTGAGACAGAGCAAGGCCTGAGACAGATTGAGTAGGAGAGAGATGGATGTCTGACCTTCTGGCCCGCTCATTACAGACTGACCATAGGTTCAGTCTAGGACCTCTTTTGAACCTATTGACGTCATGGATGCGCAAACGACAAAAATTTCGAGCGGCCATGGGTTGACCTGGTATTCTATTGGCCTTGCCACATCTTACCTGTCCAACGAAATCCTCCCACAGAGACACAGACACCAACACAACACACACACACACACCCACATGCACGCACGCCCAAACGCAGACCTTGAAAGCAGAGGGAGGGAGAAAGAGTGAGATAGAGAGGGAGCAAGCAAGCAATCACATGCAGAGCCGAAAATGCATCCTCTCTCCTCCTCGCCTGCTTTGCAACTGAAAGATCGCAGAGACGCAGACTAGGCCAGGGTTGCCAGATTTTCAAGGCTAAAAGTTGCCAATGATTGCTAGAAAAGTTGCCAAAAGTTGCCAACCTCCCTTTTCCACTAATAACCCTTGATTAATTTAGCCAAAAACATCCTTCCTTAATGCATTTTCTCTAGTTACCTGTGCATTTGCCATAAAATGAGAGAAACTTGAATTTCACAAGGTATCATAAATCGTTGTGTTGAAATTTTGTACTGATACAAATAGTAGTTTTCGATTTGCATTTATTATCTCAGTAAGGGGTGTCATTTAGGGGGGGGGCAACTGTCCCCCCCCCCTTCACGCCCCAAGCCCCAATAAGTAACAACAGCTGATTTTCCATTATTCCTGCCAAAATTCAAATGTGTTATCACATTAAGTTTACCTATCTATCTATTGCTCCCACGTGAGGATGAGATAAATAAACAGTAGTGGGAGTCTATGGATTTTGTTGAAATACCTTTTGTGTCAATGACAGGGCTTAGGCCTACACGTCAAATTCTTATATTTTGAGGCAATGACAGGGCATAGGGCCTACACGTCAAATTCCTTATCAATTTGAGGCAATGACAGGGCTTTAGGCCTACACGTTCAAATTCTTATATTTTGAGGCAATGACAGGGCATAAGCCTACACATCAAATTCTTATATTTTGAGAAAATGACAGGGCATAAGCCTACACGTGAAATTCACATATTTTGAGCCAATGATAGGGCATAACCCTACACGCCAAATTCATATATTTTGAGGCAATGACGGGATAGGCCTACACATCAAATTCTTATATTTTGAGGCAATGTCAAGGCATAGACCTCACTATTCTTATATTTTGATACAGTTTTAAGCATAGACCATACATAAAATTCTTATATTTTGAGACATGACAGGGCATGGGCCTACACGTCAATTTCTTATTGCAAATGGTTTTCTAACCGTATCTGTTGGAAATAGGGTAGTATATCTTGTTATTAATATAGTAGTTTCAAGTTGAAACTTTCAACTCCACGATATATAATGTAAGTATACAGTGGAATGTACACTTATAAAGAAGATTACATACACACATATGCGTGGATGGCCAATCTTAGGACTGTCTCAGCCTTACACCAACTATTAAACTGCTTTCAATGAACTATACTGAAAATATATTTACTAAAGGGTATAAATTATATTGCTGTGACGAGTAAATATAAGCTGCTGTAGTGTTTCTATGAGAATGAAGGCTATGGTAGGAAGGCATCATAAGATTAGAATTAGAAAAAGTATGACAGCTGAAGTTATGTATGAGAATGATCCAAACCAGTCTGCGACTGCGAGTAGCCCATGATTCATTTGGTTTTGGGGCATTCTTATTGAGTCAGTTTCTCTCTCTCTCTCTCTCTCTCTCTCTCTTCTCTCTCTCTCTCTCTCTCCTCTCTCTCTTTGTTTGTTAGGAGAATATTCTAGCGCAGACAATATTTATAAAGATCTGATTACTTTTGATTGAAGCATTACTAAATTTCAGTTAAGAGTAGGTGGATATTCTTTGCGCCAATATTTTTTATGAATAGGCCTATGTTTATTCTGCAATGTTAGGATACCATATGAAAAATTTTGGAAGACACTACAAGCACTATAACAGCAGCAACAAAAACAAGAATAAACACAAGAACCAAAATAAAACAGTTGAATATAAGGATAGGCCCTATAATTCCAAACGTCATAAGATGCGTAAACCGACAAAAGGCATACTCCCTTATCGGTCTACGTAAATTTTATGATCGTGTTATCGAGAAAGGAGATACTATACACACAGACACAACAATAAATCGTACTAATATCACATAACTCTATGAAATCAAGCAAAATATCACAGCAACTCTCCAACACAACACAACAAACGTGGCTGTGGCGGCAAAAACGTCGTTCTTAATTCTTGATTACTCAGGTCAGAGTGGAGGTTTGACCTTTGTATTGGCAAGAAATTAATTATTTCAAACTATTCTGGCTGTGATGGTAAGCGGCAAAGCATAATTGTGGACTTTGCAGTAGAAATTTTGCAACAATCGTTCAGAAAAGCAACAATATATTGTTGATAACCGAAAGTTGCCAACAAGTTGCCAATTTCGGTAGTAGTTGCCAACCACAAAATTCTGTTGCCAACCACCTCAGAAAGTTGCCAACTTTCATGATTTTGGCACCAAAGTTGCCAACTTGGCAACCCTGCAGTGAGACTACACTCCCAGTCTATAAACTGGTTCACTTAAGGTGGATTCTTGCTTGAACCCTATGACTACTACACTTTTGCTTGGCGGCCTCTGACTGGCTGGCAACGGGAGGTAGGCGGGCGGTTTGCTCAGTGTCTCATATTGTCGTATGGAGCGACAGTTTTACTATGCCCTGATCGCATGAATAATGCAAAATCCGATGATAAGTAAAAACAGTTATAAAGAATGAAATGCTTCTCTCTTCACTTTTCATCGTTGTAATTCCTTTGTGCTTTATCTTACTGATTTCAGGAAATCATGATTTAGTTGTACAATACCGAATCCTATGGCATGACCAAAACTTTCCTATCTTTCGCAAAAGGTGAGATAAAGAGATAAATGAAGAAATACAAACATATAACTAGTTTTCTAAGCTGCAGACGAAAATACGAGACACTGAGCGAGCCGCCTAATTCCGGGTACCAGCCAATCAGAGGCCGCCATAGTTAAACAGCTCTGAGTGTCTGTGACTGGCTGTTTTGGTGAATGACCAGACCGCTGGTGCTTGCAATGTCCCTGGTGCCATTAATATTTCCGGCGCAAGCAATACCTCTGGTGTTTGCTAAATATCTCGTGCTGTCAATACCTGGTGTTTGCAATAAATATTGTGGTTGCAATATCTCTGGTGCCTTTAACATTTCCGGCGCCTGCAATATCTCTTATGCTTGCAATATCTCCGGTGCTTGCTAAATCTCCCGTGCTGGCAATATCTGGTGTTTGCAATAAATAAGGTGCTTTCTATCTCTCTGCTGCTCGCAGTACTTCTGGCACTTGCAATATCTCTTGTGCTTGCAGCATCTCTGTTGCTCGCAAAATCTGTGGTGTCTTTATTATTTCTGGTGCTTGCAATATCGCTGGTGATTGCAAAATCTCTGGTGCTTGCATCTTTGGTGCTTGCATCTTTGGTGCTTGCAATATATCCGGTGCCTGCAATACGTCATGGTCAGTTTCAAGCAATAAGCTAATAATTTTCCAATATGCTAATTTACCTTCAGGGATTTTGTAGACCCAAGCAATTCAAACGATTTGTAAAAGCAAAAGCAAAAGTTATATTGGTGGGATTTTACAATTGGGTGTCTCGTTGTTTGCAACGCTTTGTGGGCCTCCAATTAAACCTAACCTTTTTTTTTCTTTTCTTCTTTTATTGCTTTTACTTTTTTCGGGTCGTGGGAAGGAAAGTTACCTTAAGAAGGCCCCTCTCTCTCTCTCTCGTCATCTCTCTCGTCTCTCTCTCTCTCTCTCTCTCTCTCTCTCTCTATATATATATATATATATATATATATATATATATATATATATATATATATATATATATATATATATATATATATATATAAAGGTTTTTTGCCACGAAGGAAAAAAATGAAAAAGCGAGATAGCCAAGTACTTTCGGTCCTGTACGGACCCTTTACTGAGGCAAACTGACTTGACAGAGAACAACATAGTCAAAAGAAAGCTTAATTATACATAGCATCACGTTTTATATACTTCGTGATCAAGCTATTCATATATTTACATGAGGAAGTATCTCTCTCTCTCTCTCTCTCTCTCTCTCTCTCTCTCTCTCTCTATATATATATATATATATATATATATATATATATATATATATATATATATACATACATATATATGTATATATATATATATATATATATATATATATATATATATATATATGTATATATTATATATATATATATATATATATATATATGTATGTATATATATATACACATATATATATGTATATATTTAAATGAAGAAGTCTCTCTCTCTCAACATCTAAGTCAGTGCTTCCCAAACTTTTCCAGTACGTGACCTCTTTCAGTAGTACCAAACCCACCATGACCCATCCTTCAAAAGCTTTCTGAAAATGTACTAACTTCCAATGGCGCAGATACATTTCAAACATCAAATCAAAGATTACCCACAGCAGAGAGAGAGCAATAACAACAAACAAAAGTGCTTATTAATGTTTATGAACAAGGACTGACTTCATCATGTATTTCAATTAACAAAAATCCCTAAATATCATAAAAGAATTTCCTCAAAATCTTGGATCCTCCTTGACTCGCAGTCTGGGCACCCCTGATTTAATTAAGCGAAGAAGTACGTATTTCT
This sequence comes from Macrobrachium nipponense, assembly GCF_015104395.2. NCBI lineage: Eukaryota > Metazoa > Arthropoda > Malacostraca > Decapoda > Palaemonidae > Macrobrachium > Macrobrachium nipponense. Next base: position 22,012,639 of record NC_061099.1, on the reverse strand, counting down.
CTCTCTCTCTTTCGCTCTCTCGTAACGGTAAAATGAAGAAGAATATCTCTCTCTCTCTCTCTCTCTCTCTCTCTCTCTCTCTCTCTCTCTCTCTCTCTCTCTCTCATAACATTTAACGGAAGAAATAGCTATTACTTTCTGATTCTTAACATTTAAGTGAAAAAGTCTCTCTCTCTCTCTCTCTCTCTCTCTCTCTCTCTCTCTCTCCGATTTTTCTTACTGTACTGGCTTTCATTTAGTCACATTTAGTCACATTCTTAAGAGAAAAAACTACTGGTCTTGAATAAATAACATAAAAAAGACAAAGAAACCATTAGATCTAAACTCAGATTATATATATATATATATATATTATATATATATATATATATATATATATATATATATATATATAATTACTGCAATGACAGGACTCTTTTTAACCGATGATTTTTACGAAAGCTCACAATGGTTCCCTCAGGGAAGTTATCCGGTGGTATCCCGATTCCCAGGCGCCCCCCCCCCCCCTTCCCAATTGGCATGAATTATCTCGGCTGTGATGAAGGGGCAAATTGTCTTAGGAGTATGTCTGTACCTTACAGTGAAAATGTTTCACGCAGGAGAAAGTTGAGGCTGGATACACTATAACCCGAGGCTACGAAAATTTACGATACATTCAATACAATCCTACCGAACCTAAAATGACATAGTTTTGAGTTACATTCAATTCAAACTTACCGAACCTACAATGACTTTTCTTAAGAGTTACATTCAATATAATCTTACCGAATCTACAATGACTTTTCTTAAGAGTTACATTCAATACAATCTTACCGAATCTACAATGACTTTTCTTAAGAGTTACATTCAATACAATCTTACCGAACCTTCAATGACTTTTCTTAAGAGTTCTTCAATACAATCTTACGAACCTACAATGACTTTTCTTAAGAGTTACATTCAATACATCCTAACGAACCTACAATGAATTATCTAAGAGTTACATTCAATACAGCCTTACCAATGCTACAATGACTTACTTAATAGTTACATTCGAGACAATCCTACCGAACCTACAGTAGCGTATTTTTGAGTTACATTCAATACAATCTTGCCAAACCTACAATGAATTCAGGAGTTACATTCGATACAATCTTACCAAAGCTACAATGATGTATTTAAAAGTTACATTCGATACAATACTCTCGAAGCTACAATGACTTATTTAAGAGTTACATACGATACAATCCTTCCGAACCTACAATGACCTATTTAAGAGTTACATTCGATACAATGTTATCGAGCGCACAATGCCCTACTGAAGAGTTACTTTCGATACAATCCTATCAAAGCTACAATGACTTAATTAAGAGTTACATTCGATACAATCCTACCGAACCTACAATGACGTATTTAAGAGTTGGATTGGATGCAATATTACCAAAGCTATAATGACTTATTTAGCAATAGTGCCAAAGCTATAATGACTTCAGAATTACATTCGATACAATGCTATCAAACCTACAATGACTTATTTAAGAGTTACATTTGATACAATCCTATTGAAACTACAATGACGTATTTAAGAGTTGGATTGAATGCAATATTACCGAAGCTACAATGACTTATTTAATTAATATTTACATTCGATACAATATTACCGAAGCTACAATGGCTTGTTTAATATTTACATTCGATACAATATTACCGAAGCTACAATGACTTGTTTAATATTTACATTCGATACAATATCACCGAAGCTACAATGACTTGTTTAAGTTATAATAAATGCGCCACAGATTTTATCACTGACTTCCTTTCATGATTTTCGTTGATGACAGATAAGTAAAATAAAAAAATAGCATTTATTCATTGCAATCAAAGTGGAAGCATAAATAGCAGCGAGCAACGAACTTTACCAGCCTAATGGGTTACTGAATTACAGAAATAGAGAGCTAGAGAGACATATAATATGAGATTATCGGAAGAATAAACAGCATGTATTTATCACGCAAAGCCTTGGAAGACAAAATAAAAGAATTCATTCATAATTTTGTGCACTGACGTACACGCACACACATATACACACAGCACTCAATCGATGGACTGATATCATTATTAGTATTATTATTCAGAAGATGAACCCTGTTCAAGGCCAATGACTTGAAATTCAAGCTTCCAAAGAATATTATGGCGTTCAATAGGAAGGAGTCCCAGAAGGTAATGGGAAATGCATACAGAAGAGATCACTTCTTAAAAAAATAAAAGATAAATTAACTAATTACTTATAAAGTAGAAAAAAATGTAGGTGAATTATTAAGAGTTCCAACACACGACACGAATAAAGAACCTCTGGAACTAAGAAGTTAGACTTGTAGTTATAATTAAAGAGGAAATTGGCTACAGAAAGGTAGAATTACGGTAAAAGTATAAGAAAAAGTATACAAGTATAGAAAGTAGGTTTGAAATTCCAATTCGGCTTGTAGTTGTAATAAAAGATGAAACGGACTACAGAAAGGCAGTATTGTAGCCCCCCCCCCCCCCCCCCCACCCCCCCCCCCCCCAAAAAAAAAAAAAAAAAAAAAAAATATATACATATATATATATATATATGTGTGTGTGTGTGTGTGTGTGTGTGTGTGTGTGTGTGTGTGTGTAATAACAGATCCAAAAGTAGGTTTGGGACACCAATAAGAAAAAATAAGGCCAACCGGTTGCCGACCAAAAATGCTCTATAATACACTGAATGCAAAATGAACACGAATCAGGCTTCCAAAAAAAAAAACCGAAGACTTCCACGAAGAGGTTCGAAAACTTTCTAACGCCCCCTGGAGCCGGTTCTCCGTCTTATGACAAGAAATAGGAAAATTCTGCAAAATACCAATTCGATTTAATGTAAATCTGGTAAAAAGAAAGTCCCTTATTACTGACCCAATACTAGCTTTGCGATAGCAAAGTTTTCTCAAGACACATTGCTATTATTATTATTATTATTATTATTATTATTATTATTATATTATTATTATTATTATTATTGTTGTTGTTGTTGTTGTTGTTGTCATTCAAAGATAAACCCCTTATTCCTATGGAACCAGCCCACCATAGGGGGTCATTGACTTGAAATTTAAACCTTCAAAGAGTATTATTATTATTATCATTCAGCAGAGCAAGCCCAGTTTATATGGAAGACGCCCACAGAGACCACCAACTTGAAATTCAAGCTTCGAAAGAATATAGCAAGCGTTCATCAGAAAGAAATCACAGAGGGTAATGGGAAATACTAAAAGAAGAGATCACTTATTACAAAAAGATAATCCTCATGGTTAATAATCCAGAGATAACAACAACAACAACAACATCAGAAGTTATAGGAATTTTCCGAAGTTCCTCACTTCCATCGACATTCGACATATCTCCCAGCCGCTTAGTCGTAGGTTTCCTTTCATGTTCCTCCTTGTTTGTCACCTCTCACGACGCCTAAAAGCTGCGGGCGTTGTTTGCAGAGTGGCGTAATGACGAGAGAGAGAGAGAGAGAGAGAGAGAGAGATTCGTTTTAATGTGTATACTGAGGCATACACACAACATGGCACTCTTTTTGAAAACTCTTATGAAATTATGAAAATTAACCTATATGCATTTACGCTTACACCCACACGTATGTGTGTATATACTCATTACACGAGAGAGAGAGAGAGAGAGAGAGAGAGAGAGAGAGATTTGACTGTATATATTTATAAACGATCCTTACCTTACAGACCTTACACAGAGAGAGAGAGAGAAAGAATGAATATTTGCCTTCCACTCGGAAGCCTTTTCAATAGTCTTCCAACCTTTCCCCCTTCCCGTCCCCCTCCCTCTTCCCTACCAACTACATCTAGCAGTCAATACCTCCCCCTGCCCTACTGCCCTCGTTCTTCCCAAACTAATACTTGATCGACGTAGAGGGAAACCCTCTTCCCTATCTCCTTCTGTTCCCTCTACAAAGATTAGGGATCCTCCTTCAGGCAGCTTTTAAAAGGCTGATAGCTCAGGAGGAGGAGGAGGAGGAGGAGGAGAAGGAGGGGGAGACGAAGAAGAATGAGGGCGTTACGTAGAGGGGTGCCTGGGGGTGGGGGCTGGGTCTCTCTCTGTATCTTTTTCCCCTTGGTGGAGATAAAATATCGAGATTGCATCGTTTTTGTTCTTATAAATTTTTTTTAGCTACCTTTTAATGAAATCCTGTTCAGATAAGAACGAAATTAATTATTATGACGTTAAGTAGAGGGGTGCCTGGGGGCTGGGAATTGGGCCTCTCGCTGTTTTTTTCTTTCTTTCTTTTCTTGGCAGAGATAAATTACCAGATTTTTGATTATTTTGTTTCGTTTTTGTATTTTTTTTCAATTCTAGAGGCTACTTTGATTATGAAAATCTGTTTCTATGGAACGAACGAATTTATTAGACATTGGGAGTTTTCTGCCGTAACATATACAAAGTGAAATATTATGTTCATAGTTTAATTAGATAACTGCTGTTATGTTTACTGAATTCTAATTTCCTGGAGGATTTGCTTTAAACTGCCAACGTAAATAGAAGTTCACCTGCCTGACATTTTGGTAGAAAACAGTTCTCAAAAATACTTTTGTGAAATTAAAAAGACACAGATGAATTTTATTGGGTAATGCCGGTGAACACCTTTAGCAGAGCGCTATCAACAAGCTCTTTCAGGACTGATAAGGGCTAAGCTAAACCATTAGTGGCAGATACTAATTGCTGTTTTAAACAGACTGACCTTAAAATGCCTTTTTTCAGAGGAGATATAAGATCATTTCAACTTCAATGCACTATCCTGATTACAGGCAGTAGTTCCCCCGGTTACATCAGTTTCGGGTTAAGTCGTTCCCGACTTAAGACAGTTGCTCCACGGCGCTGTTAACCTGCTTATTTTGGCACTCTAGCCCAGATATACGGTGCTGTTGCTATTTATTTGCCATTATAATTATGATGATTCGGGTTAAGGCGATTTTCGGCTTACAGTGCCCTGCTGGGAAGGGAGCCCCAGCTGTAACCTGAGGACTGAGTGTATTAATAATGAAATTGTTACCTCTTTTCACAACTCAAGTATAAAACTAACTTTTGCTGTTAATATTGCCCACTTTTTAGTAAGTTATAAATTACGCTAAAATGATCTCAACCCTATTTTACTGTGGCTAATAAAAAAAGTACTTGGAATAAGGAAAAATCAAATGAAAATTCCGTAGGTGTTAAAAAGAATCCGAATAATCCCTTGCAAGATCCATATCAAAGTGACCTTTATTGACCTTAGCAAAGTTCAATGAATTACTGGTTGCTTCATAATTTGAGTAATTCTTACTCATTATACTGATTCTTATTCATTATACTGATTTTGTATTGATTCTTGTTCATTATACTGATTTTGTATTGATTCTTATTCAGTATTTATTATATTGATTTTGTATTGATTCTCATTCACTACAGTAATTTTGTATCGATTCTTATTTATTATACTGATTTTGTATTGATTATTTGTCATTATAGTGATCTTGTATTGATTATTTGTCATTATACTGATTTTGAACTGATTCTTATTCACTATTATACTGGTTTTGCTAACTTGACTTTGGACTTATGAAAGTTATCTTGGTGAAAATTATTTCATAAGTTTTCATTATATAAATGACTGGATATCTACTGTCATATCATGAACACATTACTATATAGATAAATAGCATTTACCGCTTTATAGAAAGGAAAGCAGGTATGGCCAATTATTCATAACTCTTTCACGCTCAGGTTTGAAGAAAGATGACAATATCATAAAATAAAAAGGACTGAAGATCCACTTTCTCGTCATAACGCCTTCGCTATAGACAGAAATATGACTTAGAGAGTTATGAAGAGAAAGTAGGAATGGAAAGTTATTCATAACTCTTTCCAGCTCAGCTTCGAAGAAAGATGACAACGTTGTAAAATGTGGTAAAATCCGAATATTAAACTGAAAAATAGGTGACAGTGTCGTGGATAAGAGAAATCTAGCATGAGAGAGAAACTGAAGAAGTTCAATTGAGCTGTTATCTGGTAACAGAAGTAAGTAATCTTCCTCTATTAGCTATAGAGCTAAATAGACTCTCTCTCTCTCTCTCTCTCTTTATCCCCTCCACCTCCTCCTCCACCTCCTCCTCCTCCTCCTACTATTTATCTTTCCTCCCACCTCCCTTCTCTCTCTCTCTCTCTCTCTCTCTCTCTCTCTCTCTCTCTCTCCACCCTCCCGAAACCATCATCAATAACAGCACGGGGTATTACATTTCATCTATAATTGAAGCCAAACAGACTGCGGGGAAAAAATAAAAATAAAAATATAATAAAAAAGGTTCCTAAAGATTTCCAGAGAAACATCAGGTTACTGTGCAATTACGTCTTGATGGAAAAAAGACATATATAGAAAAATAGAGAAAAATGAAAGTTTCTATAGAGACGATACACAAGGAAACGACAAGAAGATTGTTTTGTACTACATTTTTTCAAATGATCAATGAGATTGGAGCGATTTGAATATAATTGATAAAATGATAATTTACCAGAATGATTTTCCTTGAGAGAGTGTCAACCTGTAAATAAAGCTGATCTTCAAACAGCAATGCAAAACTTGGCCTCCGTAGAGTAGCGTTGGTTAAAAGATCTGTCATCCTTTCAAACTCTAGCGCACAACTTGACTTACATAAAGGAACGTCGGTTCAAACATTTTTTCATTCATGCCAATATTTATTTTCATATACTGAAAGAAGAAATCAGTTATTAGTAAAGAAACAAGATGATAACTTAATAAACTAACAGATAAATAGATAAAAATGTAAATAAATTATTAAAATACTGAAAGAAGAGATCAGTTATTAGTAAAGAGAGACAGAAATAGATTAATAAATAAAGGAATAAATTTAAAATTTAAATTTAAAATAATTTATGAATATACCTGACAGAAGAGATCAGTTGTTGGAAAAGAAAGGAGATAAATGAACAGATTAATAGATAAATATATAAAAATGTAAATAATCAATATATAATGTGAATAACACACGACAAGAAAAACAAGGACACAAACATATGCCAATGGGGGTACATAGAACAAACACACACACAAACAAAACTCATTCAACAATGTGGAAGTACACAGAAAAAACGCACACAAAAAAAAAACTCATGCAACAATATCGAAGTACACAGAACACACGCACACACACACACACACTCAAACAAATCTCCTGCAACAATATCAGGTTAAGGGATTTCTTCCCCTGAGAAAGTTGGTCTCAATGACCATCTTGACAAAAGGGAAGAGATAAATAATGAGGACTTTCCTTTTTATTTTTTTGTTACGTGGCCTGTGGACAGGAAATGAGTTGAATCATTGCTTTCCAATTGCCGTTTCTCTCCTTGCAATTGATCTATAATGTCTGTCTCCACTGCACGAAAGGCAAAAAAAAAAAAAAAAAAAAAAAAAAAAAAAAAAAAAAAAAAAAAAAAAAAAAAAAAAAAAGCGATGAATGACTATAATTCATCAATTTTCAGTCTTTTCAGAAACTGATTTTCGTGATTAGTGTAAGTCCTGAGTAAATAAGTGTGCATGTAAGTATATATACTTGCGTATAAACAATATGCAAGTCATTAATAAACGCAAAAGAGGATTTATAACAACTCATGTAATATATATATATATATATATATATATATATATATATATATATATATATATATATATATATATATACATATATATATATAGTATATATATGGCTAAATTTAACCTTGAATAAAATTAAAACTACTGAAGCTAGAGGGCCGCAGATTGGTAAGTGGATCATCCAACCTCTAATCATTTAGCACACCAAATTGCAGCCTTCTAGCCTCATTAGTTTTTATTTTTTTCAAGGGTAAAATTAGACATAATCGTGCGGCTGGCACCACTATTGGCGCCAACAACACAGGCTACCACCGGACCGAGGCTGAAATTTTCATGGGCCGCGGCTCATACATTATACGCTAAACAGACAACTCGATTTCGGGGCATTTTTTACTTGTTTTTATATTGGTGTTTGTATGTAGGTTACGAGTTATTCCGATGTCAGATTATAAGCAGGAATGAGTGCGTGATATTTTTAAGATTAAATGCAAAGAGACTGCTTGAATGAGCTGAAATTATGGTACATTATATTCATAGGCCTAACCTGTAATTATTCCTGAACTATTGCACGCGTCAGCTATATATAAGATCTGAGGGCGGACAGAAAAAGTGCAGACGGACAGACAAATAGCCCTCTCAATAGTTTTCTTACATAAAACTAATAAAAATAATACGAGTTAAGGCAAAAGAAAGCATTGCAACAAGTTAATGTTTTTCGTGAACGATGGGAGCAGAGGTCTCTGCGAACACTTAGATATCATCCAAGAATAATAAAAAATATTGAAAAACTGAGGCTTTGAGACCTGTTTTCTGCGTTTGCTGTGGACGAGGTGGGAAGGAAGTACGAGGCTGACTGTTACCCGAGACCATAACAGCGGGAACAGGTACATGACTCACTGCGAGGACTGTCTTTCACCGAGAATGACATGCATCGAGTATTTCATGTTAGTGAAGTTTTTATTTGCTTGTTTAGTTTGAAAGTGGGATGGAACTGAGACAGTAGGATGTTTGTTTGTATGATGTTTTTACGTTGCATGGAACCAGTGGTTATTCAGCAACGGGACCAACGGCTTTGCGTGACTTCCGAACCACGTCGAGAGTGAACTTCCATCACCAGAAATACACATCTCTAACCTATCAATGGAATGGCCGAGAATCGAACTCGCGGCCGCCGAGGTCGTAGGCAAAGACCATACCAACCACGCCACTGATGCGCTTGAGACAGTAGGATGGGTCCACTTTTAGTTATCTGTAAAAGAAACCTATTGGGATGCCTTTGTCTGCCTGTCTGCACTTACTCTGTCCGCCCTCTGATCTTAACAAGACGTGATTCGTCCTCCAGCTTACTGGCGCTGCGTGTTAAAATATACGATCAAATAGAGCGTTGTTTCACCAACGAAAACTAAAATAAATACGCTATATTTCATCAGAAATAATTGTTCTGTACTGCTTAACATGCACATTATATTTTATTTTTTTACATTTCCAGTCTAACAAATAAATCATAAATATCCTATCCTCAAATTCCTGTATCTTCAACTCATCGTGAAACACTTTTTCAGACCTTCTTAGGCTTTCATTTCCATAGACCTTCCCATAACCCCCCCCCCCAACAACAACAACAACAACTACAATAACAACAACAAAGTAGTTTTTAGGCTTACTCCCCGAGTAAGCCAAAACTACTTAGGCTAGAGGGCTGCAAATTGGTATATAAATAAAAAAAAAACCACCTACATGTGACAATACGAAAACGTTTCTCATAACTGAGAAAAACACAGGTAACAAGAAAAAAGCTCACTTACATTTGGCAATGCGCTTTCTCCTTACAAAATAGGTATAAAAAATAATCAAAAACCCACAAAAATAGGTATAAAATACACTCAAAGACCCACAAAAATAGATATAAAAACACTCAAAAACCCACAAAAATAGGTATAAAAACACTCAAAAACCCACACAAATAAGTTAAAAACATTCAAAAACCCACAAAATAGGTTATAAAACGCTAAAATAAACACACACACAAATATGTGACAATAAGAAACGTTTCTCCTCACTGAAAAAAAAGAAAAAAGAAAAGAAAAAAAGTGGGAGTTCTGCCTACATTTCTGGGTTACCCCAAAACCGGTAATGGTTTTCTTGTCTTGAAGTCTTCCTCTACCGAACAATAAGGATCTAATTACCTGTTTTTTTACCTTTTATTTTTTTTTTCTTGGGAAAACTGATATAGACTCAGAGAGTTGGGTGAATATAGGCCAAAAGGCCCAGCGCTGCGACCTACGAAGCCATTATTCAGTTGCTCTAAGAATCAACTGTTACGAGAGGGTGCAGGAAAATAGGATGGAAGAAAGAGCATGAACGGAGGTACAGTAAAAATAATGAAAGGGGTTGCTGTTTTTGTTTGTATGATGTTTTTACGTTGCATGGAACCAGTGGTTATTCAGCAACGGGACCAACGGCTTTGAAATGTGTAACAGGAGGAAAACCTCAAAGCAGTTGCACCATGAATCATGTATTAGGAGAGGGTGGATAGTAAGATGAAGAAAACGAATATGAAAGGAGGTACAGTAAAAGGAACGAAAGTGGTTGCAGCTATATATATATATATATAGGCCGAAGGCACGCTCTAAAGAACCTCAAGTAATGCCTACAGTGAACCGCATGAGGTCCACTGATGGCACTACCCCCCAACGGGGGGAAGGGGTTGCAGCTAGCGGTCGAAGGGATCCTGCAAGGACATTAAGTAATGCCATACAGGACACCGTATGAGGGGGGCACTGGCAACACTACCCCTTTATAGGGGAAAGTTATACAGAGTCGAAAATGGAAATTTTTTAAAACTAGGGAACTATCAACTGAATTGATCATAGATTTATATTTATCTTACAATTTTTTATTATGTCTTCTTGCGTCGCAGTGCTGGGAGCAATGATGAACCTGTAGTTATTTAATGCAATACTGCAACTGCAGTGCGGACTGCTATTGGAATATGGTTTGATATAATAGTTGGCTAATTACTTCAAAGCTGTTTGCTCACATGACGTTTAATAAAACATATTAATTTCTAATAATAATAATAATAATAATAATAATAATAATAATAATAATAATAACAAAATTCTTGACCATTAAAAGCCACAGAAGTGTTAAAAATATATTTTTTTGTACAAGGTTGAAAATTACTAGGAGTAGACTTTCAGCTACGGCTGTATCCCTCTTCAGTCCCACTGATGGTAAAACAATAGACGTAGGGAGGGCGCGTTATGACAGCGCAAAAATCTGGTTCAAGACGGATCTTGTAACACGCAAAAAACTGGTTCAAGTCGGATTCTTGCAACACGAAAAAAATTGGTTCAAGGCGGATTCTGTAACAGGAAAAAAAAAACTGGTTCAAGGGGGATTCTTGTAACAGTGTTGATCAGGTAACAAACCTGTTCGGTTGTTTATGTCTGCGAGACGGCTGGAACGGCGAAGTGGTCGTTCAGTGATTCCAGCTCAGCAGACACTCCATCGGTGCCAAGACATTCAGCTAGAGCAATGATTTTCGACCTCTGGGTGGTGGGCCATGGCGGGTTCTGAGGGGGTCCATGACACGAGCATCTTTAAAATAATATTTAAAGGTGAAAAATCTAGAAATAATGCAGCACAAAATGAGAGAGAGAGAGAAAGAGTTATGTGTGTGCGTTAGATCAGTAATGTATACTGAGCACTGTCCTCTTCTTTTTATTTTTTCCAGGGTTTTCTTCAATCTCTTGTAACATGGCAGATGGAAAGGAATCTAAAAGAAGTTTCTGTGAGGAATATACAATATGGTTTACTTCATTTATTGATAAGGGTGTGGTAAAGGGTCAGTGTGTTTTGTGCCAGAAAGTACTTGGTAATGAATCCTTGCGGACCTCAAAACTGAAAAATCATCTTGACAAGACTCCTCATGAACATTCTGGTAAAGACGTGAATTTCTTCAAACGTCATGAATGAATGTAGCTTAAAACGAATAAAGCTGGACTCAAGTGGGACATTTCAGAAGCAAAGTAGGAATATACTCAAGGCTTCATACGAGGTATCACTTGAAATAGCTAAACAGAAAAAATCTCATACCATTGGCGAAACTCTTATAAAACCTTGGGCTTTAAAGGTGGTTAACCTTGTTTTGGGGGATGATAATGAGAAAAAAATTCAGTAAATATCACTCTCTGACAACACAGTATCAAGACGCATTGAAGAAATGTCTATTGATATAAAAGAACAAGTGATCAGGGAGATAAAAGATGCTGGCTTATTTTCTCTGCAATTAGATGAGTCCACTGATGTTTCATCTTATTCACAATTTCTTGTATTTACTAGATACGTTCATGAGGGAAAATTTAAAGAGGAATTTCTTTTTTTTCTATCAGCCACTTGAAACTACCACAAAAGGTGAAGGAGTATGATGGAAAGAGGTAACAAACTATTTCAGTGAGTTAGGACTATCATGAAGAATGTGTGCAGTGTGTACTGCACATACATGTTAGGTTCAAAATCGGGTTTTGTGTCTAGAGTTAAAGAGATTACTCCTGAGGTTACAGTGACATTGTATGATCCATCGTCAGGCACTTGCATCTGGAACCCTCCCTAGGGAACTCCAAGCCATCTTAGACAACGCTATAAAGATAGTCTATGTAAAATCTATGCCTGTGAACACTCGTCTTTTCAAACAGTTGTGCAAAGATTTAGATTCCGAGCATCAACTTCTGCTTTTCTACACTTAAGTTCGATGGCTATCTAAGGGCAATGTCCTGAACAGAGTTTTTGAACTTAGAGAAGACCCAAAGATGTTTTTGGATATGGAAGATGAGGAGCCTATTTTTTTCAATGATCCACTTTAGGAACTCCGTTTAGCCTATTTAGCTGACATATTTGACCAGCTTAACAAACTTAATCTAAAGCTTCAGGGTAAGGACACAACAGTAATTCACTTTGTTGACACATTGCGTGCTTTTGTTGCCAAGATGAAGAACTGGTCTAGGAAAGTTAGCTCTGGTAATTTTGCTATGTTTGAGAAGCTTTGTGAGGTGGCTGAAGGAAGAGAAGAAGAAACAGAATCTTGCCTCCTCAAAAATGAATAATCAGTCACCTTCATAATTTGTGCCGAGAATTTTCCAGGTACTTTCCTGATCTTGAAGAAATAGATCTGTCATTAGTGAGAAACCCTTTTAATGCAGAATCAGATATTATTCCTGAGTCTGACCAAGATGAATTTCTAGAAATGAAATTTTATTCAAGTATCAAGGATTTTTTTAAAGAACCTTCTATACAGGAATTCTGGTCACAAGCAAGTGGGCCATATCCTAGAATTGGAAGCTTGGGCTAAAAGCCCTTCTACCTTTTGCTTCTACTTACCTGTGTGAATCCGGGCTTTCTACCTTATTACAAATAAAAACAAAACAAGAAATCGCTTGGAGCTGGAGGATGGTATGAGATGTGCATTACCTACAATTGTCCACAAATTGATAAAACTTTGTAGTTAAAAAGCAAGCACAATCATCACACTAGCTACCAAATCTATGCAGTATTTTATATACCAACAATAAAGTACTATTATTTTTATTTCTATAATTGCTGTAAAAGTGTAAATTTAGTTTTTATTACAATACAAATAACACATTTTGTTTACTATAACTGGGACGCCAGCGCTCAACTTCATAAGTAAAAAAGTGGAATTTTAGTTTTTATTTCAATGTCCAATATTTAAATGCATTTAGATACTGTTAAATGCAGGCCAGTGCTTATTTTCATAAGTGAAAAAGTATTTTGAGTTATTATTACAATCCATAAAATTTAATGACAAATACTGGAAAGTGTTTAATTTCATATGTGAATACAT
>NC_061099.1:21991619-21996619 GCF_015104395.2 Macrobrachium nipponense | reverse complement strand
GCTAAAAAAAAGATAAAACAAAAGTTAAAATCATAAACTCGGAATACATACTAAAAGTTTAAAAAGTTTACAAATATAAAATGATAGTACAAGAGTAGGGAGGAGTCAATACCATAAGGTGCTGAAAGCACAGATCGAGTGACAATTCGGGCCGAGTCAGCTTCGACTTGAACTCACGAGAGATACAGAGGTGTTGAGGAAGACTGGGTGTTTAACTGCGGAACGAGTTGTTTAATGAAAAGTGATTCTAAAATAGCTAATTGATGTTCGTTAGGGGATTGGCCTATAATTTTAAAATCTTTGTAATTCAAGTCATGTTTACATTTCTTTGTATGCTCGCGTATACATGAAAACTCAGGATTAGTTAATTTGACACCTGTTCTATAACTAACGCCTCGATGAGAATCTAATCTCACTTTGAGTAACCTCCGTGTGGAGCCGACGTACTTCCCTAGATTACATCTAGGGCAATTAAATAGATATACGACTCCTGAGGTCATCAGTGGACTGAGTTTCTCCTTGTGTTTAAACAGAGATCTGATATTCATTGGGTTGCAAGGTATTAGTTTTAATTCAATTGCAGGAAAATAACTTTCTATTGACAGTTTCAATTCATGGTAGAAATTTTTGTTATGAATAAATGGGACTCTTGCAAACAATCGTAATTTTGGCACTGTTGGCATTTTAATTTTAGGATGGAAGATATTGTTCAAGAATTTGTACAGGTGTTTATAAAAAAAGTTTCGATGGAAAGCAATTGTCAGTGAAATATTGGTGGAGATAGGTTATTTCATTGTGAAAATGATTCCAGTTAGACGTTATGTTAAAAGCCCTATGAAAGAGGGTAGACATGGAGTTTAGTTTAAAATTATAAAAACAGTTGCTATAAAATTCGATCCCAGGCCGGTAAACGTTTCCTTTCTAAAAACCGTGGTGTTAAAATGATCATCATATCTAAAAACGGTTACATCCAAAAATGGCAGTTTATTTTCCTTTTCATATTCAATTGTGAAATTAATGTTAGGATGTATTTCATTGGCATAATCAAGAAATTTGTCAGCCTGATCTTGATCTCTGAACAGTAAGAAGGTATCATCCGCATACCTATTATAAAATAATGGATGGTAGGCCGAACAGGACAGTTGTCCAGTATGCGTTCCTCCAGGGAGCACATAAAATGTTTGCAAAGGTGGGACCCAAAGGGGATCCCATCGCCATACCATCAACCTGAATGTAGGCTTTGCCATTAAAAACAAAGGCTGTGTCCTGCACAGCGAGCTCGAGCAATTTCTAAAATAACCGTAAGGTTAAAATGATTAAAAGTGGCATCTGGGTCAGTAAAAATACGGCTAACATAATATCAATGGTTTCTTCTACCAAAGGTACATTAGTAAAAAGAGACTCCACATCCATGCTAACCATAATAAGTCTGAATCCTGGGGTAAGATTTTTTCTTTAAAATGTCTGAATTCTTACAACTATAGATATTGGTAGTTAAAGGTGCTTGGAGAGGCACAAGAAATTTGGCAATTTTGTAATTAGAAGTGGTATAGGAGGTGAGAATAGGCCTCATTGGTATACCTTCTTTATGAATTTTCGGTAACCCATACATCAACCGCCCATATGAGGCACCTGTGCTAATAATGAACAGTAAGATAAGTATTTTCACTAATGATTTGAGAGTCTTTAAGGTATTTCAAAAAACGGTTGATTCGGTCTTCTATTTTAAAGATAGCAGAATATTGAGGTTCTCCTGTCTTTTTGAATTTAGATTCATCTCCCAAGATATTTTCCATCTTTTGTATGTATTCGTTTTTATTTAGTATTACAGTACCTTTTCCCTTGTCAGGTTTTGTTATTGTTAGGTCTTTTCGTTTCCCAAGTTCTTTAAGAATATTCAAGTCGTTCTTAGAAAAGAATGGCATCCAACGAGCAGTTAAATTGTTAAAAGTTTTCTGAGCTATACCTTGTAGTTGTGATCGAATTTTAGGTACATCTAATAGGTATGCGGATGATACCTTCTTACTGTTCAGAGATCAAGATCAGGCTGACAAAATTTCTTGATTATGCCAATGAAATACATCCTAACATTAATTTCACAATTGAATATGAAAAGGAAATAAAAAAACTGCCATTTTTGGATGTAACCGTTTTTAGATATGATGATCATTTTAACACCACGGTTTTTAGAAAGGAAACGTTTACCGGCCTGGGATCGAATTTTTATAGCAACTGTTTTTATAATTTTAAACTAAACTCCATGTCTACCCTCTTTCATAGGGCTTTTAACATAACGTCTAACTGGAATCATTTTCACAATGAAATAACCTATCTCCACCAATATTTCACTGACAATTGCTTTCCATCGAGAAACTTTTTTATAAACACCTGTACAAAGTTCTTAGAACAACAATATCTTCCATACTAAAATTAAAATGCCAACAGTGCCAAAATTACGATTGTTTGCAAGAGTCCCATTTATTCATAACAAAAATTTCTACCATGAATTGAAACTGTCAATAGAAAGTTTTTCCTGCAATTGAATTAAAAAACTAATACCTTGCAAACCCAATGAATATCAGATCTCTGTTTAAACACAAGGAGAAAAACTCAGTCCACTGATGACCTCAGGAGTCGTATATCTATTTAATTGCCCTAGATGTAATCTAGGGAAGTACGTCGGCTCCACACGGAGGTTACTCAAAGTGAGATAGATTTCTCATCGAGCGTTAGTTATAGACAGGTGTCAAATTAACTAATCCCGAGTTTCATGTATACGCGAGCATACAAAGAAATGTAAACATGACTTGAATTACAAAGATTTTAAAATTATAGGCCAATCCCCTAACGAACATCAATTAGCTATTTTAGAATCACTTTTCATTAAACAACTCGTTCCGCAGTTAAACACCCAGTCTTCCTCAACACCTCTGTATCTCTCGTGAGTTCAAGTCGAAGCTGACTCGGCCCGAATTGTCACTCGATCTGTGCTTTCAGCACCTTATGGTATTGACTCCTCCCTACTCTTGTACTATCATTTTAATTTGTTAAACTTTTTAACTTTTAGTATGTATTCCGAGTTTATGATTTTAACTTTTGTTTTATCTTTTTTTTAGCTTGATAATGGGACTTTTATGTCTTGAAACGTCGCGACAATAAAGTACAAATAATGGAAATAAAGGATTGTCCTTCACCCCTTGCATCGACTGATATATATATATATATATATATATATATATATATATATATATATATATATATATATATATTATATATTATATATATATATATATATTATATATATATCTATATATATATATATATATATATATATATATATATATATATATATAATCAGTGACTTTTTATAATATTCACTAATATAATTCCACAAAAACCTTTTAATATCTACTAGTTTCTATGCCTTCGGAATAAGTTACTATATAAGATATATATATATATATATATATATATATATATATATATTTACTCTCAAGAGAATTGTAACCGATAAAAGATTCGTATGTATGCGCATATACATATATATGAATATATATTATATATATATATATATATATAGATATATATATATATATATATATATATATATATAGTAGGTATATATATATGAAGATGAAAGGTCAAGAAACAGAAGGTAATATAGGAAATATACTATGAAAGATGAGTTTAGTTATAAAAAAAATAAGTTTACAAATAAATAAATCAATGATTAAATAAATAGATGGAAATGTAAGTAAATTACTAAATTACAAGGAAAACTTTCCAAGGTAGTAATGCATTGCATCTTCACTTGAACTTTTTTGAAGTTTTAATTGAGCTTTTGAGTTTCCAACTGAACTTTTGAGGATTCAATTGAACTTTTCAAGTTTCATTTGAACCTTTGAGGTTCAAATTGAACTTTTGAAGTTACAATTGAACTTCTGAGGTTCTAATTGAACTTTTGATATTCCAAAATGAACTTTTAAGACCTAAATTGAACTTTCGAAGTTCCAACTGAATTTCTGAGGTTCAATTGAACTTTTGATGTTCCAATTGAACTTATAGAGCTCCCAGTTGAACTTTTGAAGTTTTATTTTAAATTCTGTGGCTCCGGTTGAACTTTAGAAGTTCCTACTGAACTTCCCAAGTTCCAACTGAACTTCAGAAACTTCCTATTGAACCTCTGAAGCTCCATTTGCCAAGAATCCTCCTCAGGGAAACATGTAATAATCTTTTCGATTTCAGACATAATTCTTTCTATTTCAGACATACAGCCATGGGGGAGAAAACGACACTGAAGACACTGCTCTCAATCATTGTTTTCTTAACCGTCTCCACCAGCTACGCAGCAGCGACGTCAACCGAACAAGTGGAAGAAAGTAGACCACACATCATTCTCATCGTAGCGGACGATTTGGGTGAGTTATCTTAAAGGTGTTCATAAACTTTTATTTAATAGGAAAAGAGAGGTTCAACCATAAGAGGGAATTTTGCTTGATTAATGGTTCTTACTTGTTCTGTCCCATTGGATTTACATGATGGATTTAGGTTGTATTTTGGATGTCAACCTTTCCTTCATTTATATAAGTTAGATAAAAAATTGATTTAGGTATGTATGCATGTTTGCATGTATGTAGTATGTATAATGTATGTTTGTGTGTATATATATATATATATATTATATATATATATATATATATATATATATATATATACAAAACAAAATTCAAAACTCATTCTTTGCCGCATTGACCAAGAAAATACAAATGAAATGTAGGATTTGGAGCCAGTCTATTTTCGTAACACGACTGGATTTCTCTTTCAAGAACTTAAGACATTTTAATTTGAGGAGATACCGTAAAAAAAAAATTGCCAATTTTGATAAGCTATAGAGAGGATTTTGCCAACATTAAACATTCACCTAAAATTTATTATTATTATATTATTATTATTATATTATTATTATTATTATTATTTTATTATTATTATTATTATTTAGA
>NC_061099.1:21943791-21991119 GCF_015104395.2 Macrobrachium nipponense | reverse complement strand
TTCAGAGCCTTGTGTTTCGGCCTGTCCACAGCTCCTCAGGTCTTCACAAGCCTGATGAGGAAGGTGGCGAGATTTCTTCATCTCAAAGGAGTGAATGTCTCGATGTACCTAAGACGACTGGCTCATCAGGGCCAGATCGGAGAGACAGTGTTTGGAGGACCATAAAGTTAACTCTGGATTTGACCAAGGCGTTGGGATTGCTGTGAACCTCGAGAAGTCTCAGATGACCCCAAGACAAGACCTAGTCTATCTGGGGATTCGGATGGATTCTCGGGGTTTTCGAGTTTTTTCCTTCGCAAGAGAGAACCGTAAAAGGTTTGAGGATAATCTCTCTCTTCTTAGAGAAGCAGCAAACGTCAGCGAGGGAATGGTTGAGCCTTCTGGGGACACTTTCCTCGCTGGAACAATTCTTCCCTCTCGGAAGACTTCATATCCGTCCACTTCAATTCTTCCTCAAGAAGTCTTGGAGCTGGAAAAAACGGACAACTGTCGGACGTTTTTCCCATTCCAGTGGAGGTAAAGGCACACCTACAGTGGTGGTTGCTGCCTCTGGAAGAGAACAAAGGGATCTCTCTAAGATCACAGAACAGACCTAGTGTTGTTCTCCGACGCGTCGGAGACGGGTTGGGGAGCAACATTAGGCTCGGAGGAAGTGTCAGGCACCTGGGAACCAGCACAGGTGTCCTGGCACATAAATTGCAAAGAGCTCTTCGCCGTACACCTGGCGGTTGAAGAGCCTAGAACCTCTGGTGAGAGACAAGGTAGTACAAGTAAACGTGGACAACACCACCGCACTTGCCTACATTCGGAAACAGGGAGGGACACACTCCTCGTTCCTTTACGAAACTCACGAGGGACCTATTACTTTGGACGTCTCACAGGAACATCTCCTGCTGACAAAGGTTCGTACAGGGAGTAAGGAATGTTGAGGGCGGACAGGCTCAGCAGGAGGAACCAGGAGTCCTTCATACAGAATGGACTCTGCCAACGAGGAAGTATGTCGCGATCTCTGGTCTCTGTGGGGAACTCCTCATGTGGATCTATTCGCAACTTCCATTTCAAAAAGGCTCCCAGTGTTTTGCTCGGTCGTGGGAAGACCCAAGAGCAATTATGGTAGACGCCTTCCTGCTAAACTGGTCTCGAGTGGACGTGTACGCTTTTCCCCCATTCAAAATCCTGGGGTTAGTATTGAAAAAGTTGTGGCGTCAAAAGAGACGAGGATGACTTTAATAGCCCCCTTTTGGCCGGCCCAGGATGGTTCACGGAGGTGGTAGAGTGGATCGTAGACTTTCCAAGATCCCTACCAGAAAGGACGGATCTTCTCAAACAACCACACTTCAAGAGGTACCATCAAAACCTCCCCGCTCTCGCTCTGACTGCCTTTCGACTATCGAAAGACTTGTCAGAGCGAGAGGCTTTTCTCGCGAGTGGCAAGCGCGATCGCGAGAGCTCGCAGAACCTCCACTTCGAAAGTATACCAGTCGAAGTGGGAGGTCTTTTAGAAGGTGGTGTAGAGCCAAGAAGTTTGTCCTCCTCCTCTACCTCTATAGCGGAAATTGCTGATTTCTTGCTATTCCTGAGAGTAAAATCGCATCTAGCCGTATCCACAATAAAGGGATACAGGAGTATGCTCTCGCTGTATTCAGGAACAGAGGTTTGTTCATGAAACTTTACCTGACAGATATATATATAGCTGTATTTTTCTGAAGTCCGACAGAATTTAAAAATTCGCGGCACACGCAGTGGGCGGCCAGGTGGTAGTACCCATTCCCGCCGCTGGGAGGCGGATATCAGGAACTATTCCCATTTTGTTCTATTCATATTTTTTCTGTCGCCGGTCGGTAAACAAACTGTTTACAGACCTCCGCCTAGGATTTTGAAACTTCATTAGACTTAAGTATCCTAATTATTCTTTCGATTATTAACTTGGATTTGTGGCTAGGCATACGCTATCGTAAATTTTTTCATTGCATTTGATGTCTGAAGCTAGTTAGCCTAGTTTCAGACTTTGTTGTCTGCATGGTAAGGTGAGGCTACCGTAACTTTCGGTAGACACTCGCTTAGTATATATGCGTTTACATGTTTTCTTTGCATAAGGTAATTAGTGTAATGTGTGACTGATTACGGAAGAAGGAGGATTCAATTACGCATTTTAGAGCGTGTTAGAATCAGGAGTTTTCCTCCACAGTAAACAGAAGTTAGAAATAATGAACCTTCTAACCTCCTGTAGCCTTTTATTTTGCCTAAACCCTGTGGTATGCTTTACGAGCCTAGAATAAGTGTCTGCTAAAGGATTACATCAAGTAATCTTAGACTAAAGTGCTCGCTCTCCAACCAGTGTTGTGAAGTGTAGTGCCCCTTGTGTTGTGGAGGGGGGCGTCAGATCGGCCCATAATGCCTCTAGGCCTGGACCTCTGTCGGACTCCCCAGGACTCAGGGAGAGGGCATGTCGAAAGCCGCAAGAGGGTTACGGGGGCTCCCCACCGATCTGGCGTCCCTTCGGCAGAACCTGTTGACTCTTCCCAGGCTGCTAAAGATCGTGCACAGTGCGCGAATCTTGAAAGATTGCTTCTCGTCCTCCGAGGCGTCCTCCCCACACAGGGGTTGGAGTTTCTCGGAAGGGACTCGCGCCCCTAAAAGAAGCTTTAGAGAAGAGGACGCTTCACGTCCTCTCTCTCGTCACGAGAGGATGAGAGAGTAAAGAGACCACATTTTCCCTTTTAGAAGAATGCACTGGCTCTTTTCCTAAGGGACATTTAAGGAGGTAGCTCATTATCTTGCCAGAAGAGTGATTTGAGCCTCCTGCGAGAACGCTCATGTATATATCATTTACATTATTAAGGAGGCTCATTCATCTTGCCAGAAGAGTTGATTTGAGCCTCCTGGCGAGCACAGCTCATGTATACATCATTGTATACTTATTAAGGAGGCCTCATTGAATCTTGCCAGGAAGGTTGAGTGATTTGAGCCTCCTGCGAGTGAACGCTCATGTATATATCACTTATACATTAAGGAGGTCATTCATCTTGCCAGAAGAGTGATTTGAGCCTCTGCGACGTGAACGCTCATGAAGTTAGAGCTGTTTTTCAACCTCGCTAGATTCCAAAAGAATTTGGTAACAAGGACATTTCTTGATTCCACCTTTTGGAGGAGCAACTCAGTATTCGTCTCCTCTCCTCATTGCGCTCCGTATACGTTATGTAACGTTCGCTTTACTTCGATAAAGCAAGCTGATAAGTTTGACGGCCGGGCAAGCTGCTTTGCACAGTCAAACAACTTATGTCTCTGGTCGGCATAGAAGGGCAATTTAGACGTGAGGAAGCTTTTGGAGGTGCTCGACGTTCCTATAAGTAGAGACATTCTCCAGGACGCTCGGCAAGCACCTTGCGGAAGACGAAAGCCATACGTCTTCCTTTAGTGTTCACACTCTTCAGGAGCAGCGTGCGGCTCTCCATGGAGACTCGCATGAGGACGTCCCTTAAAAATATTCAATGTCATACGCAAAACGCGGTTCGTATAACATTGAGATGTTGGCAAGGTCGCTCGCCAGGACGCCTCTTGGCGGGCCTTGCATGCATCAAGGCGCTCAACGAGTTCCTCTCTGAAACGTTCGTTCAGAAGACTTGGTGTTCTCTGCTCAGACACTCTCGTAGCTGGACGCTTTCCAGGACGCTTTTGAGGACGCTCGGCAGGAAGCTTTTGAGGACGCTCAGCAGGACGCTTTCCAGCACGCTTTTGAGGACGCTCAGCAGGACGCTTTTGTGGACATTCGCCAGGACGCTTCGGTGGAAGCTCGGCAGGACGCTAGCGAGGAC
The DNA here is from genome assembly GCF_015104395.2 of Macrobrachium nipponense. NCBI lineage: Eukaryota > Metazoa > Arthropoda > Malacostraca > Decapoda > Palaemonidae > Macrobrachium > Macrobrachium nipponense. The sequence goes on along the minus strand of NC_061099.1, from coordinate 21,987,304 downwards.
GCTCGCCAGGACGCTAGCGAGGACGCTCGCCAGGACGCTAGCGAGGACGCTCGCCAGGACGCTAGCGAGGACGCTTTTGAAGACCTCGGCATCCTACACGTCATGACGCTCGGTAGAGCACTTGCCAGGACGTTCTTCAGAACGATAGGCGTCCTACGCATCAAGACGTTCGGCAGGATTCCTGCAAGAACGCTCTTCAAGAGGGCGTCGTCGAAGTAGAGGAAGGAGTTTTGGTCTCGTCAAGATGTCTACTTCGCTTTCTACGAAGGGAGCGTTCAATAGAATCCATCACTTGATGAATTCCAGAAAACTGTAAGCAGATTTCGGTGTCATAAAACGCCTCGTCTGCTTTCGGGATTGCGCTGCCGAAGGGAACATTAAGGTCCTTCCTGTCGTAAGCCCAGTCTCTAATCAGGAATCCTGCCCCTTCCTCGATTTCTGCGGGAATCGGGAAAACTATATGCTCGAATTCCTGGATTACTTTCTGTCATGTAAATGGGTTAGTTCTCATTGACAAAGATCTTCATAAACATTTTATCGCTTAAGCGGATAAGTAATAAATTTAAAATTTCGGAGAGCTCTCATTCATTTTCAGAACCGAACGTGGACAGTCGTTTTCCTTCTTTCTCTCTTTTCGTCCAGGAAAGATGTAGTAGAGAATTCGATGTTCAAATTACTACAATACTACGTAGTTTATCTTTGCGTCATTTTGCTAACGCATGGGTCGAGTCATATACGCATATCGTATTTACCTCTGCGGATAGAAGCGAAAGAACTGTTGTCTAATGTATTTATTTGACACTCCTCAACCTTCCAAGAGTTTTCGGAGTAAGAACAACTCTTCAGGTATTGTTACGGACAACACCACCTCAGCTTCTGTATTTAGCGAATTCTGTTTCGTTTAAATAGGCCTGCTTGAGAGTTTCCTTTTGCTCGATAAATATCATACCTATTCCTTAGTAAAGGGAGTAGCTGGCAAACTCAGGCAGATAGTTATTCTGTTCTCCATTGAAGCTTTCCTTCGAGGAGACTTCTCCTTCACTCTTTTTGATAGAGATCGAAGGTGGTCGATCTCCAATCCTTATTTTGTTTTCTTAAGGAAAGAATTTAGGATGGAGATCGTTGTTCAGAATACTATAAATATACTACGTATATTAACCTCGCGACCATGATTATACTACCAAAGCAGTTGAATTGTCCGAGGGGTAGGCGCATATCCTAGTTATTCTACGGATTGCGACTTAGACGAGAAGTATCTAATTGAACTGCAACATCAACTCAGCTTCGTATTTAGCGAATTTTGTTTCGTTTAAATATGCCTGCTTGAGAGTTTTCCTTTGGCTCGATAATTTCATACCTATCCCTTCGTAAAAGGAGTAGCTGGTAACTACAGGCATATAGTGCGAGACGATGATCAAGGCTGCTGTTACTGTGATCTACGCAAGTACCGGCTAGCTCGGTGTCATGCGCGGTGGTTACGTCTCTCTCCTTGCGGGAATGCTTAATAAACCGTCTCTTTGCCCTACAATCATGGATTTTAGCCTCGGGTTGAGGAAATTTCTAGTAATCTTGAATGATCATACCTGCCGTTTTACTTAGAAAATTTCACAAGATATCTCTTATACTTGTTAGGTGCGGGTTACCGCACGGTAACATTCTGTACGAATCTACCGCGGCATAGCACTATAATAATGCTCTCCTGCTTATGCAAAGCGCAGCCATTTATTTGGGAAGGAAGCAGGCTGAGTGAGGGAATGGATGAGTTTGCTGGGGGACCATTTCCTCGCTGGAGAAGCTTGTTTTCCCTGAATAAACAGCAATTCAGACCTCTACAAATTTTCCTCACGAAGAAATTGGAATAACATCAAAGATCTTGTAATTCTAATTTTTCTCTCAACGGCTTGAGGATCACCTCAGGTGATAGCGAGAGGGTGCCAGACATCCGAACAGAGAACAGATGTTCTGGCACATTGTCTGAAAGAATTGGAAGCCAAATTAGTCGGCTTTCCAGTTCCTCGAAGGGTGAGGTTGGATCGAGTGGCCCAAATCATCTCGGATAATTTCTCAGCTCGCTCTCATAGCTCGAGAAGAGAGAATTGGTTATGGGCTTGGGCACGGACGTAACGATCCTCAATAGGGTTCGTTAATCTATGCACGTCCGTGGGGGTCTTCTCGATCGAAGGCAACAACTACTGACGTCTGAGTAATCCTCACTTAGAAGTATGTCGAAAGTGAGGAGAGACTGAGGGAGTCCTTTCGTTAAGTTTTTCGTAATATTGAAGACGAAGGAGCTTCCTCTTAAGTTGTTCCCTTATTCATGATCCTAGAGGATTAGCTTTAGTCGCCACATGTTGGCCTCTAAGAGGTTGGATTCACAGAGGTCAGGTAATTCAGAGAATTGTCCAAAGACCCTTCCCGAGAGAATCGGTGTAATCAAAACATCGTCACTTAGTGAAGTATCTAATATCTCTCCTCTCTGAGTCTGAAAGCGTTCAGACTATCGAGAAGCGATAAGATCTTCAAGATTTATGGCAGTCTCTTGGCCAAGCAAAGCAGTGCTGCCTATTTCAGTTTTCAATCGGAGGGGGCCGTTTCTGGAGATAGTGAAGGGAAATGACTGTTCCTCCACCTCGACCTCTGTGAATTTCGTTATGGTTCTATCTTTCCGTATGAAGTATGAGATAATATAGAAGTCCTAACTGTTGTAGAATATGCAAATATGTTGTTGACGGCCTCTAGGCTCAGAGATTCGGTTCTGTCAAACAACAAAGCTTCACGATCTTGAGGTCTGTGGAGATCTTGTATTCTCTGGATCAAAGGTTCCGGCATGGAACTTAGACGTAGTCTGAGTTTCTGATGCCAAAAGCATTTCGAAACCTATCCTTTCTGCGAACTTAATACACTGTGACCAGGAAAAAGGCTAATATTCTAACCGCTAGCCCACGGCAAGGAGGGTTAGTGAGTTTAGCCATCATCAGAGGTTTGGCTTTTTTAAAGGACATAATGCGGTCTGTCCGCTAAGCCTTCCGTTCTTGATAAGAACGAAAAACCTGTCTGACCATTGACCCGAAGCTTGGAGACCAAGGGTATGGCACAAATTATTGGGCAAGGGCATTAGAGAGTCCTGTGCCCTGTAGGGTCTCTCAAGTTTTATCTTGATAAAACTATAGAAAGTCAAGGTCAACAGACAATCTGCGGTGTTCCGTAAAAAGACCAGACTAGTTCATGTCCAAGAACACCCTGGCATGATAGCCAAGGAGTTCTTTTAAGAGGTCTCATTCATTATGTTTGCATAAAGATTTGAGATTTTTTCTTAATATCAATGCTCAAGAGGTGAGGGCGCGGCTCGGAAGCAATTCACAGAGCATGACACTCAGTAACATCCTGAGTGCCACGCTTTTGCGAAGCAACTCTGGGTTCGCTTCACACTCCCGACAATCTGCGTGTTCCGTAAAAAGACCAGACTGGTTCATGTCCAAGAACACCCTGGCATTATAGCCAAGGAGTTCTTTTTAAGAGGTCTCATTCATTATGTTTGCATAAAGATTTGAGAGTTTTTTCTTAATATGAATGCTCAAGAGGTGAGCGCGCGGCCTCGGAAGCATTTCAACAGAGCATGACACTCAGTAACATCCTGAGTGCCACGCTTTAGCGAAGCAACTCTGTGTTCGACTTCACACTCCCGACGGGATGGTGGAAGACGACATTTCAGATCCGTAAGTCGCTAGGACCATACATATCCGTAGATATATTATTGGGTGCAAGAAGCAACACGAATCCTATCCTATAGAAAAGGGATAGGTGTGCTTTTAACTTTGAAGGGTTGGTCGCTTGAGGCGCGTTCCTTTTCTTTAGCCTAGAAGTTATGGAACTAACTTTGATAGGTTAGGTCAGGTGGTGGTTTTAGCTTCGGTGCCTCAAAAGTATGGTCATATGGTCTAGTCACATTGTGGTCACGCCCCCGTTGACAGATCATCATAGAGCGCACCAGCATTACAGGTCTCTACCTCGCTGGCAACTCTAGTAACGCAGAAGCAGACTTTGGTGACAGTAATCACGAAGTCGGCTATGCTAACAGGTCAGGAACCAAGATGTATATCATCTACTTAATTTAGTTTCCCAAAAATCCTATTCTGTCTCTTCCCACCATCCGAAGGTGGGATTCAGCTATATATATATCTGTCAGGTAAGTTTCATGAACAAAATGTTATTGTTATAATACAATTAAGTTTGTTCATACTTACCTGGCAGATATATATAATTAAAGTGCCCACCCACCTCCCCTCAGGAGACAGTGGCACTGATAAAATATGAATAGAAATGGGAATAGTTCCTGATATCCGCCTCCCAGCGGCGGGAATGGGTACTACCACCTGGCCGCCCACTGCGTGCCTGCCGCGAATTTTTAAATTCTGTCGGACTTCAGAAAATACAGCTATATATATATCTGCCAGGTAAGTATGAACAAACTTAATTGTATTATAACAATAACATTTTAGATCTGGCAAATAACAAAGATCTCCACGATCTCATAAGATCTTTTGAGACTTCAAAGTCTAAGGAACCAGTACCTCCGAACTGGAACTTGGACGTAGTCCTCAAATATCTGTCTTCGGATAGATTCGAGCCTCCGCATCAGGCATCATTTAGAGACGTAACTAGAAAATGCCTATTCTTTTATCGTAGCGACGGCAAAAAGAATTAGTGAGTTACAGCTCTGCAGGATAAAGTAGGATTCAAGGGAGACTCGGCGATTTTGCTCGTTTAAGACTCTGTTTTTAGCGAAAAACGAGAATCCCACGAATCCCTGGCCTAGGTCATTCGAAATCAAATGGAATGGTCTAGTCTCGTAGGCATGAGAAGCAGAGAGGTCTCTATGCCCTGTTAGAGCTCTGAAGTTCTATCTTCAGAGGAAGCGTCAGTTGGGAGGCTCTAGACAAGGTCTTTGGTGCGCGGTAAAAGACCCCACAAGACTGATGTCAAAGAACGCTCTAGCGTTCTTTGTAAGAAACGTCATTACGGACGCTCACAAGGTCTGTCCGGAAGAACAATTACAACTTCTGAGGGTAAAAGCTCATGAAGTACGAGCGGTTGCGACGTCTCTCTCGTTTTATAAGAATATGTCGCTTAAAAACATTTTAGATACGACATATTGGAGATGGCAACTCAGTATTTGCATCTCATTACTTGAAAGACGTGCGTGACGTATGAGAAGTGCTTTTCTCTAGGTCCTATCGTATCGGCAGATACGTTCTTAGGGTAACGGGAGCCGGACACCGAATCCTTAAAATGTATATACTGTTCTTCTGTTTGGATATGGTCGAGAATCTCTTCGAACAATGGAGGATTCAGGCTCGCACGGGCGGCCCCCGTCTATGTTGTCATAAGAGAATTCTCGTCATATCCAATTAGTTGAGTATAATTTTTTTTTGAAAAATTATGTATGTGTGCGTAGTGGTTTTTGAGTTACGGTTGTTGTGACGAGTTCGGGGATAACTCGTAACAATCCTTAGTTCTAACACATGGGTTAGGATCAGGTGGTCGGGATGGTTGTGTGCTCCTTCATAAGGTGTATTGTCATATAAGTGGATCAGCACCCATTGACAAAGTCCTTTTAGGCTCTGCTGAGTAAGTGGGTAAGACCCCATCGGCAGACCCACAAGAACTCTTGGCCATAGATCACATATCTCGCTAAAGTTCTTGAGGTGATGCAGACTACTGGGCAAACACCCACCAAGTCTACCACCTATCAGGTAGGAACCAAGGTTTTTATTTATACCTACAAACATATGTTGTTTACCTGTCTATTCCCATATAGTAGCTGTCTCTTACCCTCCACCGAAGGGTGCCAATCAGCTATGTATATATCTGACAGGTAAGTTGATTGTATGAAAATGATATTGTTATGTTACAATAAAGTTTCATACATACTTACCTGGCAGATAATATACAATTAAAGGCCCACCCAGCCTCCCCGCAGGAGACAGGTGGAAGAGAGAAAATATGATAGAAAAACGGGGATGGTTCCTAGTCCTGCCACCCAGGGCAGGCCGGTAGATCACCTGACCTACCTGTAGCGAGTGGCGCGAAATTTGAATTTCTGTCGGGGACGACGGAGTCTTAGCTATGTATATATCTGCCAGGTAAGTATGTATGAAACTTTATTGTAACATAACAATATCATGTTTTTAGTCTTATACAGGTGTTCCAATCTACTTTTGAGCATGTGTGCTAATAGCTGTCATTTCTTGCAGGTTATACTTTATGTAAACAAAGTTGGTCCATACTTCAATCCACATGAGACATATCACTACTATCAGATGCCAGTATGTCGACCAAAAATTGTAAGTTGAAGGTTATGTTTGATGTATTCGAGAGTAAGACTAGTATACATAGTTTTGTCATGTGATTAGTAAGCTACACTCTTGATGACTGCATTGCTCTAAAAATGATTTTTGAATGTGTGATTTAAATCTTCAGTTTGCACTTGAGAATGTATCAATAAAACTTTTGTTTTAATGGAAGTATCACATTATTTCTTTTTTTTACTTTACATATTATTTTGAATTTTGCATTGCAGATTGAACACAAAAGTTTGACACTTGGCGAGGTCCTAGATGGAGATCGAATGGCAAAGTCTGATTATGTAATCAAGTTTAAAGGTAGGATTTTGTTTTTATCTTATTTGTTATTATTGGATGATATTTTCTTTTTAGTTTGTTTATATAGTGTATTGTACTTTATTTTAGTAAGGATATGCATTACAGTTTCTGTTCATGAATTTTGCATATTCATATATTTATAGTTATACTGTATGTATAATCATGCTGAAGTGCAAAACAACTTCATTTTGCTGTAATCTGAAAACTATCTCTGACTGAGGCTACTTATGTGTTTTTCAAGTTTTTAAATTGTTTAAAAGTATAGATATGGCGATACTTTTCAAAGTATTGTTTATTGTTTCAGGAAAGTAATATTTCTGTACATGACAAGATACCAATTTTGTTAACTGATGGAGAACTTATCTGGAACCAAATTGAGAGAAAACAGTAGTAGTAGTTATATGTGACATCAGTGTTGATGCAGTCGACTGCAACTTGGTCTTGATCATTGCTGGAACTCTGTCTGCCTATATGATTCACCCCTACTCTGTATGTCTTCACCCTACATTGTTTTCACAACAAAACCTTTACTTTACAATAGCCTGAATTCTAGATTCTGTGTTTCTGAGTATGCAGGCAGGTTCCTCAGTACCTCTACAGGTGGAACTGGTCATTCATCTGTGTATCAGGTGTTTTAACACCTGCAGTCATGCTCCCTAGAATTTTATACAGTATTTATCGTGTTTTGTTACCTTAGCTACTTCATTATCAATTCATCCGTATGAATAATTAATTTCCCTTTAGTGTGGTTATTTTCCCCTTGTTTTTCACATGTCATTTTGGGTTCTATACCCCATTGATGATGTGTTTTGTTATGGGCGTTAGCATAATAGCTACAGTATTCAGGTCTTCACTGATATTGCAGTTTTGTAAGCATGATGGTTTTTTCTTAGTTTATATACAAACCTGTTATTTAACTGTAATTGCCATTGCAATTTACAATTGTGTTATTTTAGAATGTTATTTAGTTAAAAAGACATCAGCATAGGTATGCAGGCTCATCTGGCGAATGGTGCTGGAGTTTCTTCTTCTTCTTCTTCTTCTTCTTCTTCTTCTTCTTCTTCTTCTTCTTCTTCTTCTTCTTCTTCATAGTTCATTTCATAATTTGTTTGATAGAATCAGGGCCCAGGAAAGGCAATGAGTAAAATCATTGCTAGAAATCTGTACTTTTGTTGTTAGTTATTACCCTGTCTTGAAAGATAGAGTGAATGAAAAAGTGGTATTTGTGTGACAGAGGATGCACTCACTGTCATACTAGTGGATATCACTCTCGCAGCTGCCATTGGTTTTGGTAGAGTTAATGTAAAGCTGCACTCTCACCTCGACCAGCAAATGTAGTTATTGTAAAATGATAGTTTGTGTACTGTATTTTAAGCATAATTTATTCAAAATTTATTATTTCCAGAATTATGTATGTACAGTGAACCCCCCGTATTTGCGTGCTCCGGATTCACAGACTCGCGTATTCGTGGAGATTCAGGGATTTCTCTCTGGAACAAATGCCCCCATTATTCGGGGCAAATTCGCCTATTGACGGTATTTTTAAATATCCACAAATTCCTGTTTTTTTATCAATTTCATCATTAAATGCTTTTTTATGGTAAAACTATTAAAAAAAACCAGGTACAAATATTTTTTAGTGGGTTTTTCTTGAGTTTGAACTATCAAAATACAGGCAAGTCCCCGGGTTACGACGGGGGTTCCGTTCTTGAGACGCGTCGTAAGCCGAAAATCGTCGTAAGCGGAACGTCGCTTGGAAATATGTCTTAAACTAATAAAAAGTTATAAAAACCTTACTTGTAATCCTTTGGTTACACCTACATGTTGTTTCCTGTAGTTTTATGTACAACCTGGAGTTATTTTCATAAAAGAATGCTGGTTCTTGAAGGTAAAAACTATTGTAATCCTCTGGTGACACTACATTCTTGAAGTTTTATGTACAACCTGGAGTGATTTTGCAAAATCTTGAGGGCTACAAGAACAGCTGATTACTATTTACGTATCATATAGACTAATTAAAGTAAATGTATCTTTAAATAGGCTTATATATTAGTATCAACAAAACATTTCCTGCCATGAGTCAGAGGCGTTTAATGAAACGAACACTTCTCTGTCCTATCTGTTCAGAAAATAAACGTTACGTCAATCCCCGAGACCATTGTTGCCAAAGCGTCTCTCTCTCTCTCTCTCTCTCTCTCTCTCTCTCTCTCTCTCTCTCTCTCTCTCTCTCTCTCTCTGATCAAATTACATTGGAAACTTGACATACGATTGCCCTAATATACGAATGTTTTGAGATACAACAGAAAATTTGCGAAAATACAAGCTTTGATATACAACGAAATATTTGAGATACGATTTTGCGATGGAGTGTTAGTTGTATAGGCGACCGATAAATGGCGTTCAGTCTGTTTGTTTGTTGGTGCTGCATGTTAACACGTCGTTGTTTAGTTCGTTGTATTTGCGCCATATTTTTTCGTGTTATTTTGTCTATTTTATTATTAACCATGGGTCTCAAAGCTAAAGACAAAGCAGGTGATAAGAAATAACCCAAGAAAATGATTTCGATGGAAGCAAAACATGAAATTATAGCAAAGCATGAACGTGGCGTTCGTATCGTCGATTTGGCAAACGAGTATGGTCGAAATCCTTCTACAATATCCACGATCATCAAGCAGAAGGAAGCTATAAAAACCCCCGAGACCATTGTTGCCAAAGCGTCTTCTCTCTCTCTCTCTCTCTCTCTCTCTCTCTCTCTCTCTCTCTCTCTCTCTCTCTCTGTCTGATCAAAATTACGTACTGGATAATGTCTCTGCTTTGGATACTTCGATTTTGCCAAATATTGAGGGCTACAAGAACAGTTGATTACTATTTACGTATCATATAGACTAATTAAAGTAAACGTATCTTTAAATAGGCTTATATTATTAGTATCAACAAAACATTTACTGGCATGAGTCAGAGGCCGTTTAACGAAACGAACACTTCTCTCGTCCTTAAACTCGGAGCGTCGGAAGACGCCTCTCTCTCTCTCTCTCTCTCTCTCTCTCTCTCTCTCTCTCTCTCTCTCTCATCTCTCTCTCTCTCTCTGATCAAATTACTGGATAATGTCTCTCTTTGGATACTTGGAATTTGCGTTGTAATCTAACCAGAAACTTCGTTTTGTTATTATTACTGGAAACAAGCAATGATTTTTCATTATTTGCGCTTTTGACTGTTATATGTAAACTAGTATGTATTCATTCGCTCGGAAACTAGTTCCGCTATGAGGCGTCACTAAAAAACATAGAAAAATACAACATAAAAAGTGTCGAAAATCATCATAATCTCAAAATTTTTGTTGTAATCTAACCAGAAAACTTATTTTTATTAATTATACTGTGCTAAACTATAAAGGATTTTTATCATAGTATGCGTTTTTTAAAAGCGTCGTTACTCGGAGCGTTGGAAGCGTCAGCGTCGTTAACCTCGGAACAAGCGTCGTAACCCAGGACGGATTTTCCATTGAATATTAAGAAAAAGCGTCGTAACCTCGGTAACGTCGTAAGCCGGAACCGTACGTAACCGGGGACCGCCTGTAATCAGTTTTAAGTGTTTTATAGGGGATTTAACTATCCGTGGTTTCTGGCTATTCATGGGGGTCTGTTACGCCGTCCCACATGAATAAGGGGGGAAACACTGTACTTGAGCAAGTAAAAATATTTTATTTCTCAAATATTGCAATCTCAATCAAATTATTTATTAGTGATTGACGAACTTTAGTCATTGATTACTTGAAGTTTATGTCATTTATCTCTATTCCAGAAAATATACAAGACAGGAAACTTTGTGATTTAGTTCTCGCTGATCTGGAAGTGCAGTATCTTCGGGAATCCATCGAGGAGCACTATTACTTTGAATTTGTAATTGGTGATATCCCAGTCAGGGACTTTATTGGTCATCTAGAGGAGTCAGGTTTGTACCCATACTCATAAAGTGTTTTTTCCTTTGGACCCACCAGCATTTCAGCATTTACTATAATCAGGACAAAGTAAGTATTATGATGACACCTGCTTACTGTTTAATGTTTGTAGATTAGCCCAAGAGAGTCAGTGGTGTGTTGTTTGTGTGTAGTTTTCAAAAAATACAAAGTACTTTACACGTACAGTGTAATGATAATAAAAAAATCAAGCCTCGTCTTTTGTGGACAGAGGTGAATCCTGTATTATGTTATATCTATTACGCCCCACTCTCATACCTAAGAATGGAAAATTTCTTATTAACATAAAACAAGATCAAGATATTGCACAGTGCTATTGTGGTCAAACCTTCTTAGGTTGTTGGTTCATCTTGATACCTGTCTTTCTGAGCCACAGCAGACAAAATTTATTTACATACTGTGTATGCAAGAGCATCTTAGATAATGTAAACAGGTTGGTTAAAAATCCAAATGGTGTTTTTTCATAAGAATTTGTATGGAACACTTTCCTTGGCTTGTGATGTTCGCAGTTAATTACAAAGTAACCAGCTACTTTTTCTCCTGCCAATATCTTTGGGATATGTCAGAATTCTCCGTCTTTACTGCTTTTCTAGGAAGGAAGCATAAATTTCCTTCTTAGAAAACAGTGGAGACTGAGATATGACAAATTACTCCCAACTATTCTGTTCTGAGAGAAGATAAACTGTGCAGATTATTGTTTAAAGTCAGGACAGCTGAAGCTGCTACTTGGAACCATAAGTTGCGGTAATTTTTTTTCTTTATTTTGACAAGTCATTTCTCTAGAAAAGCAGAAAATGAACACTGCTATATCTGTAATTTAAAAAAAAGGTAACAAAGGTACTATAGTATAGCTTGTACATGACATTCAAAATATTGCACAGTTATTGGAGTTTTTCCACATAATATTCAACCTATGGTAATGTATACCTTTCTACTGTCATTTAGTTAGAGATGTTTCCAAAAAGTGCATCACTTATAACAAGATATCTTAGTAAGAAACCATTGTGATAAAATAGGTGAGAAAACATTATGACAACATTATTGCCTGTGCTTCCATAAATATATGTATTTAATTCAAATGGTTTGTTTTTGTTACTACAGAAATGTAATTTTGTCATAATTTTGTCATATGTATTGCATATTTATATTTTGCTTTTATTTCATAGAATCATCTGTTTCAGATTCATATATGTGAATTTAACTAGAGAACATTCACCCTTAAGCCTTGATGGTGTGGAGCCACCCTTAACTGTGAAACCAACATACTCTGTCACATGGATACCAACAAAGTATGTTGCCTCTATTCTCTTTTTTTAATAACTACTCTGTCACAGTGATACCAATAAAGTATGATGCCTCTATTTTTTTAATAATTTTCTGTTGTTGCTTGTTAGCTGAAGCTTACTTTTGCATCACCACAAATGATTCATTGCTTACTAAAATTTTTAGGGTAGGTTTTTATGTACCTAACTAAAAGTTATCATTGTATGTATGAAGTCTTACTGAAAAAATATCATGACCTAGTAAAGATTATTCCTTACAAATTCGGGTCTTAGCAGGTAATATTATCTTAGCCTATAACCAGTACTATTAAAACATTGAGTTAGATTTATTCTTACATCATAATTGAGTGACTGTGAAGAGCTATATAAAAATGCAAGTATATGATTTAGTAAACTTGAGCATAAATATTTTTAAGTAGTCTTATCACCACTATCCAAGGTATAAGTGCAAAATCCCTTCCAGTAGTTGAAATCACGTATCCATGGATGATGATAAAAGTTAGTGTGTATTCATATGCAGTGTCTGACCAAAACTTGAACAGTATACTCAGTCTTCACTAGCAATTAATTATCTCAAAATTTTGCTAAATCGTGCATGTTCACCAACTTCTCAAGCAAAATTATGGTTAGTTAAATGATCCACGCTTTAGTGAATAAGTAATCACAGGATTTTACTTAATTGAAAAGGCATTCTCTGACATTTCATGCATTAAATTGTATTTCGGGCTTAAATTTGTGAATAAAAAGTCAGAGTATAAGTGACAGATCTCCATAATTAGCCAAGTGTTATAAACTTACCAATTGGCTATCAAGTAGGAGATGGATGGACTTTGTTTCTAGTTACCAAAACTTAATTGTTCATATACGAAACAAACCCTCGGTCTTAACATTAGGATAAATCTAGCTCCAACTGGAAGCCAGCAAAGTTAAAAAAAATTGTATGCAAGGGATTATTAACATCTGTGCTTGATCACGAGTTATATGGGACCACCCACATACCCCTTAGCAACCAGTGACCATGCCAGTTAGTTTCTTACTGCCTTCAAGAGAGGATGTGCTTTGGTCTCTGTCCTTTTTGAAGCCGGTTTAGTTTGCCCGCTTTTTCATTTTTTTCTGTTTCCGTATGTGTTTTCTGTTTGATTTTACGAGTATCAGGATATTATGGGTCATTTTAACTCCCTGGCAAAAGTTTTTTTGGGATCTCGCAGGAAAGACGAAATGTCCGGGTATTAGTAGATTCTCTTGTTCGAGATTCTTAGCATCGATGTCTACAGATCCACATCCGACGGGTAGTAGGGGCAGAGAAAACGTATGTATCATAACTAATCCTTGTTCTGTATGTCATTTTTGGTCAGTGGAACAATGGAAAAAGCTTTTATGAGAAGGGTCAGTACAGGAGAAAGGAGACAACGACATCTTTGGATAACAAATCGCCTTCGTCTTTTGTTCTGCCTTATCGTGATACTGATCCATATGTTTCTCAGCCTATACAAGATGCTTCCTACACCCCGTTGGTTCATCTAATGATTCGTTTTTGGATGCATCAGGTGGGGTTTTGGGCAGTTTTATACCTAATTATGCTCCTTCCTTCCCTGTGGGATGGGGGAGGGGGCACGCTTCGCTTTATGTGTTTTACATTTCAGCTACGGATGCACAGAAGATGGAGAGTATAAAGTGAAATGCCACATCTGTAGCGACACATATGATACCGACTCGACAGCATTTTGGGTCTCACTGCGTTTATAATTAGCCAAGTGTTACAAACTTACCAATCGGTTATTATGTAGGAGATGGATTTTTTTTCTAGTTACAAAAACTTTATTTGATAAGAATATACATCTAAACTGAAATCAATGTATAATTCTTTTGTTAACCAAATGGATGAAGTTGGTTGTCTAACATGGTATCTAAACCAAAGGCATAGGATTGAATCTGGCTGTGCCAGAGGCACTGATCAGTTTCAGATCCCCTTGAGTTACATATGGTATTCCAAAGGTTAAGTCTAACTGATATCAAGTGATATTTGTAGACCAGTCAGAGAATACTGCCTTTTAAAATAGGATTGTGATTTACTTCTTGAGATATCTTTCTCATTATTGCAATGTGACAACTAAATTCTTTTAAATGCGTGAGTAAAAGATTGAGTATTAAGCAAAGAAAAGATTGTTTAATTTGACTGAATTTATGATAGTCACACTCATTCATATGTTTTTTTTTTTTTTATAGAATTTCATTTGCTGACCGGGACCGTCTGATACAGGACAGCAGTTTCTTCCCACGGAGCCTTGAGATTCACTGGTTGTCAATCATCAATTCCATGGTGCTAGTTTTCCTTCTTATGGGCTTCGTTGTTATTATTCTGGTGAGTGAAGTGCTTTTAATTTCTCTTGTTTATACACTTACAACAGTCTTATATATGACATTATTAAAAATTAGGGGCCCAAGTGTGAATTCCATTACATTTGGCCTTGGAGTTGTATGCCTTGAAATAACTGGGTTATACTCACGTAAATTTAATACAAGTTGCAGTTAAGTGATTGAAAAGAATTGTTGCATACGGGCTGACTTGGCTACATTTCGTATATATACTGCATTGTTTCTAACTTACAATTTTATATAAGTGACCTTCCCAGTCCAGCTGTCCCCCCCGTATTCGCAGGGGATGCGTACCAGACCCCTAGTGAATAGTTGGAACTCCTATAAAAAACGTTTAAAACGGCCTATTTGTTCATGAAAACTTACCTGTCAGATATATATAGCTGTATTTTTCCGAATCCGACAGAAATTTAAACACTTACGACACACGCAGTGGGAGTCAGGTGGTTAGTACCCATTCCCGCCGCTGGGAGGCGGGTATCAGGAATCATTCCCATTTTCTATTCATAATTTTTCTGTCGCCGGTGCTGAAAACACCTGTTTGCAGCACCTCCGTCCAGATTTTGGAAACTTACTAGCTACTTGAGTATCCCTTTGGTTTTTTCTTTGGTATCTGAATTGGATCGGTGGCTTGGCACACGTTGACTTTGGATTGATTTGATTTTTGGTATTGATTTTTCTTTGATCAAGATGTCAGGGTCTAGTTCTGCTAGCGCTAGATTTTGTTCTATGTCCGAATGTAGAGGTAGGCTATGAAAGCTTCAGTAGACTCACATTCTGTTTGTAAAGTTTGCAGGGGGAATGAATGTACGTTTGAAAGTCGTTGTAAGGAGTGTGAAAGATTAACAGAGTCGGAATGGAAGGCGTATGAAACCTATCTTAAGAAACTTGAGCGAGATAGGTTAAGGAGGTCTTCCTCCAGGAGTGTTTCAGGTAGGCAAGATTTAAATTATTCTCCTGCTAAACCCTCCTTCTGTAGATTATGCTCTACCCCTGTAGTGTTGCCTCCGGCCCCTGAAACAGTGTCGGTAGAAGGTAATACTTTATCGCTAATTCTTGAATCGATTCGTAACTTAGAATCAAAAGTGTTAGCTTGGAGAGCAAAAGAAGAGAAGTGCAGTGAAAGTGCCCCTTGTGTAGTGGAGGGTGCGTCAGATCGGCCTCATTCCGCCTCTAGACCTAGACCTCTGCTTGACTCCCAGATTACGGGGAGAGACGCATGTCGAAAGTCGAAGGAGGGTTACGAGGAACCCCCACCGATCTGGCGTGCCTTCGGCAGCTTCTGACGAACCTACCCAGACTGCCAAGAAGCGGTGCGCGTGCACGTCTTCTCGAGGAGTGCTTTTCTTCTTCTGAAGCTTCCTCCCCGCGCAAGGGGGGTGGAGCTCTCATACCGCATCACGTCCGCTGAAAAGGACGGCTCGCGTTCGGGACGCTTCACGTCCAAGTTGTTCTCCGGAACTTTGCTCGTCGCCTGATAGTGCTTTGCTGCTTTTCCTCCGCAGAAGAAGCGTAAGGATTATTCGGAGGCGGAGTCTTTCCTAGATGTTTCTTTCGAGCGCCGCAGTCGCTCTAAGGTGCGTGAAGTGGCGGTTCCTGGGAGTAGCAAGAAGGCGTCCCCTCGCCACTCGCCTGCTCACAGGATCAGCCCCTCCCCAGAAAAGGAGGCTTCACCTACAAGCAAGATTCTCCAGTCTCTTCAGCAGCAACTTCGAGATGTTTTTTCTTCGAGAGAGACTGTTCCACTGTCGTAAGAATAAAAGGATGACAATCTTCCTGTGAAGAGGTCGAGGCGTTCTCCTCTCCCTCTCCTCGCTCGTCTCTCTCTCCGTTTGAGTCTCCCTCTAGAGTTCGTTCTGCTCCCCAGCAACTTTCTAGAGGAGGCGAGAAATTCGTTTCTCGCTCTCGTGAAGCGGTTGTTTCCGCTGCTACGAAACTTGTTGATAAGAAGCGCGTTTCTTTAGATGCCGAGCGCGCTTCTGTGAAAGTCAAACGCGCTTTAGTGGACGCCGAGCGTGACTCGGTGCAAGTTTCGCGAGCGCCAGTGGACGCTCAGCGCGTTTTAGTGGACGCTCGGCGCGCACCAGTGGACGCTCGGCGCGCACCAGTGGACGCTCGGCGCGCACCAGTGGACGCTCGGCGCGCACCAGTGGACGCTCAGCGAGCACCAGTGGACGCCAGGTGTACACCTGTTGCAGTCGAGCGCGCTTCAGTCGGCGCCAGTAGATTGGCTTCGGACGCCAAGCGCACGCCTACGGACGTCAGTTTTCCACTTCCGCAAGCGCAAGCGGAAGCGGGAACTCTTCCTGTTCGCTCTTTCTCTTTTGAGAAAGCTCGTGACTTCTTTACTTCCTCCGACGTCTCCAGTGTCTGAAGAGGAAATTAGTGACGCTTTCGTCGAAGTGGACGAAGAACAGCAGTTGGCTCCAGTTTCGACGGACTACAAGGTTTTGACTCGTTTGCTACAGTCAGTCTTTGCAGACACTTTCCAACCTGAAGCTCCACGTACTCCTCCCTCTCAGTTTTCGTCATCCAAAGCTCCTAAGATCTCGGGCTTTGTGAGAATGAAGAAGTCGCTTTCTACGAAGCAAGCTTTTAGAAAGGTCCATGATTGGATGGAAAAGAGGAAAGCTTCAGGCAAGACTTCTTTCGCTTTACCACCTTCAAGACTTGGTGGCAAAGCTGGTATGTGGTATGAGACGGGAGAAAACGTCGGAGTTAAGCTTCCAGCCTCAGCTCAAGGAGACTTAGGTAGTATTGTAGACGCCGCCAGAAGATCTTTTCTGTCTCCTCTAAGGTCTCTTGGACGCATAGTGAGTTAGAACTTTCACCTTAAAGGCCTCTTTAGGACACTAGAGGTCTTATAATTTTTCTTGACTGGTGCCTTGGAGTATTGGATGCCAGGTCCAGGAGTTCTGATTCCATCAGTCTGGGGGAGCTGTCCAGTGTATTGTCTTGCATGGACAAGGCCGTCAGGGATGGTTCTGAGGAATTGGCTGCTCATTTCAGCACGGGGATGCTTAAGAAAAGAGCACTTTTTTGCAATTTTACTGCAAAGTCGGTCTCACCAGCGCAAAAGCGGATCTTCTTTTCGCTCCTTTCTCAGAACATCTCTTCCCCAGTCTATGGTAAAGGACATAGATGCCAGTCTCCAGGAGAAAGCAACCCAAGACCTTCTGGCACAGTCTTCTAGGAAGCCTAACTACTTCTTCGTCTTCTGGGTCCTCTGCTTTGAAGAAATCGAAGCCCTTTCGATCCGCTTCTTCCTCGAAGCCAGCCCCTCGAGGAAGAGGCTCTTTCAGAGGCAAGACTCCCGCTCCTTCCAAGAGCAAGAAGTGAGAGGGAAGTCCTTCAGCCACCGGTAGGAGCCAGGCTTCTACATTTCGCGAAAGCTTGGGAAGAGAGAGGTGCCGACGCTTGGTCTCTGGACATCGTCAAGAAGGGGTACAGAATTCCTTTCCTGATGTTACCCCCGCTGTCTTCGACACCAAAGGATTTGTCTCCTTCGTATCAGGGAGAAAAGCAGAAAGTGCTTCACGATCTACTAGATCAAATGATCGAGAAGCAAGCAGTGGAACAGGTCTTCGACCGGAGTTCTCCGGGGTTTTACAACCGTCTGTTCCTAGTGCCGAAGCAGTCAGGGGGGTGGCGCCCCGTTCTGGATGTCAGCAGTCTAAATCGCTTCGTTACCAAGCAGAAGTTCAAGATGGAGACACCTCAATCCGTGCTTGCAGCCTTAAGACCGGGGGATTGGATGGTCTCTTTAGACCTTCAGGACGCATACTTTCACGTCCCCATCCATCCCCACGATCAAGGCAAAATACCTGCGGTTGTCCTGAAAGGGAAGATTTTCCAATTCAGGGCACTCTGCTTCGGTCTCAGCACGGCGCCGATGGTGTTCACCATTCTTATGAAGAACGTTGCGACGGTGGCTCCATCTTGCGGAAATAAGGATCTCTCTCTACCTAGACGACTGGCTTATTCGAGCCTCATCGCAAGACCGTGTCTGAAGGACCTTCACACGACTCTGTCGTTAGCGAGGTCCCTGGGACTTCTGGTGAATCTCGAAAAGTCGCATCTGACTCCTCAATCCTTAGTCTATCTGGGGATTCAGATGGACTCAGTGGCTTTTCGGGCTTTTCCGTCCCAGGGGCGACAACTTCAATGCCTGGACAAAGTGTCGGCCTTTCTAGGGAAGGAAACATGCTCGGTGAGGGAATGGATGAGTCTGCTGGGGACCATTTCCTCACTGGAGAAGTTTGTTTCTCTGGGAAGGTTGCACCTCCGACCACTTCAGTTCTTCCTCTCAAGCAATTGGTCACGCAAACAGGATCTAGAAGAGGTCTTGTTTTTGACGGAAGAAGTGAAAAAGCACCTCGAATGGTGGTTGGATCCAAAGAAGCTTGCGGAAGGACTTTCGCTTAAGCTTTGGAACCCCGACCTAGTGTTGTTCTCCGACGCGTCCTCCACGGGTTGGGGAGCAACACTGGGAGGGAGAGAAGTGTCAGGCACCTGGAGAGGGGAAACAGGTGTCCTGGCACATCAATCTAAAAGAACTTTCAGCGGTTTACCTTGCTCTAAGGTTCTTCGAAGAGGAAGTCTCCAACAAAGTGGTCAGATAAACTCGGACAACACCACAGCCTTGGCATACCTCAGGAAACAGGGGGGAACTCACTCTCCTTCTCTGTTTGTCATCGCGAGGAATATCCTGATTTGGGCGAAGTCGCAAACGTCACGATTCTGACAAGATTTGTGTCAGGCGTGGAAAACGTGCGAGCGGACCTTCTCAGTCGGCAAGGACAGCTTCTGCCGACGGAATGGACCCTTCATCAGGAAGTATGCCAGGCGCTATGCAGCTGTGGGGACGTCCTCATGTGGACGTTTTCGCAACTTCCCGAACGAAGAGACTTCCGCTGTATTGCTCCCCAGTTCTGGACCCGGGAGCAGTGGCAGTAGACGCCCTACTGTGGAATTGGTCGGGACTAGACATTTACGCTTGCCCCCCATTCAAAATCCTCGGGGAAGTAATGAGGAAGTTCGCTGCATCAGAAGGAGCGAGAATGACCCTCATCGCCCCTTCTGGCCAGCGGTCGACTGGTTCACGGAGGTGATGTCCTTCCTAGTAGACTTTCCAAGGACTCTGCCCTAAGGAAAGATCTACTCAGACAGCCCCACTTCGAGAGGTACCACAAAAACCTCCCCGCTCTGAGTCTGACTGCGTTCAGACTATCAAGAAGTTGGCCAGAGCGAGGGTTTTTCAAGACCTGTGGCAACGGCGATTGCCACCGCAAGGAGGCCCTCCTCAATCGCAGTTTACCAATCAAAGTGGGCTGTCTTAGAAGTTGGTGCAGAAGGAAGGGCATTTCCTCCACCTCAACCTCTGTGAGCCAGATAGCAGATTTCCTTCTTCACCTTAGGAAAGAAGCGAAACTAGCCGTTCCCACGATTAAAGGCTACAGAAGCGTGCTTTCTGTAGTCTTCAGACATAGAGGACTCGACTTAGCAAATGATAGAGACATTCATGATCTCATTAGATCATTTGAGACTGTGAAAGTTCTCCAACCTAAAGTACCATCGTGGAACTTAGACGTGGTACTGAAGTTTCTCATGTCGAGTCAATTTGAACCGCTCCATTTAGCCTCGCTTAGGAATCTTACTAAGAAGACCATTTTCCTAACTGCTCTGGCGACGGCGAAGAGGGTTAGCGAAATTCAAGTCATAAGCAAGCATATTGGGTTCAAGGATCATAGTGCAGTTTGTTCCTTAAGTCCTACGTTCTTAGCAAAGAACGAGAACCCTTCCAACAAACCCTTGGCCGAGGACGTTCGAGATCAAAGGGTTGTCGGAGCTAGTGGGACCTGAAGCTGAGAGAGTCCTGTGTCCTGTCAGGGCTCTCAAGTTTTATTTGCAGAGAACCAGAGCATGCAGAGGTTCTTCGGAGAACTTGTGGTGCTCTGTGAAAAAACCAGATCTTCTGATGTCGAAGAATGCACTGGCGTTCTTCTTAAGAAGTACGGTTAAGGAAGCCCATGAAAAGTGTAGTGAAAGTGACATGGAGCTTCTGAAAGTGAAAGCCCACGAGTTGAGGGCTATTGCTACTTCGGTGGCTTTTCACAAAAATATGGCAATCAAAGATATTTTGGGCGCCACTTATTGGCGAAGCAATTCGGTGTTCGCTTCACACTACCTGCGGGAGGTGAAAGCAACATACGAAAATTGTTACTCGCTCGGACCATACGTCGCTGCAGACACTGTTTTGGGGGCAGGAGGTAGCGCTCATCCTATCCTTTAACGGTTTAGGGGAGTTTTTAACTTGTGTTATGGTTGTGGGGTTGACCGCCTGCGGCGGATCTCCCTTCCATTAGCTTAGTCTATGTGGGATACTTTTGGTAGGCTACGCCAGGTGGTTTGGTTTTACTTCGTTGCCCTCATTTGTATGGTCAATGGTCTAGTCACGTCGTGGTCTCGCCCCTGTTGACAGATCATCTGGAGTGCACCAGCTTTATAGGTCTCTACCTTGCTGGCAACTCTAGTAGCACAAGCAGACTTATGCGGCAGTAACCACGAAGTCAGCTATGCTAACAGGTAAGGAATCAAGATATCAATTATCTGCATATATATGTTTCCTAAAATCTTCTATTCTGTCTACTCCCACCACCAAAGGTGGGATTCAGCTATATATATATCTGACAGGTAAGTTTCATGAACAAAATGATATTGTAATGATACAATTAAGTTTGTTCATACTTACCTGGCAGATATATATAATCAAGTACCCACCCCACCTCCCCTCAGGAGACAGTGGAAATAAAAATTATGAATAGAAAATGGGAATGATTCCTGATACCCGCCTCCCAGCGGCGGGAATGGGTACTAACCACCTGACTCCCACTGCGTGTGTCGTAAGTGTTTAAATTTCTGTCGGATTCGGAAAAATACAGCTATATATATATCTGCCAGGTAAGTATGAACAAACTTAATTGTATCATTACAATATCATTTTTGTTAGTTAAAACTCAAGAAAAACCCATTAAAAATTTTTATACCTAGTTTTTTTAATAGTTTTATCACAAAAGTGCATTTTATGGTGAAATTGGTGAAAAAAAAACAGGAATTTGTGGATAATTCTCATAGAAAAATGCCGTGAATGGGCGAATTTCCCACAAATAATGGGGGGAAATATTCCAGAGAGAAATCTGCGAATGTGTGAGTCCGTGAATTTGGAGAATGTGAATACGGGGGGTCCACTGTAATAACATAGCCTAAATTCAAATTTTGCTGGTAGCACCTCAATGGCTCAGTGTAGGTATACAGTGCTGCCCCCTAACAGTAGTATTAGGAATGACTTAGCTAACCATCTCATTCTGTTTTCTGCCGTACTCAACGAAACATCGAGTACTTACAGCAGCTTATTCTTATTTTACGGATGTATCACCGGATTTTGGTAGTATTACCCAACCACCGGAACGCGTATTTCATAACACACAAGCAGAAATCTTTCAGGATGAGTCTTGTGTTTTTTGTGTTATAACCTTGATTCAGATTTATCAACAGGATGGCTACTTGCAAGGCACAGGTAATAGTTTTGTCATTTAAGTAATTCTTGAATGTTACTCCATTCCTTAAGACCAAAACTTTTGCATTTATGATTTGCTTACTGGGCTTAGGCTGCATGCACATCACCAGTAAATTATTGCCTTAAAAGCAGTTCTTGAATGTTATACCTTTCTACTAGCCCAAAAAGTTTTACATTCATGATTTTTTTAACTGGGTATAGTCTACGCCCATCCACTGGTAAATAATTCCCTTAAAAGTAATTCTTGAATGTTATTACATACATCATTCCATTAGGCCAAATTTTTGCTTTTAGGAATTGTTAACTGGCCATAGGCTATTTGCCTGCCATTAATAAATAATTACCTTAAAGTAATTCTTGAATGTTTCGCCATTCCTTTAGACCAAACTTTTGCAATTGGGTAAAAATATTTGTGATTTGTGTTGTTGACTGGGCCTGGGCTACTCATCACACTTCCTTTGCAGAAAACTGAAAGTGTAGGGGTAGGAATGTAGTAAGGCAAATGGTGCATAATGTTTGTCTACAGTGAGCCTTAGGCAGAAACGTTCTCGTCAGCCGAGTATCGACTACCGGTTCTTGCTTCGGCAGTTCTTTGGAACATTCCAGAGAAAGTTCTCGTGGCCCCAGTGTACGGAGGTATTTTCCTGGTGTGTCACAATTGTGAACATTCCACATCTTTAGCTTCTAGCCTCCAGCTTGCATGGCAGTACTGACTGGAGCGCAGGCCACTTCCCTCCATTAGTGGTGGGCATAATCGGTTACTGGATTCAATTACATGTACTTTGATTTCCTCCTGAAAATTCTAGTATAATCATTTGCTTTTTGAGTAATTGATTATTTGTAAATAGTTTTTCAATATTAGAGTTGGATTTGCTTTGATACTTTAATGCTAAAACTACAATAAATTAAACTTTTATTTTAGAAGATACACATACCTTTATGTTATCTTAAAATGCATACACATACCTTTATGTTATCTTAAAATGCATACATGTTTGAATATATAATATGCTAATATTACTCATACATTTAACTCACATTTTTATGCCCAGATGCCAGAAATTGCGATAAAGTTATAAAACAGTAGTTAGAAATAGATTACGATTATTTTTCATGAAAGTAATCAGTAACTGAAAGTAATCAGTAACTGAGATTGCCAAAAAATCAGTGAAACGCTCACCACTAGCCTCTACCCACCTCCTGCTTCCTCCTGCCTCTGCATGCACAGGAGCGACCACCACCTACCTCCACCCGCCTCCTATCTCCTCCTGCTTCCCAGGCCCAGCTCAGAGCATGCAGCACCCGGTGCCAGCTTATGTCCACCTGGTGCCAGTTCTCTCCTGCTGCTAGCCCTCCTATATTGTTCACTTGCTCCTGTATCTGGCTCCCTCACTTCTTTCCTATGCCTTTGCTACCCTTATACTTCAGTTATCATGAATTTAACCTTGTAATAGTGAAGTGTTGTGCAGTGAAGAAGGTGGATGCTCGTCCTCTGATGCTCCTAGACGAAGGTACCCTGTCTTGTTCCCCCACAATGGGGAGAAGACACACTGGATGTCCAAGAGATGTTAGGGGGTTTACATATGGTTAGTCACTCCCTCAGTAGAGCCTGTTGCTGGTCCTAGGCTTACTGGATGTGTAGTGGAGGAGGTGGCTATCTGGTCCTTCCTTCAGATCTTCTAGACCTATAGTCACTGTCCTGCTCCCCTGCAATGGGGAGAAGATATACGTACTGGCAGTCCAAGGAAGTCTGAGGGGGTTGGCCCTGATGGTTACCCTCTCGGTTGAAGCTGTAGTCTATTCCCAGGTGTCGGCAGATGGCCACTGAAAAGTTGTCTTGATTGAGGTGCAGTGTTAGACAACCACTGGAAAGGTATCTTGATGGAGGTGTAGTGTTAGTCAGCCACTGGAAGGTGTCTTTATGGATATGTGAGGTTTTCTAAGAACACACCATTGTTTTCTTGAAAGCCAGTCCAGTTTCTGATCGAATGCTT
The DNA here is from genome assembly GCF_015104395.2 of Macrobrachium nipponense. Taxonomy (NCBI): domain Eukaryota; kingdom Metazoa; phylum Arthropoda; class Malacostraca; order Decapoda; family Palaemonidae; genus Macrobrachium; species Macrobrachium nipponense. The sequence goes on along the minus strand of NC_061099.1, from coordinate 21,963,437 downwards.
GCCTCAACTCTTTCAACTGGCTGGCACCCAACTTTGTTCATCAGCTTCCTGTTATGAGCCCTCTAAGAAGCCTCCTCTTCTGGCTTTCCTTTGTCTATCAAGTCTCTCCAGGAGTTAGGAGTTCGAATTTAGTTGGAAAGGAGCAAAACAAGCAGCGCCTGTTGTCTTCCTCCCTCTCAGGCTTCAGTGACCTGTGTCTCCGTGTCGAAGAGAGACATCAACTAGATTCGTCTATAATCTTGTTTTATGTGGACAAGGATGGTGAGGAGGATTTTTAGTGATTTTTGCTCTTGTCTTTGAACTCTATAAGAGAGAGCTCTGATGCTCCTCCCCTACAGGAGGTCTGCACATTAGCGATCGACCCTGATTTTTGCCTCCAGATCTTCATCACCTCTTTCTCAGAACACAACCATCATTGCAGAATGCTCGGTTTTGGTTTTCAGCCTCAACTCTCGGCATTTTCGAGCTTTTTCAGTAGCTTCCTCCCACAACAGAGACCCACCCTTTTTCAAAACCACCAGGTACAACACATCAGACATCTCCAATTCGTTTCCAGCCAGCTCCCCAATTAACATCAGTGGTTTTGGTGCAGACTTTTCATTATTTCTTGGAGATTTTTTATCCTGTTTGGTGAAGTATCCAATTTTGTGTGTGTTTTTTTTTTGTATTTTAGTTAGCATTGGTTAACTTAATATACAATTTTGTCATCGCTATGTCAGATTCTAGTTCCTCTTGAGATTCGATACTGTTCCGAAGGATGTAGGACTAGACTAGTTAAGATTAATTTTGATTTGCAGTGTAAGTGCATGAAATGTAGGGTGCAGGAATGTAATGGGGAGCTTAATTGTCTTGAATGTCAGGATTGCAATGAACAGCAATGGAAGGTATTCATTTCTCACTCGGAAAATTTTGTGAAAGATAGGAAGAGGAAGGCAGCCCTTAGAGCTAGTTTAGAGGCTATTTCTTTGCCATCAGAGGCTGAGGATAGCGCTATTTCTTCTCAACCTTTTCACACTGGTTCTCCCATCTTGAGCCCTCATACTCCTTTACCTAGTACGTATTTCTTTACCAGCTTCCTGTGCTGCTAATCTCGACACAATTGCCAGCCTTGAAATTAGGTTCTATAGGTAATTTGATTTTTTACCAAATACTGTTATGGAATTAGGTATTTCATTTAAGGCTTTTGTGGAAAAATCTTCAAATATAAGTGCTAGTGCAGTGCATAGTGACAGTGTAGTGCATTCTGAGGAGGTGGCTGTCTGTCCTACCAGTTCTAGACAAAGATCCCTGTCCCACTCTCCTGCATCGGGGAGAAGACATACCAAAGGTCCAAGGGAGGCTGGTGGGGTTTGCCATGGCCAGTCACTCCCTCGTCGAGCCTGCTATGCTCCCCCAGGCTTCAGCAGAGTGCCATTGGAAAAGCATCTCTTTTAGTGCACTGTTGTCGATGGATTCTGATGGTTCATCTCATAATGGAAAGTGCCAGAGGCCTTTATCCCCTGCCTCTCGACCTCTCGGTGCTTTTGATTCCTCCCTTGGCGCCAGTTGTCATGTTTGGTGTTATCATCTCCTAGTTCACCTTTGTCTACACAAGGATCCTGCGATAGCACAGATTTTCCACCATTAGAAGACCTTATTGGTTTTCTTAAGAAGAGAAGTTCAGTTCCCAAGAGTGGGGGCCACTCATTGTTTCCTGTTTCTTCAGATGAGGATGAACCAGAACATGCCAGCGCTCCTTCTTCCGCCTATTTGAGTCTTCTAGAATTATATTTGGCAAACATCTGTGATTTCTAGGCACCACCTCTTCCAAGTTCACCTGCTTCTACTTTCCTTGTGAGGAACCGCGCTAATGATCCCTGCTTTCCAAAGTTTGTTCTGTCATCTCTCTTGAGGAGATCCCTGCTGGAAGTAGAAGAATATTTAGCAGCCAAGGGGGACCAGGGCAAAGCATTATTTGCTTTCCCCCTTCCAAGTTACTGAAGAAGAGGTATTGGGTTTATGCCACCGGGGAGGCTCCTTCTTTAGGGGTGTCTGCCTCCTCCCAGGGGAACTTCTCTGGTCTTGTCGATGCAACTCGCTGTACTGCCTTCTCCTCAGCCAAGATTATGTTTTCCTCACCAGAATTAGATCAACTGGTGAAGATCGTCTTCAAGGTGTTAGAAATCTTAAGTTTCCTGGACTGGACAGTAGGAGCTTTAACCAGGAAGATAAAAGACTACCCAGTCCTTGCAGAAGACTTCTTGTCCCATTGGCTAGGTGTATTTTCGTGCGCAGACAAGGCAGTCAGAGACGGCTCTGCGGAATTAACCTCACTGTATGCTAGGGGGATCCTAAAGAAGCGGGAGTTATGGTGTTTTTTGCAAGAAAGTGTTGACCATTACTCAGAAGTCTGCCCGTCTGTTTTCCCCCCTTGACAAGGCACAACTTTTCCTGCAAGACACTGTGAAGGAAGTTCTTTCTGCGCTACAGGAAAGTTGACCTACGACCTACTGGCTCTATCTACTTAGCACTCCAAGGCTTTCTTGCCTTTTCAGCAGCTCTTTCAATGAGGAAGATCAAGACCCCAATCTAGACCTTGCTCCAATCTTTGTCTGTCTTTGAAATCTGTCAAGAAGCCTTCCAGTAAGACTTATTCGAAATGAGACCTCAAGCTTTTGCACTCCCGTCGGTGCCAGGCTGCACCTTTTGGGAGGATTGGAGTCACAGGGGGCAGATCCTTGGGTTGTTCAAGTTCTAAGAAGAGGTTACTCCATTCCTTTCAAGGTAAAACTCCCTCTTTCCAAGTTGCTTGGTGATCACCTTGACTGCTTACTCAGCAGGGTCAGAGAGGTTCTTTGCCTTTGGTCAAGAAGTCGAATACCTTATTGGGAAAGGGGTATAGTGGAGGAAGTAGTGGACCAGTCATCAGAAGGGTTTCACAACAGACTCTTCGTAGTCCCCAGGTCATCGAGGGGTGGAGGCCCATTCTAGACAGTGCCCTGAATTTGTATGTTGTCAAGACCAAGTTTCACACATGGAAATGAATTGCTCCATAATGTCATCTCTCTACCAGGATGACTGGAGGGTCTCTCTGGATATGCAGGATGCCTACTTCCACGTCCCAATCCACCTGGACTACAGGAAATACTTACCTGGAATTTGTCTTTCAGGTCAAGATCTTCCAGCTTTGGGGGCGCTGTGATTTGGCCTCTCAACACCTCTGGGGAAACGGCTTTGCCTTCTCAGGATCAACATGTCCCTCTGCCTGGACGACCTTTTGCTCCGCTCCTTTTCACAGAGCCAGTGCGTGGACCTAAAGAGGACTGTTTGCCTAACACAGGAGTTAGGCATTCTGATCAATTCTCAGAAGTCTCAAATGACTCCTCCTCAGGTATTCTCTATTTGGGAAGACTCTGGACTCTAGCTTTTCAGGCTTTTCTCTCCCCTAAAAGGATTTAGTCTTGTCTCCTAACAGTTCAAGAATTCGTTGCTCGATCGTCTTGCTCAGTGGTTCAGTGGATGATCCTCCTGGGCACTGTGGCCTTGGTGGAACAGTTTGTGAAGTTAGACAGACTTCATATGAGGCCTTTCCAATTCTTCCTGAAGGCAAACTGGTGTAGGAAGACTCAGCCAGACTCCATAGTCTTTCTGGTTACGTCGGAGATCAAGGAGGATCTCGGATGGTGGTTGTTAAGAGAAAGGCTGCAAGAAGGACTATCTCTTTGCCCCAACCTTGACTTGTATTCCGACGCCTCAGACGTAGGTTGTGGAGCTCTGTTGGGGAGTCAGAATGTTTCAGGAACGTGGACAGAGGATCAGAAGTTCCTCCACATCAACGATTTCCAGCCTCTTATAGTAAAGGCTCACAAGGTTTGAGCAGTCACCATTTCTCTTGCTTTTCAACACAATATGACCCTGCCTGCGATTCTTCAAGTAACCTACTGGAGGTCCAAGTCGATTTTTGCTTCACATTACCTGAAGGATGTCAAAACTGTCTTAGAAAATTATAATATCCTGGTCCTTATCCATGGCATAGTGTTGGGAGAGGTAGCATAAGTGGTTCTCTGTCCCTCTCTTACTCCTTGCCTTGGTTGTAGGTTGTTAAGTCAAAGGGAAGTCTGAGGGTACATTTGTACCTGGGGTATCCTCCAGTTTTTTATGGTCAAGTGTTGGTATTTTATGTTTGGTGTCGGTGACAGCATTGGGTTTTATTAATCTGGTCTTTGGCCAGGGTAAGGGCATTACTTATTTTCTTTGTTAGACTCCAAAGTTCCCAATGAAGTAGGGGTAACCTTTGGTGGCCATACTGCCACACCCTCTACAGAGTAAGATGAGTGCTGATCAGAGACAGTAATCTGCAGTAACTCTCTCTCCAGGTTAGGTACAACAGGCATTGGGTCAGTGCTAATGCTAACAGTTCGTCTTTTCAAAGTCATTACTCTTAATAATGTTTTTTGAGTAGACTTTGTCAATGATGCCACCACCTTTCAATGTGGAATCAGCTATGTAAGTGCTTGGTATTTTATGTTTGATGTAGGTGACAGCATTGTGATTTTTTAATCTGGTCTTTGCCCATGACAAGGACATTAGGGCATTACTTATTTTCTTTGTTAGTCATCGGTGAACCTCCATGACTCCAAAGTTCCCAGTGAAGTAGGGGCGACCCTTGGCCATACTGCCATGCCCTCTACAGTGTAAGATGAGTGCCAACCAGAGGCAGTAATCTCCTACAGCAGCTCTCTTACCAGGTAAGGTACAACAGGCATTAGGTCAGTGCTAATGCTAGCAGTATTGTCTTTTCAAGGTCATTATTCTTAATAATTTTTTTTGGAGTAGACCATGTCCATGATCTTTCAATGTAGAATCAGCTATGTTATTTTTATGATAAAATAAGGTTTTATTTTTTACTTACCAAGCAATTACAACATCGGAGCCCTCCCTCCTTCACACAGATGGTCTTCATGGCTCAAATGAATTGGAGATCTGTTGTGTTGTATCTGGCAGTTCCCAAATTGGGCAGAACCCTCTTGTCACCTACACAAGCATGGCAGTGCTGCCGCAAAATTTGAATTTTGGTTTGCTGTGGCAGGAAGCATACACTATGTAATTGCTTGGTAAGTATAAAATAAAACCTTATTTTATCATAAAAATAAAATTTTTGTACATGCAACTTCCCCGGCAGATATATACTTAGCTTATGTCTCCGACGTCAGCTAAGTATATATCTGCCGGGTAAGTATGTACAAAACTTTATTGTATTCTAACAATATCATTTTTCTTCCAGTTCCAAGTTTTCTATTGCAGACAAGCACTGTAATGTGTTTTTGTTCCATCATGCAATTATGGTTGCCATTCTCTGCTTCCTGTCTAGAGGTAGGGAGGCTAGCTTCATCTCTCAGCCTTCCTACATTTTTGCTGTGGTTCCCTTTGTCACTCCTGTCCAACTTCACGTCTGGCTACAACTTCCAGTCTCCTGGCACCAACCAACTAGCACCGGGCACTGATTCTCGAATGCCAGTCCCCTCTGCCAGAGCACTTGACACCATTTGTGCTTGGCTTCCACCACTGAGTGCCAAACGCCCACTCACACTAATTTTAGAGGATTGTGTTTGACCAACAGAGTTGGTCACAGCCTGGTTTTGGACTAGGCCTCTGATTTTTGCCGTGCCTAGATTTTGGTGGATTATGGACTTTGCAGCCCTTTTTAAGTTTGCCAGATACAAGTTGTGTGTTATGTACAACTCTGCATATGCTTGAGGCTGTATGAGGTACTGACAGTCCACATAGGCCACAGAGTTGACAGCGAGTTGGCAATTTATCTGCAGGTCGCGCCGTGATCCTACAACTACTAAAGGAAGGAAAACATTGTCTCAGATTGCTGTTACCCTTGGGTATTTTAGCCATGTTCAAGGTCCCATTCAAGACTTGGATCCATTCTTTCTCCTTCTAGATTGTTACAGACTTCCTTGACTTCCAGGAGCACCTTACATCTCACGATCTCCTAACTTGCCTCACACCCAGCTCCTCTGGCGCCACACAGCTTGATGCCAACTCATGCTCCAAGTGTCTGTGTGGCGCCAGAGGAGCTGGGTGTCAGGTGAGTTAGGAGATCGTGAGATGTAAGGTGCTCCTAGCTCGCCTGGTGCCAACTCATGTTCTGAGTGTCTGCTAGCTCCCGAGCCCCTAGCTCGCCTGGCACCAGCTACATTCTGGCTCCAGCTACATTCTGGCTCCAGCTCTTGCTACAAGTGCCTAGTAGCACTCCCCAGTTCAGAAGTAGTATAGAGAGTTCTCTGTCCAGTTGGGATTTTTCAGGAATTCCCTTAGGTGCAGGAATTCCCTTAGGTGAACCGGGATCAGTGGACCATCTATAACATACTAGGGAGTTATGGCAAGAAGTTAAGTACTATATCTTAGTTTTACCAGACCACTGAGCTGATTAACAGCTCTCCTAGGGCAGGTCTGAAGGATTAGATTTTTTTGCGTGGGTAGGAACCAATTGGTTACTTAGCAACGGGACCTGCAGCTTATTGTGGGATCCAAACCAAGTTATGTCATGAAATGAGTTTCTAATCACCAGAAATACATTCTTCTGATACCGAACTGGCAGCTGTGGGAACCGAACTTGGACCATCAAATTGACAGTCGAGTACGCAACCCACTCGTCCAGTGAAGAAGTAAAGTTATGGCAAGAACCTGTCTCCTCTGTCTAAACATGTTGTCTTCCATCTTATATAAACTTCATTTTTGAAACACTCAGTTTTTTGGATTTGCCTACTTTGAAGTGAAGCTAAGAATGTCAGAACAGCCTCTACCCCTTGGTTTTCTGACGCTATACAGTCAACCCCAGTTATTTGCGGACTCCAGATGCACAAACTCTCGTATTCACAGATTTCTCTATGAACCTTATATACCCATTATTTGAGAAAAATTCATGAGTGCGCTGTAGTTTTGTATGAGTAATATCCACAAATTACTGAATTTTCATATCAGTTTTGTGATAAAATGCACTTTTTGTGATAAAACTATTAAAAAACCAGGTCTAAGCATTTTTAGTAGGTTTTTCTTGAGTTTGAACTAACAAAATAGGCAGTTTTATACATTCAACTTACCTGTCAGATATATACATAGCTATTGACTCCGTCGCGCCGACAGAATTTCGAATTTCGCGCACACGCTACAGGTAGGTCAGGTGATCCACCGCGCCGCCGCTGGGTGGCGGAATAGGAACCCATTCCCGTTTTCCATCAGATTTTTTCTGTCGGCCATACTGGCAACATCGTTGTTGGTATCTCCGGCTGGATTTCGTTTTTGGATACAATTGATCATCGTTTTGGACCCTTTGGTGACGTATTTGGATCGTTGTACTGGCATACGCTTTTGTGGATCGTTATTTGGATTTTGGCTTGGAATTTTCATCATGATGTCTGATTCTGGAAGTGTGGTGAGAATGTGTGTGAATGAAGGGTGCAAGGTGAGAATGCCGAAAGCTTCGGTTGATCCTCACACTGTATGTAAAGATGCAGGAAGTATGAATGCTCGATGGATAACACTTGTCATGAATGTGAGAGTTTGAGTGCTGAAGGGTGGAAGTCTCTAACTTCTTATTTAAGGAAATTAGAGAAAGACCGGTTAAGGAAGTCATCTTCCAAAACCAAGCCTAGCTCTCAATCTTCAAGTGGTTTTGGTGAGTAATATTGTACCCTTCTCTAACATTATGAACGCTCCTTGTAATATTTCAGGTCATTCTCCGAATGCAGATCCTACGGACTCTGCTTCGGAGATAGCAAGCCTTAAAGCTGCGCTTATGAAAATGGAGCGTAAAATGGCTGCCATAGAAGGTAAGCAAAGTAGTGCTGTGGAAAGTGATGTGAATTTCCCCACAGTGAAGTGGAGGAGGCGTCTGATGGCTTCACAACGCTCCCAGGCCTAGACCTCTTTCAAGCTCCCAAGCCCAGAGGAGAAGGAATGTCGAAAGCCTTACGGAGGTTATGGAGGATCCCCCCACCAGTCAGACGTCTCTTCGGCAGAATCTGTAACGTCACAGACTGCCGATAGAACGCATTAGAAAAAGCGTTCTACGTGAATGTTTTTCGTCATCGGAGAATTCCTCACCTAAAAGAGGATGGAGATCAGCGGATCGTTCTCGTCCATTGAAGAGGATCTGGGAAGAATCGGGCATAAACTCGAGTCCGGAACGTTTTTCGGAGGACTCCCCGACAGAGAATAAGAAAGCAAAGGTTTTGGCTTCTCCCGATAAGTTGTGGGGAATGGAGAAAGAAGGCTCTCCTTCCTCTCGTTTAGGACCAGAGAGAAGAAACGACGAAGATATTAAAAGATATGCAAGAGTCTATTGCTTCTCTAGTCGGGGTTCTTTCGAGAGATCCTCCAAGAAGAAAGGATGTTAATCTTCCTGTGAAGAAGTCAAAAAACCCTTACTATCAACCTCCCAGAAAAGAAGATTCTTCTTCGGATGAAGGGTCTATTTTTCACAGACCCGCGAGTTCGGGGCGCGAGGCGCCAGCCAGGCGTGAAGCGCCAGCCGAGCGCGAGCGCCAGCCAGGCGCGGAGCGCCAGGTCGGAGCCGCAAAGAGCTAACACGTAAGCGCGAGGACCCCAATCAGGCGCGACGCGGCAACCAGGCCCTATCCGATATCGCAGGAGACGACTAGGCGCGAGAAGCTGGCCAGGCGCGAGGAGCCAGCCGCGCGTGAGAATTCCTACAAGCAGGAAGAGACAATCAGGCGCGAGGCGCCATCCAGGAGCGTAGCGCCAGCCAGACGAGAAGCGCCAGCCAGGCGCGAAGCGCCAGCCAGGCGCGAAGAGCCAGCCAGGCGCGATGCGACAGACTGCCGAGAAGCGCCTACCAGGCGAGAAGCGCTAGCCAGGCGCGAGCGCAGGCGCCGCGAAGAGACATACAGGCGCGAAGCGCCAGCCAGACGGGACGCGATAGACTGCCGCGAAGCGCCAACCAGGCGTAAGAAGCGAGTTGAGCGCGAGGCGCCAGCCGCGCAAGAGGAGCCGCGAGGCGCGAAGCGCTAGCCGAGCGGGAGGCGCCAGCCGCGCGAGAAGATCAAACCAAGCGCGAAGCTCCAGTGAGGCGCAAGGCGCCAGCTGATCATGAAGAGCGGCAAGAGCGAGAAGTGATAAGGGGTAATAGAAGATCCTTTCATGTAATGTCTTCGGATAGCGAGTCTCCTACAAGTAGAAACCCTAATGCAAGGAAGCAACCTGGTACATCGAAGGTTACGGTTTCAACCTCCATGTCTCAGGATGTTTTGGTAGATAGAAAGGGAGAACTTCTAGATCTGTCAGTCTCTCTCCTTCTTCTAGGAGTATTCTTCCTCCTATAGGGAATATGTCTACGGACAAAGAATCTAATAAAGAGCTCGCTCTCCTCTAGGATGGAGTTGGATGAGGTGCGGAGGAAGAAACCCCGAACAATGAGGGGGTATCTAACTACAAAGTGTTAGCCTCTCTTCTCCTACAAGAATTTGGAGACTCTCTAAAGCCCTGCAGCTCCTCCTTCCCGGAGATCTCTATTTTCCAGTACGAAGGTCCTCCAAATCGTCTTCGTATTTAAAAATGAAACCAGCCATATCAATGAGAAGGCTATTCAATCTTTAAATAATTGGATGAAGGTGAAGAAGGAAGCTCAGAAGACAGTTTTTTTGCACTCCTCCATGTAAGCTCGGAGGTAGGAGGGGAATATGGTACAGGACAGAGGAAGCGATGGGGCTTATGCTTCCATCTTCCGCGGAGGCGGATTTTTCAAGCTTGGTTGAAGCATCGAGAAGACAGGCTTTGAATACAGCTAAAGCATATTGGAGCATGTCAGAATTGGATCAACACCTCAAGGGACTTTTCCATGTACTAGAAGTTTTTAACTTCTTGGATTGGTCCCTTGGAGTGCTGGCCAAGAAGGCAAATGAACCAGATGTTTTAGAACCTGAAGTTTTACATTGCATTTTATCCTGTATGGATAAGGCGGTTCAGGATGGATCGGGAGAATTGTCTTCTCTATTTGGAGCAGGAGTAGTGAAGAAGAGATCATTATTTGGTTCATTTCTAACCAAAGCGGTTTCTCCTTCGCAAAGGTCAGCTGTTATACGCTCCTCTCTCGGATCACCTTTTCCCTTCGCACTTGGTGAAGGAGATTTCAAAGTCTCTTGCTGAAAAGGCAACCCAGGACTTATTAGTTCAATCTTCCAAGAAATCAAGACCAACAGTACCAGTAGCGAAGAAGACTACTCGTACTCCGGTAGTGCCCTTTCGGAGAGGTTCCACCTCTCGTCCTCCAACGAAAAGGAAGACAGCAGAAAAGCGAGGAAGGTCCTCCTTTAGATCTTTTAAGAAATCAAAGTAGCAGCAAGGTCCTCCAAACATCTGTAGGGGCCAGGCTCCTAAACTTCGTAGGAGAATGGAAGATAAGGGAAGCCGGGACCCTTTGGACCGGCTAGCAGTCTTGGTGGGGAAAGGTTACATTATACCTTTTCAGGACAGACCACCTTTGTCGAATTCCCCAAAGGAACTGTCGGCGAAGTACAAGGACCCTGTTCTGAGGGAGACACTTCTTCAGATGGTGATAGGAATGAAGGACAAAGAGGCAATAGAAGAGGTTCAGGATCCTTCCTCTCCGGGGTTTTACAACCGCCTGTTTTTAGTTCCAAAGGCATCCGGGGATGGAGGCCAGTCTTGGACGTGAGCATTCTGAACAAATATGTGGAAAAGAAAAAGTTCTCGATGGAGACTTCTGCCTCGGTACTTTCAGCCTGCGAAGAGGAGGGACTGGGATGGTCTCTCTAGACCTACAAGATGCATATTTCCACGTTCCTATTCACCCGTCATCAAAGAAGTATCTCAGGTTTGTGATTCAAGGGAAAGTCTACCAGTTCAGGGCCTTGTGCTTCGGCCTCTCCACGGCGCCACAGGTATTTACGTACCTGATGCGGAACGTAGCCAGATGGCTACACCTGGAAGGCATAAGCGTCTCTCTGTACCTAGACGATTGGCTGATAAGAGCAAAATCCCAGGAACAATGTTTTGGAGGATCTGAAGAAAACATTAGAATTGACAAAGAATTAGGACTTCTCGTGAATCTCGAGAAATCGCAGATGACCCCCAGTCAGGACATAGTCTATTTGGGGATTCAGATGAATTCTCGGGATTTTCGGGTTTTCCGTCCCAAGAAAGGATTCTTCGGGGGATTCAGAAAGTTACATCCTTCCTAAAGAAAGACAGGAGTTCAGCCAGGGAGTGGCTGAGCCTTCTAGGGACTCTTTCTTCCCTGGAACAATTTTGTATCCTAGGGAGACTTCATCTAAGGCCTCTACAATTCTTCCTAAAGAGATCTTGGACTTGGAAGAAGGGCCATCTGTCGGACACGTTTCCGGTAACATTAGAGGTGAAGAAACACCTAAAGTGGTGGCTGCTCCCACTCAAAGAGAACAAGGGAGTGTCCCTAGAGGTTCGGAACCCAAACCAAATCTTGTTCTCAGACGCTTCAGAAACGGGATGGGGAGCGACTCTAGGGGCAAGAGAAGTCTCTGGCAAATGGAAGAAAGAACAAAGAGATTGGCATATAAATGCCAAAGAACTATATGCAGTGTTTCTGGCATTAAAATTCTTCGAGTCAGAAGTAAGGAAATCAAGTGATTCAAGTCAACGCAGACAACACTACGGCGTTGGCTTACATAAAAAAACAGGGGGGGACGCACTCGTTTTCCCTATTCGAGATAACGAAGGAGCTGTTGTCATGGACGGAGGAGAGGAATATTACCCTCCTGACCAGATTTGTGAAAGGGGAAAGAAATATCAGAGCAGACAGGCTCAGCAGGACGAAACAAGTTCTCCCCACGGAGTGGACTCTGCACGAGCAAGTCTGCCAAAGTCTGTGGAACCTGTGGGGGAGGCCGCAGATAGATTTGTTTGCGACGTTCCTGTCAAAGAGGATAGAGAACTTCTGCTCCTTAGTAGAGACCCGAGAGCGATAGCGGTGGATGCCATGCTACTGGAGTGGTCGGGACTCGACGCTTACCGCTTTCCCTCCATTCAAGTTGCTAGGAGTAGTGATGAAGAAAAATTCGTAGCATCAACAGGGACGAGATTAACTCTCATCGCCCCGTTTTGGCCATCCCAAGATTGGTTCACAGAGGTACAGGAATGGACAGTAGACTATCCAAGATCTCTTCCAAACAGGATAGATCTTCTCAGACAAGAACCCCACTTCAAGAGGTTCCATCAAAACCTCCCGCTCTCGCTCTGACTGCCTTTCGACTATCGAAAGTTTGGTCAGAGCGAGAGGCTTTTCAAGCAAGGCTTCGAAAGCAATTGCTAGAGCCCGGAGATCGTCAACTATCCGGGTCTATCAATCGAAGTGGGATGTATTTAGAAGATGGTGTAGGAAGAATAAGCTGTCCTCCTCCGATACCTCTGTGACCAATATAGCAGATTTTCTGTTATTCCTGAGAGAGGAATCCAATCTGTCCGTAGCTACAATAAAGGGATACCGAAGTATGCTCTCAGCGGTATTTAGAAATAGAGGCTTAAACTTGGCAGAGGATAGAGATTTGCACGATCTCATAAGATCGTTCGAGACGTCAAAATCTATATCCTCTACTCCGCCAAGTTGGAATCTGGATGTTGTGCTCAAATTCCTTACATCGGAAAAATTTGAACCTCCCGACCGTGCCTCGTTCAGGGATTGGACGAGAAAGTGTGTGTTTCTCATAGCCTTAGCGACGGCTAAGAGAATAAGTGAAATCCATGCCCTAGATTCTCGGGTGGTTTTAAGAAAGACGCAGCCATCTGTCTTTTCAAACTCTGTTTTTAGCAAAAAATGAGAACCCTTCGAAACCATGGTTCCAAGGAGTTTTGAGGTGAAAAGTCTTTCAAACTTAATGGGAGACGAAATTGAAAGAACTTTGATGCCCGGTTAAGAGCTCTTAAGTTCTATCTTAAAAAGAAAGAAGAGTTGAAGGCATGTAAACAGAGTCTATGGTGCGCAGTTCGGGACACGAAAAGACCAATGTCCAAGAATGCGCTAGCGTATTTTATTAGAAGTGTGATTATGGAAGCTCATAGCGATTGTGCAGAGGATTCCTTTAAATTAATGCGTTAAAGCTCATGAGGTAAGAGCAGTGGCAACATCATTATCATTCCAAAAGGAAATATGTCCATGAAGGACATTATTAATGCGACCTATTGGAGATGCAACTCGGTATTTGCATCCCACTATCTTAGAGATGTTAAAATTACCTACGACAAGTGCTTCTCTCTAGGTCCTTTTGTGTCTGCGGATACAGTGCTGGGACTGAGGACACATACCGATCCTTAAACTTTTATGAAAAGTCTAATACTTCCATACCATACTGGTGGGATGGGCTCTAACTTTCTTACCTGACGGCTAGTTGTTGCACAGGCGACCACGGCCTTGTTTAGGTAAGGAACTTTGAGTTTATCTTACAGGATAGGCTTGGATAAAAACGGTGTCTTGATTACGGAGATCTCCACTATTTGAGGCAGTTTTTGTTACTATTGGTCAAAGATGACTGGTGTCGCACAGGCGGGCATAGCCCTTACTAGTTAAGGAACTAGAAATGTGCCTTTTAAACGGAGTAGGATTAAAGACATTGTCTAAATTCGTACAGGGACCTCTCCTTTTAAGACAGTATCAGATTTTCTGCCTGACAAGAGTGCTTGGCTAGCACAGGCGGCTTTTGGTGCTTTTGACAGTATGAGAATGTGCCATAGGTCTTACAAGCGAGGTAGTACAAATGGAAATTAGCCTATATTTGTTTATTTTTTTTTTTTATTTTTTTATTTTCATAAAGAATTAGGTGTAAAATATTGTGATTGAGTTTTTTGGTTGTTTGTTTGCAAGGAGTCCGGGGATGACTTCTTGCAATCTTAGATACAACATTTGGTTAGGTTAAGGTGATCAGGATCGGGATTGTGCTCCTTAGAAAAAAGGTTTCTTGTCATATAAGTGGATTGAAACCTTTGACATAGCCCTTATAGGATCGGCCAAGTAAGTGGACAAGACCCCTTTGGCAGACCTACAAGAACTCTTAGCAATAGATCAATATCTCGCTGAGGCTCTTGAGACTAAGCAGACTCCTGGGCATTAACCATGAAGTCTTCAGTCTAAACAGGTAGGAACCGAAGGTTTTTATGTTATTAATACCTACAACGATTGTTGTGATTTCCTGTTAAATCAGTTGTTAGCTGTCTTTACCCTCTCCAATGGTGTGAATCAGCTATGTATATATCTGACAGGTAAGTTGAATGTATAAAAATGATATTGTTATGATACAATAAAGTTTTATACATACTTACCTGGCAGATTATATACAATTAAACTACCCACCAGCCTCCCCTCAGGAGACAGATGGTGTAGAAAAAATCTGATGGAAAACGGGAATGGGTTCCTATTCCCGCCACCCAGCGGCGGCGCGGTGGATCACCTGACCTACCTGTAGCGTGTGCGCGAAATTCGAAATTCTGTCGGCGCGACGGAGTCAATAGCTATGTATATATCTGCCAGGTAAGTATGTATAAAACTTTATTGTATCATAACAATATCATTTTTAAGCATTTTTTTAGGGGTTCTAAGTATTCGTGGATTGTAGCTATTCACGGGGGTCTGGTACGCATCCCCCATGAATATGTGAGGTCCACTATATGCTCTTTACGTCCATTTTTCTATCGATCTACCAGAAGTGTAAGTGAGCTTTACTTCTTAATATCACAATGAAAGCTTAAACAGTGTAAAAATTTTCCAATACCTTGAGACCATTTTTAGTGATGCATGGCATTGTGGAGGAAAGCTCAGGGTGTTCTCCTACCATCTCTTCACCTTTTCAGTGAGATGCTGAGTTTGGAGAGCCAGTGGGTACAATGCACCTAGAGCACCCACCACTCTGTGGATGGGTTGTGGCTTTATTTCTGTGTAGGTGTCAGTGTTGTAAGGTTGTGTTATTTTGTTGCTGCACCCAGGCCAAGAGTGGCACCTATCATGCTTTTGCTAGCCATCGGCTATTCCGCCACGCTACTATGAGTTAAGATGAGCACCAACCAGAAGCAGTGTCCACCTGCAGTAGCTCTCTTAACTGATAGGAAACGACAAACATTGTTTTCAGTGCTAGCAACTTTTCTATTTCAAATTCATTACATGACTTAATGCTTTGGAGTAGAATATGTCCCATGATCCACCTCCTTTCAATTTGGGTGGAATTAATACTTGGGTAAGTCACTTATATAAAAATGAAATTTTTATAAAATGAAAATGAAATTTTTAAAAATAAAATAGTTTTATATGTAATTACCCAGAAATTACATAATAGGAGCCCTCCCTCCTGCCCTCTGAAGGACATTATGCATAAAACAGACTGAGGTGGTTACTATTTAAGTCATTCCTAATATTGCCACTAGTGGGTAGCACTGTATACCTACACTGAGTAATCGAAGTGCTACACACAAAATTTGAGTTTAGGCTGCTGCATGTGGAAAAATAATAGCTATGTAATATATTTTATTACTATAAAAAATGTCTTTTTCTTTTTCACTTATCAACAGACAAGGGTACTGCGCAATGATTTTGCTCGCTACAACGTTGATGATGAGGGTCGAGAGGAAGTTGATAGTGATGAATATGGATGGAAAATAATTCACACAGATGTATTTCGCTTTCCACAGCACAAGAGTCTCTTTTCGTCAATATTGGGTATGATCAGTTTGTAATTTCTTTTTGTCCATAAACTGCATATCTTAGCATATTACTGTCTTTTGAGGCAAAGATAAGCCAAATTTCCAATTAGTAATCAGTCAAAAAAACTGTCATTTTTGTACTTGGGGCAAAGACCAAGGCCTGAATTACTGATCCTTTAACAAAGTTCCACTACTTTCATTTGAGCTCAACAGGTCAAGCAGTAAGTTACGGGTGGTGTTTTTCCCACCACCTGGAGAAATCAGGCACTGAATTGTTACTCTCCCAAAAGCCTGTCACTTTCATTAAGGGAGATATGCTAAGCCCTAGACAGTTAAGTAAGAAGAGATTAAAGAAAGTGAATGAAAAGTAAAACACAGAAACTAGTGTAGCTAAGATTAATGGGATACTTACCCACCACCTGCTGTGTGCCGTGTGCCACACAAGTAGTGCTTATCAACTAATGGTAGTAATTGGTTTGATGATCAAAACCAGTGTCATGCGATAAGTAACCTCTTTTAGTCACCAAAGAGCTCTACTTTTTAAATGCTAAGTGAGCACAGATTGATTTTTGTATCTGCTGTTTTCTGCAGAGATATTGTTTTTTCCCCCTTTTTTTATTTATTCACATTTCATTAATGTTCGCCAGCTTATATATTTTTTGATAATACAGTAGTGCCTCAGGTTACGAAATTAATCCTTTCCGAAGCGGCCTTCGTAACTTGATTTTTTTCATATCTAGAACTACGTTTTACATGTAAATTGCCTAATTCGTTCCAAGCCATACAAAAACACTCCAGTAAATTTTTTAATAAAGCTAAATTGACCAATAATCAATGAAATACAACAATTTGGACGATTCAATACCTAACCTAACCGTGACTGTACGTACCTGTAAATAAAGTGTGTTGGTGTACAGGGTACAAGATATACTGTACGTACATGCACGTACGTATGTAGTAAAATGTGGAGCCTTACCTTTCGAGTGAGGTGATGTCCGAAAGTGGCGACAGAGGAGGAGGACAAATGGCAGAAAACATGAACACTAAACTTTACGAAACACATTAACAAATGGCAGAAAACATTAACACTTCTTGATTATCTCAATCTTCGTCTCCATAGAAAGCATCCTCTTCTTTCCATGAACTTCAGCAACATTCTTGGGACCCATGGATAATAACATAAATAATTAAGTTCGCACACAACACAATAAAGTAACTTACAGTACAATGAAAGCGAAATCACTAACTCGAATTTATGTTAACAAACAAAATCTATGTGAACGAACGAATTCCAGGTGTTTATGATAATGCTGCCGCAACGAAATGGTCAAGGAATCCCTTTACAAAGAGGCATGATGGGACAGAAGCTGACCAATAAGGCAGCAGGATCTTATGGGGGTGATTAGCATCTGGAACCAATGGGAGAGAGGGAGGATGGTAGCGAGTCTACTGAGTTGGCTGCGCGCGAGTTTTAAAATTGTTCTCGGCGGCCAGGGCGAATCTCGGACTTTACAGTACATACACCCTTTTGCAACCTGAGTTATTTTCGTACACAGAAGCAAAACCTTCGTCTTTGCCTTCGTAACCTGGATTTTTCGTACGTAGGGACTTTCGTATGTAGGGGTATGACTTTATTTGCTTGGTGATGTATGTAAATAATAACATTTTAATTGGCAAATTGAAAATTTCAGGACTGTCTAGCTTTGTAGATTTTACTAACTATAATCTTGTTTTTATTGTTTGCTAGTACAGTGCTTACATGAACTGGGAAAGTAGTTACTACCTGATGGGTCTATGTCATTTTGGTTTTAATTTTTACAGAATATAAAGATATACACACCATGGAAACTTGTTACAAATGAAGGCTCTATATGACTGAGGAATGCACTGTAAAATATATATTTTTTGTTCTGAAAACATAATTTTATGAGGAATTTACTTGACAGGAGTTGGATGTCAATTCTTGGCAGTTGCTGTTGGTATAATTGCTATGGCTTTATGTGGGATGTTCAATGTTCATCGCCATGGATCTATGAACAGTGCTGCTATCTTTTTATACGCTTTGGCATCTGTTATTGCTGGATATGTTTCAGCATCAAATTACCGTATGATGGGCGGTACCAAATGGGTGTCTAACATCAACAGTACTACAGTGCTATTTGCAGGTAAAACTATACCTGTATTATTGTAATCATAATTAGCATAAATCCCTGGAACTTTGTTGCTAAAAATAGTTGCTATTTACATCTTCATAATGTGGTATGAATGGCTTTATTTTGTTATATGACGTTATATGGTATGAGTCAGATTCAGTCCTTGATGCTGTTTTCACAGGGAAGAAAATGCTCATTGCTTTTGGGTGAAAGAAATATAAATAATTTTTTTTTTTGTATCCAGGTCCATTCTTTTTGATTTGGAGTATTCAGAACACAGTTGCTTGGGCATACCACTCTACTCAGGCATTACCGATCACTACTATTATTCTTCTTTTCCTTGTTTGGATTTGTGGTAAGTGATACATAAGAGTAGGTTATGTGTATTTAGATTGTTTATTAATGAGTTTTTGCTAACAATGAAAATATGCTTATGTGCAGTCTATAAGTTGATTGTTCAGTTGAGTGAATATCTTAACTTTTCAAATATGCTTTTAATTACGGTAAATTCTTTCTGTTGTTGTAAAATTGTAAGGCGATACTTGCTTTGTTTGTTCATAGAAAACCCATCAATCACATTGAGTCCATATCACAGTAGCAATGTCTACAGTCATGTCAGTTCTGAAGTATAAGGACTGAATAGTAAGTAGAGAAACAAGTAAACTGTCTGCATGTGTTATCTGTGGACCACAGGTTGGAGATAACTATGCAGTTCATTTTGTTGTTGTCCAGCTGTTTGAATTGTGTGTGTTTCGTTATCATGTTCATTCCCTTTTTGTGCTACTTCCCAGCTTTTGTTAGTCATGCTTATAATTTGATTTATTTTTCGTATTATTGAGTAAGGAATCATTATATATTTACGGGTATTTGTCTAGCCAACTTCCTCCAGAGTCATCCAAAGCTTTCCTTTGCAATCCAGTCCTACAGCCAAGCTGTGGCAGTCTATTTTTTCACCTCCCAACCAGAAAAATCAGTTTTCCACAGACACTTTAGGATGACATTCTCACTGTTGTGTCTTATGAGGAGTTGGTTGGCTGTTGTTCTCTCATATATATGCCACGTTGCTCCTTCAGGGGAAGTCTTTTAAGACTGAAAGAGGTGGCAGCACCAAGCTCACCTTTTCCTATGAATATCAGAAGTCCTGCTTGTCACTGATGTAGTTCATGGTTAGGGAACCTACCATTTTTGGTTAGCGAACAACAGGTGAGAGATGAGAGAGAGAAGGGAAGCATCGTGGAGGGAGAAGTTTACAGAATCTTGGTAGATAATTCCACCACAGAGATATATCTGAAGAACCAGAAGGTATTTAGGAATCAGCAAGTTATCTAGGACCAACATCAGTTGCATTTGCTATTCCAGCTATAGCTTCTAACAAAGCTTACGATCTCCTTTGTCCTGTGAGATTGATTTAACTCTGTTTGGATAGGACTGGGCACCAACAAAGGAAGGAAGTATGGATTGGTTTAGGTGGGTTAATTCTGGTTTCTCGTCAACTCCATTCGATGACAGTTGAGCTGCACCAGTGGGCGATTGACAGCTCGGTGGAGCTCTCTGCCAGGTACATTCCAGGCAAGAGGAATGTGGTTGCCAACAAGCTGAGTCATCAGGACCAAGTCCTGGGCACGTAGTGGTCTCTGCATCAGGATGTGGCGGACAGGCTTTTTCACATTTGGGGAAAAGGCCTATGCTAGACCTCTTCACCACTCGCTTCAGCAGGAAGCTGAAGGTTTACTCTTCAGTGGTCCTGGATCCTCTTGCTCTAGCAGAGGAAGCCTTGCAGCATCCTTGGGACAATCTTGAGGTATA
>NC_061099.1:21893069-21943291 GCF_015104395.2 Macrobrachium nipponense | reverse complement strand
CTATCACAAATGGGCTGACTTGGCACAGGCGATGGGCCGAGTTGGTTACATTGAATGGGCCGAAATGGTTATGGGCCATTTGATATATCACCATTTCTTGTTTATAAGTATTTTTTCTTACTATTGAAAGCTAAATTTATTTACGTTTTTTTGTATTAAATAAGATCACATCCAGAATGAAAGTGATCTCCATTTAATCCAATTTGACCCACATTTCTATATGGCGTCATAAAAAACAGGAAATATTCCTCCAAGATACACAAAAGGGGAAAAATTGCATTTGGAAGGAAATGTAACTTCTAAGACATACATTAAATTAACTGTATGAAGAATAACGGTAATCGTGGGGTTCAGTATCGATTATAATTTATCGTAAAATTAACTATTGATGATTAATGAATTTTCAGTGTTAAGTGTTCTGCAATTGAAATGGTTACAATTACGTCTGTGAAAAAATAATCATGCTTAATTAATGTTCAAGTTTTCCATATGTAATTCCGTTGAATCTTTTCAGGAGACGGTGATTCAGGCGATAACTGTAAGAACGCCAAGAACAATAAAAATTTAAAAAAAAAAATATTTAAATGAATTATCTTATCTAAACTCAAATGCACAATCTTTTTTTTTTTTTTTACATTATTTTTCATATATTGGGTCTTTTGTTTTATATTCTTATTATTATATCGAAAATATAGTGCTGCACGTTACAATGTTCACTTAATTATACATTTCAGAGTTAATGTTGAAGTTAGCTAGAAAATTATCTTACAGATAAGCTTGTTTGTTTTGACAGGAGGACATAAACAAGAGCGAACTATATTCTACTCAGGGGGATTAGAAATTCGGCTCTGTCAAATAATTGCATGCAGTATATTTTGCGGAAAAAATGCCAGCTAGAAAGCTATAAATTTACAGCCAACATATAATTTACTTATTGAAAAAATGTTTGGTATTAATTTGTACTTTTGTACATTTTTAGGTGTTTGTAAGTAGTCGTGCAGTTAAGAGGAAAATAAACAGAAATTCTACACCCTGTGGCGTGGAATTACGACATTGCAATTTAGTATTCGCCACGAAGCAAAATGAAAACATTTCTGAGGACTTTAGCGTTTATTTGTTGTGTTATAGGATGTTGTGGGGTATCATACAAGGACGGCGATGAGGTAAGCTTACCATCACTTTGTGAGGTTTAGAAATGTTTTATTTTTCCAGTGTTGTCAACTTAAATGGTAAAAGGGTGGAATCGCAAATGCCAACCAGGCAATTCTACTCGTAGACTGTCACATTCAGACAGTTTATTCTCTTTGGCACTAACATAATTCTGTTAAATAGTTAATTGCCGTGTGTGGTTAGGCTTAGTGTATAATTTTTTATGATTTATACTCCAACCCTAGGTTCTGCGGCGTCTACTACTTATGCCCAGTCAGCTTGTGCATAGCCTAAAGCATAGGCATTGTCCCCATTAGCCTTTATCAGAATTTGCTCGTTATCGTGTTTCGATGGAGCATGACAGTGGCTTTTTCACACCATTATGCCTGTGGCTTATGAGATGTACCCTAATAAATTAAATGGTACATTGGTCTAACTAGGTAGTAAGTAGTAGGCTAGGTACCTAGATAGCCTAGGCTGTTGACTGGATCAAAGTGTAGACTAGGTACTACTATGTACAGCGGCCCCTAGTTAACTAGCAGTTCGGTAACCACCAGCAGTTTACGTGTAAGTTGGTCACTGTATTTAACACCAGCCCCTTGTAGAAGAACGTGAAGGCACAAACGAAAAACTTCAAATACCTATCATAGACATAAACTACAGACATAGGTAAACAAAAACAACTAAAAAGGTGGTTATTGAGAGCAAACTGGTTTAGGTAAAAGTGCAGAAGAGTCACACGCGTCAGGCATAGGTATTTCCTCAGGCTGTGGTCCACTTAAAAGAAAAGCAGAGGCATAGCATATTTTAATAGGGATGCAGCCTAACCAAACCCAAAACCTCAATGAAAGTAGAGTATTGTGCCCTGGCATTACTTGGGGGGTCTTGTGTAATGATGGAAATCTTCATTCATCGGTTTTCATCTAATCAAGATGTTAAGTTAGTCACTTGAAGTTGAGATTGTCTATGATCGAGCGTGCGTACGTAACCGTTGAATCAACGTGTGTAGTTGCATAAGCTCAAACTGCCCTGTTCAAGACGAGTACGGAAATGTTAGAGGACAATATTATGGAGCTTTCCTTATGCAATTGTCCCAGTTTATAATATATATGTTGCCATAACACTTGGTAGTGTTCCTTTTTATTTTTACTTTGATATAACTGCCAATTACAACACAATTTATTAAATAATACGTACACAGCCAGTAATGCCCAGCAATCCATTTAAGGGAAGGAACGCAGTCAGTAGCCCATTTGTTCCAATAGGTAACCTGAATAACCCAATTGATAATCATTCTAAGGGATTTGTATTAAAACCTACGGATATTTTTGATATTGAAGTTGCCAGAATTACAAGGTGTTGGAACTGATAACAGACTTGCTAGATTTTTCAGTCAAGTAGAATTCTGTTTCTGCAGGTGCTGATAGAATCCAAGTAGCACTAACCAGAGTGGAGCAAGAAATTTCAACACTATTAACTGCGGAAATGGTCAAAAGGGGAAACAACATATCTTGGAGTCAGTTTAAGGACATGCTGAATCAAAACTTTGCTTGTTCAGCTAATATTATGCAAGCATGTCAGGAAATTTAGATTGAACGTTACAGTATAGATTGAACGTTTCAGTATAGATAAAGCCCCTAGAGTATTTTTTACAGAATGAATGTAAATGAATCTGCTTTTGAAATGAAATTTCCAAAGGATTCCCTTCCTAAATCTGACAGTCTTGTGAAAAAGAAGTTGTATAGAGGATTTAGCAGTACATCCCAAGAAAGACTCAAGGATTTCTTGGATGATAGGATACCTTTTAGAAAGATTTATTGAATTTGTGGAATATGGTATCATCTAGCTACCTTAAGTATAGATGATACCCAACATAAGAGTTTTTCCTGTTAATAATTGCAATTCCCAACCACAGCCTGTAGTAAATATTAATGCAAATGAGAGAACAACAGAATTGCAAGATCTGAAGAAGAAAATTAGAGATTTGTCTAGTAAATTAAAGAAGTTTAGTAAAAATAAAGAAAATTAGTATTGTGCTTACTGTAAGGCCAGAGATCACAAACTTTCTGCATTTCCATGTGTTGCATGTTTTGATTGTCAAAAACTAAATTGTAAAAGAGATTCAGCAAAGTGTCCAGGACCTGTTAAAAGTGCATGACTAAGCCCAAGTGTCAGGTCTCTTTCTTTCAATTTGATGATCTCTTCTTCTTCTTCTTCCCAGCTTTTTCCCATTTTATATGGGGTCGCCGTTTCGGATGAGCCGTTTCCATCTATTTCTATCTTGCGCTTCTGCCTCATCAATTCCCTTCTCATGTAAATCTCCTCTCACACAGTCCTTCCTCTCTTTCTTGGTCTCCCTCTCTTTCTTCTTCCTTGCACCTCCACTCCCATAGTATGTCTCCAGCGTGGTCCTCATCTCTCCTCAACAGGTGTCCATACCATCTCAGCCTCCCCTCCTGCACTTTCTTTGATACTTCCACCACCTTAGTTGACCCCTTATGTAGTCATTTCTGATCCTATCCACTCTTGTTACCCCAGACATCCACCCTAAGCATTCTCATTTCTGCCACATCCATCTTCTTCTGCTCTGCTTTTTCTCATGCTTGCTGTTTCGTACCATACAGCATTGCTGTTCTTACCACCGTCTTGTGAAATTTTCCTTTTAACCTAAGCGGCACTCTTTTGTCACAAAGAACTCCCGAGGCCGCTCTCCAGTTGTCCAGCCTGCCTGTACCCGATGTTTTACTTCTTCTTCCATACTTCCTCCAGCGTTAACAAAAGATCCCAAATACTTAAACTTATCAACTCTCCATTATTTGCTCTCCACCAAGCTGAATACTTTCTCTATCATCCCCCTCAGTGGTGGTACACATATATTCTGTCTTGGATCTACTTATTCTCATTCCTCTGTCCTCCAGTACTTGTCTCCATCTTTCCAATTTCACTTCAGATCTTCCCTGCTCTCTGCACACAGAACAATATCATCCGCATACAATATGTTCCATGGTACTGTCTCCCTTACTTCCTCTATTATAACATCCATCACTATGTTTAAAGATAAATGGGCTCAGAGCCGACCCCTGGTGTAATCCTAACTCTCACCTCAAAACCTTCTGTCTCCCCAACACTGCTCCTCACTCTGGTAAATACATTCTGGTACATCTCTTGTATCAATCGCACATACTTCTCTGGCACCATCTTCTCCTCAGGCTCCTCCATACCTCTTGTCTCGGGACTCTGTCATAAGCCTTTTCAAGGTCAATGAATACCATATGTAGGTCCTTTGTCTTTCCCCGAATTTCTCCATTATTTGCCTCAGACAAATATACCATCTGTTGTTCCCCTTCCCTTCATAAATCCCATCTGCTCTTTACCTATTTGTACTTCTTCTCTCAGTCTAGCATCTATCATCCTTTCCAGTATCTTCAAAGTGTGGGACATCAATTTAATGCCCCACCTATAATTACCACACTCTTGGACATCAGCCTTTCCCTTTAAAAATTGGGATCAATATACTCCCACGCCACTCATTTGGTATCTTTTCTGTTCAAGGATCTTTATCATAAGATCGTACAGTATATCCACTCCTTCATCTCCTAATGCTTTCCATGCCTCCACCGGGATCATGTCTGGTCCGGTTGCCTTCCCATTCTTCATCTTCTTCAGTGCATTTAGTACCTCTTTGCCTAGAAACCTCATTACCATGCCAATGTTCACTTGCCCATCCTCTCTTATTAGTCTATTATTTTCTTCATTTAACAACTGTTCGAAATATTCTTTTCCATCTCTTCACAATGTCCTTCCTCCTTTCTAAGCACCTACACCCTCTTGATTCTTTATTTGTTTGATGTGTGGTTATTATCTTTGGTGCTCTTATTTCTAGCCTTTGATAGCTTCATCATCTTCTTTAATCCTTCCTTTGTCCCCAGCTCATTATACACATCATCATACGACTTTGCTTTAGCTTGGGCTAACCACCTTTTCACCACCTTGTTTTTCTCTCTGTACCTATTTCTGTCTTCCACTGACTGTGACTCTTCCCTTTCAATTTGATGATAAACAATGTAATGTGTTATGCTTTAATTGATACTGGTAGTGAAGTATGTATAGCACAGAAGCAGCTCATAGAAACTTTAGGTTTACATTGTAATCAAATGAGAAATATACCCCAACTTTCTGGAGTTACTCAACATGTTCTACCTGTTATTGGCACAGTGTATTTGGATGTTCACATTGTGTTCCAGGGTGGTTACCTATTTCTTTTCTGTTGTGCTTGATGATTATCTGGACACAGACTTATTGTTAGGAGCTGATTTGATTAGGTCTGTACCAATGACATGGAATGATGCACATAAAATTATTATTTGGAATAGATAATTTACCCAGTAAGATATCTGAAACCTAGACCTTCTAATAAAAGGGTCAGACAGATTAAAGTACTTCAACCTAATGAACCTCATAAAGCTCAGGTTAGACTTAAAAGGAAACTTATTCTACCTCAGTATACAACTGGTATTTAACCCTTACCTGTAGATGAACCTCCTAATACACTGTTAGAGTTTGTACCTGAAACTAAGGAGTGGCACAGTGGCAAGGTTCTCTCCTACCAGTCGAGAGGAGTGGGGTTGAATCCCCCGCTCGCTGGTGGCTTGGGAATGGCGCCATTGCATAAACCCGGTGGCACGCCAACCTAGCGGTCTGAAAACTTGATGGTGAGTAGGAGAATAGGTACCAGCTCTCTGGCTGGGGGTTTAAACAGTGGGTCTAGCAACACACTGGCCATGTGTCTTAGGCATTGGGACCTGTCCCCCACTGGCTGTCAGCCAATGAAGCAGGAGATCAGTGCCTGCACCATAGGCCTCACAGAGGCCCAGGAGGACTTTAATATAATCAAACTCAGTCTGCACTATGCCTTAAGGTTAATAATGCTCAGGGAATGTTTTTGTCCCTTGTCAATAATACTAAAGCCCGGATGACTATGAAGGTTGGAACTTTATTAGGGTGTTATAGGATACAAATCAGTGAAGAAGACATTAATCAGCCAGTTCCAAAATGCAGGAAAACTAAAATTCAGAATGATTTAATTCCTTCTAGTGTTAATGTTGATATTAAGTCAGGCAATACTAGAAAGGAAAAGCTTAAGTATTTGCTTTCTCAGCAAGATAATTCCCATCTTACTGCAAATCAACAGGCAGAATTAAGTTACATGTTCGTTGCTAATCATTCAATGTTTATTCTTGAAGAAAAAGAATTGGGAAAGTTTAAAGATGTACAAGCTCATATTGCTGTAAGTGATCCACAGCCAGTTAGGTCTCCCATATATCGATACCCTGAAAAAGCCAAACCCTTCTTGCCACCAGATTAGAAGAAATGGTAGAAACAGCTTCCTTAGATATGAAGGATGCATATTAGCAAGTGGAACTAGATGAAGAGAGTAGAGATTTAACAACTTTTAGTGATGGAGTTTCCCTGTATAGGTTCAATTGCCTTCCTTTTGGATTAAGTTGCAGTCCAGCTATGTTTTCATGTATCATGTCTAATATCTTGGCTCCTCTTATTAAGAAAGGGTAAGTTAAGAATTGCTTAGATGATATTGTAGTTTGGGCTCCCAGTTTTCCAATCTTGTTGAAAAGATTGGAGCAACTATTCAAACTTTTCAGTGTAAGAGGAGTGAAGTTAAATTTAAAGAAGTGTCAGATAGGCCAAAAGGAAATCAAATTATAAGGTCACATAATTTCCAAGGATGGTTGTAGACCATGTCCAGACAATATCAATGCCATCCAAGAAATGAAACTTCCTACTAATGTCAAGGAAACTAGAAGATTTCTAGGAATGTGTTTTTACAGAAAACAAATTAGGACTATGCTAAAATTGCTGTTCCCAGTTTCCGTAACTTTCCCCTCTAATATTACCGTACTCATCTTGAGGAGAGCAGTGTGAGCTTATGCAACTGTGCATTTGGTTACAGTTACGTACACTTAGGTACTCGCACTCAATCATAGACAGTCTCAACTTCGAGTGGCTAATTGGTGGGAATTGGTTTTTCCAGTCCACCAATTGCCATGGGTACTGTCATAAATTGTAAATGAAGATTTCTATCCTTACATTTGGCCTTCCAGGACCCACGTAGAATGATGTGTGCACATATATCCAGTAGTATTTCCCTGCTCTAAGTATTGGGGTTAGGTAACAGGTTAGATATCCAGCAGTAGATTGAGTGAGAGGGTGGGACTCCACCCACTGACTGGACTGTCAGTTTTCAGTTTTTCTTTCAGTGTGGTTCAGTTGAGACATCTCTGCTGTTTCTGAACTATTAAACATGAGTGTTGTTGATTTGCTTTTCCCTTCCTTTTCCAATATCTATATATATATTTAGTTAGTTAATTTATTGACAAAACATACAATACGTTATTGTACTTACATAAATTTATTACAAGAGTACATTATTTTAGTTACAAAAATCATTGAGAACAAAACATAGTTTTACACACAAACATATGTACTCACACCATATATATATTTTGTCCAAAACAAAACATTAAACCTATAAATGGTAGGTGAACACTTCACTGATATAATCCCAGTACATCATGAATATACCTACATAAATCAACAACTAAATCAGGCTCCACATCCATCAAATTAGCCACACTTGCAAAGTTCAACCTACTAAATCTTGTACGGCAACCGCCAGATAAGGGACAAGAAATAAGTACATGACTTTCTGATTGTACACTACTATTATCACAGTGGCAAGTTCTTGCATAGTCGGGATTCTGCTCCATCTACCTGTCTCCACCTTCAGATTATGAGACATCAGACGCAAGCGTGTGAATGACACTCGGCAGAAATCTGGGACATACGGGTAGTAGAATAAACCATATGTACACTCAGGGAAGGGTTTAACTCAGACACATATGTATTGAATTTCGTGGCATTTTCAGCTCTCTCGCGTACTTCCTGTGCAAACATTTCCAACGAATTTTGCTCCTCATTTTGTTCTAACATGTTTGCTAAAAAACTATAACCCGGAGTTCCGTTGTCTCTGCACAAATCAAAGACGTAATTGAATGGCAATTCTTCATCTATATTTTCTCTCTTGGACACCAAAAAGGATTTCTGTTTTCTTCTTATGATATCCTTTACGGGCAGAATGCCTCCCTCCATCATACATAATTTAATACTCGTGTTCTTTCGAACACCAAGCAAAACTTTGACTAACTTATTATACTGTTTTTCTATCCCTTTAATATTATTAGTTGTCCAGGATTCACAGCTATATAACAGTGTTGACATTACCGCTGCATCGAAAACTCGTTTTTTATATACATATGGCATTTGGCTGTTAGGCCACACAAAAAATTGTAAACTTATTTACTACTGCCTCGCTAACGGCTCTCGTGCAGACTAATGACATCACCCAACTTGCCACTATCCACGAACCACGCTCCAAGGTAAAGATATCTCTGAGTGTATCTCACAATAATACTTTCTACATGTAAGTCTGTTTGATCCTCATCATCATTATTTATCACAAAAAATTTAGTTTTTTGACTCATTAATAACCATTCCGATATTCAGCAACCAAATTTACATAATACTTTTAACTTTTTCTTGCACATTTCTCTACTTGTAGCTAAGATAACCGCGTCATCCATTAGTAGTAGAACATTTAGTGCTCCTAAAAATCCATCGGAAGCAACGGCTTCCTGCAACATACGCACCAGCCTGTCAATGTATACAATAAATAATATACAACTTGTTGGAGCACCTTGTCGAACACCAATGGTGGCATTAATTATGCTGACTTCAAAAGGTGTTTTGTACATGAATACATTGCCTTAATTGCCAATAACATTCTACCACATCCGTTTTTTCTTTTAAAACTCTATCATTTTGTTCCTAGGTACTCATCGTACGCTTTAGAAAAATCAACAAATAAGACGTACAATTTTAATTTCTTAAAAACTTGCAAAATCACACAACAAGCGTAATGCTAATATTTGTTCAATACAACTCCTCTTTTTTTGAGCACCTGCTTGACACTTATGTATATTACACCACAAACGTAAACGATTAAGAATTAAAATATCATAAATTTTCGCTAATGAATCCATTATTGATATACCTCTGTAATTTCCACACATCATTTTAATTCCCTTTCTTGAATATTAAAACTAATTTGCTAATACACCATGAAACTGGGTAACTAATACATACAAACATCATATTAAACAAGATTAGTATAGAACACAGCCAGTTCACAGGCAAGCAATTCAATATTCCGGGACAAATACCAATATAACTTTTATTTTTGTTTACTCCATTCAAGGCTTCTTTCAGCTCTCTCATGGAGAAGGGATCATCGAGAACTGGAATATAAGGTATATTTCTATCATGTTCTATATTAGAATAATCCGTACTATCTACGATTTCCGGATTCAGTAAATCTTCAAAATTTTTTTAGTTTTTTAAACGTCGTATCGTTAGGCTGGTTACCCTCATCAGAATCAACATCCCCTTTCCAATTGATAGACTTCCCATATAAGGTTTATTATCATTTGATTGAAGAATCCTAGCCCCACCTTGGTTGATTTCTATCCCATTCATGTCCTGATGATAACGTGTTCCTTCTTACATCTCGCAGCAGTCTCGGCAATACAATCAAAACTCGAAGTCAAGGCCATCTCCAAGTCGTTGCTATCTTCTACAGCTGGTGGGGAAATATCTTGTAAAGTTCTTGCAAACAACTCCACATCGATTTCTTTATAATTTAAAGACTTCCTTGCATAATTTTCCGCTGGCAATTTTTGTGCATAAGTAGATTGGTTAAGGGCAACTGATCGACTTACAAGGTCTTTAATAGCTAATGTGTTACTGCTTTTTAGCAATAAAGTAACCGATATCGGTGCATGATCTGACCCTTTAACATCCTGGTGAACATGAAGTTCCTTTATCAGACTTAGGCAAGTTCTTTTAGCCAAACACAAGTCAATTTCTGAAACCCATCTTCTTCCTTGTCTGTACGTTAAATTACCTTTAAAATTTTTATCTTGAAACTGGAGATTATTTACAATCACCAAATCATTGTTATTACAAATATTAATAATGGCTCTACCATGATTATTAGTCACTGCATCTAACCCCTCAGAATACTGGTACTTTCGACCGTCTTCATCCATAATACAGGGCATTCCTATTCTTCCGTTAAAATCACCCAACACGATAGTGTTACCCGGGGAAAGGGTATGAGCAGCCAGTTTCCCATGCAGAACTGGGTTGTAGTAGGGCGAGTCTTCCGGTGGTATGTAAATTCCGCCAAATTGAAAACTCGGCCACCAAGCCATCGTTAGCCATATTTGACTTTCGTCGTCAGTATTTACATTCAGCACGTTGTTTGTCAAGTACTTCTTTAATAACATCACAATTCCTCCACGGTGAGGCCCTGCGCTTGATACATTTGATACAGGCAGTCCCCGGGTTACGACGGGGGTTCCGTTCTTGAGATGGGCTGTATATTTGTATAATGTGACTATGCCCTACACTCACTTAGATCTGTTTGAACATGAACCAAATAATAAGGTGCATTTATCTACAGTGGCATACTTTTTTCTTTGTTTAGCAGCATAAATTTTGGTTTGGGTTTATATCCTTTGGAAAAAACTTGGTCGGTATACACTTTTTCTTTCTGTAGATTTCTCTTGACTCAAGGAGATCGTACCATGAATGTTGACTTTTTTGTATATAAACTTGGAGAAAAATCAGTCACTGCATTGTCTGAGAATATATTGTTTGCTTACCAATAGCATTTCATATTTCCCTTTTAACAGGTTTTCCCCCTGAAATTTTCCACAGGTTGAGAATTGTTAGTTTAGATAGATGAGTGTACTATTTCTTAGTGTAGAGTTAAAAGTGGAGTTCAAAGCTTGTTTAGTCTATCTGTTATCATTAAAGATAGGAAAAGCTTTTCAGAAAGTGATAGAAATCAAATTTTACATATACAGCTTTATATGTTTTTAGTCTTTTACAGGTGTTCCAATCTACTTTTGAGCATGTGTGCTAATAGCTGTCCTTTCTTGCAGGTTATACTTTATGTAAACAAAGTTGGTCCATACTTCAATCCACATGAGACATATCACTACTATCAGATGCCAGTATGTCGACCAAAAATTGTAAGTTGAAGGTTATGTTTGATGTATTCGGGAGTAAGACTAGTATACATAGTTTTGTCATGTGATTAGTAAGCTACACTCTTGATGACTGCATTGCTCTAAAAATGATTTTTGAATGTGTAATTTAAATCTTCAGCTTGCACTTGAGAATGTATCAATAAAACTTTTGTTTTAATGGAAGTATCACATTATTTCTTTTTTTTGTTTACATATTATTTTGAATTTTGCATTGCAGATTGAACACAAAAGTTTGACACTTGGTGAGGTCCTAGATGGAGATCGAATGGCAAAGTCTGATTATGTAATCAAGTTTAAAGGTAGGATTTTGTTTTTATCTTATTTGTTATTATTGGATGATATTTTCTTTTTAGTTTGTTTATATAGTGTATTGTACTTTATTTTGGTAAGGATATGCATTACGATTTCTGTTCATGAATTTTGCATATTCATATATTAGTTATACTGTATGTATAATCATGCTGAAGTGCAAAACAACTTCATTTTGCTGTAATCTGAAAACTATCTCTGACTGCTGACTGAGGCTACTTATGTGTTTTTCAAGTTTTTAAGTTGTTTAAAAGTATGGATATGACAATACTTTTAAAAGTATTGTTTATTGTTACAGGAAAGTAATATTTCTGTACATGACAAGATACCAATTTTGTTAACTGATGGAGAACTTATCTGGAACCAAATTGAGAGAAAGCAGTAGTAGTAGTTGTATGTGACATCAGTGTTGATGCAGTCGACTGCAACTTGGTCTTGATCATTGCTGGAACTCTGTCTGCCTATATGATTCACCCCTACTCTGTATATCTTCACCCTACATTGTTTTCACAACAAACTTTACTTTATAATAGCCTGAATTCTAGATTCTGTGTTTCTGAGTATGCCTGCAGGTTCCTCAGTACCTCTACTGGTCATTCATCTGTGTATCAGGTGTTTTAACACCTGCAGTCATGCTCCCTAGAATTTTATACAGTATTTATCGTGTTTTGTTACCTTAGCTACTTCATTATCAATTCATCCGTATGAATAATTAATTTCCCTTTAGTGTGGTTATTTTCCCCTTGTTTTTCACATGTCATTTTGGGTTCTATACCCCATTGATGATGTGTTTTGTTATGGGCGTTAGCATAATAGCTACAGTATTCAGGTCTTCACTGATATTGCAGTTTTGTAAGCATGATGGTTTTTTCTTAGTTTATATACAAACCTGTTATTTAACTGTAATTGCCATTGCAATTTACAATTGTGTTATTTTAGAATGTTATTTAGTTAAAAAGACATCAGCATAGGTATGCAGGCTCATCTGGCGAATGGTGCTGGAGTTTCTTCGTTCTTCTTCTCTTCTTCATTCTTCTTCTCTTCTTCTTCTTCTTCTTCTTCTTTTCTTCTTCTATTCTTTTCTTTTTCTTCTTCTTCTTCTTCTTCTTCTTTTCTTCTTCTTATTATTCTTCTTCTTTTCTTCTTCATAGTTCATTTCATAATTTGTTTGATAGAATCAGGGCCCAGGAAAGGCAATGAGTAAATCATTGCTAGAAATCTGTACTTTTGTTGTTAGTTATTACCCTGTCTTGAAAGATAGAGTGAATGAAAAAGTGGTATTTGTGTGACAGAGGATGCACTCACTGTCATCTAGTGATATCACTCTCATAGCTGCCATTGGTTTTGGTAGAGTTAAATGTAAAGCTGCACTCTCACCTCGACCAGCAGATGTAGTTATTGTAAAATGATAGTTTGTGTACTGTATTTTAAGCATAATTTATTCAAAATTTATTATTTCCAGAATTATGTATGTACAGTGAACCCCCCGTATTTGCGCGCTCCGGATTCACAGACTCGCATATTCGTGGAGATTCAGGGATTTCTCTCTGGAACAAATGCCCCCTCCCATTCGGGGCAAATTCGCCTATTGACTGTATTTTTAAATATCCACAAATTCCCGTTTTTTTTTTATCAATTTCATCATTAAATGCTTTTTTATGGTAAAACTATTAAAAAAACCAGGTACAAATATTTTTTAGTGGGTTTTTCTTGAGTTTTAACTATCAAAATAATCAGTTTTAAGTGTTTTTATAGGGATTTCAACTATTCATGGATTCTGGCTATTCATGGGGGTCTGTTACGCGTCCCACATGAATAAGGGGGGAACACTGTACTTGAGCAAGTAAAAATATTTTATTTCTCAAATATTGCAATCTCAATCAAATTATTTATTAGTGATTGACGAACTTTAGTCATTGATTACTTGAAGTTTATGTCATTTATCTCTTTTCCAGAAAATATACAAGACAGGAAACTTTGTGATTTAGTTCTCGCCGATCTGGAAGTGCAGTATCTTCGGGAATCCATCGAGGAGCACTATTACTTTGAATTTGTAATTGGTGATATCCCAGTCAGGGACTTTATTGGTCATCTAGAGGAGTCAGGTTTTGTACCTCATACTCATAAAGTGTTTCTTTGGACCCACCAGCATTTCAGCATTTACTATAATCAGGACAAAGTAAGTATTGTGATGACACCTGCTTTCTGTTTAATGTTTGTAGGTTAGCCCAAGAGAGTCAGTGGTGTGTTGTTTGTGCGTAGTTTTCAAAATATACAAAGTACTTTACACGTACAGTGTAATGATAATAAAAAAATCAAGCCTCGTCTTTTGTGGACAGAGGTGAATCCTGTATTATGTTATATCTATTACGCCCCACTCCCATACCTAAGAATGGAAAATTTCTTATTAACGTGAAACAAGATCAAGATATTGCACAGTGCTATTGTGGTCAAACCTTCTTAGGTTGTTGGTTCATCTTGATACCTGTCTTTCTGAGCCACAGCAGACAAAATTTATTTACATACTGTGTATGCAAGAGCATCTTAGATAATGTAAACAGGTTGGTTAAAAATCCAAATGGTGTTTTTTCATAAGAATTTGTATGGAACACTTTCCTTGGCTTGTGATGTTCGCAGTTAATTACAAAGTAACCAGCTACTTTTTCTCCTGCCAATATCTTTGGGATATATCAGAATTCTCCGTCTTTACTGCTTTTCTAGGAAGGAAGCATAAATTTCCTTCTTAGAAAACAGTGGAGACTGAGAACTGACAAATTACTCCCAACTATTCTGTTCTGAGAGAAGATAAACTGTGCAGATTATTGTTTAAAGTCAGGACAGCTGAAGCTGCTACATGGAACCATAAGTTGCAGTAATTTTTTTTCTTTATTTTGACAAGTCATTTCTCTAGAAAAGCAGAAAATGAACACTGCTATATCTGTAATAAAAAAAAAGGTAACAAAGGTACTATAGTATAGCTTGTACATGACATTAAAAATATTGCACAGTTATTGGAGTTTTTCCACATAATATTCAACCTATGGTAATGTATACCTTTCTACTGTCATTTAGTTAAGAGATGTTTCCAAAAAGTGCATTACTTATAACAAGATATTTTAGTAAGAAGCCATTGTGATAACATAGGTCAGAAAACATTATGACAACATTATTGCCTGTGCTTCCATAAATGTATGTATTTAATTCAAATGGTTTGTTTTTGTTACTACAGAAATGTAATTTTGTCATAATTTTGTCATATGTATTGCATATTTATATTTTGCTTTTATTTCATAGAATCATCTGTTTCAGATCATATATGTGAATTTAACTAGAGAACATTCACCCTTAAGCCTTGATGGTGTGGAGCCACCCTTAACTGTGAAACCAACATACTCTGTCACATGGATACCAACAAAGTATGTTGCCTCTATTCTCTTTTTTAATAACTACTCTGTCACAGTGATACCAATAAAGTATGATGCCTCTATTTTTTTAATAATTTTCTGTTGTTGCTTGTTAGCTGAAGCTTACTTTTGCATCACCACAAATGATTCATTGCTTACTAAAATTTTTAGGGTAGGTTTTTATGTACCTAACTAAAAGTTATCATTGTATGTATGAAGTCTTACTGAAAAATATCATGACCTAGTAAAGATTATTCCTTACAAATTTGGGTCTTAGCAGGTAATATTATCTTAGCCTATAGCCAGTACTATTAAAACATTGAGTTAGATTTATTCTTACATCATAATTGAGTGACTGTGAAGAGCTATATACAAATGCAAGCATATGATTTAGTAAACTTGAGCATAAATATTTTTAAGTAGTCTTATCACCACTACCCAAGGTATAAGTGCAAAATCCCTTCCAGTAGTTGAAATCACTTATCCATGGATGATGATAAAAGTTAGTGTGTATTCATATACAGTGTCTGACCAAAACTTGAACAGTATACTCAGTCTTCACTAGCAATTAATTATCTCAAAATTTTGCTAAATCAATGCATGTTCACCAACTTCTCAAGCAAAATTATGGTTAGTTAAATGATCCATGCTTTAGTGAATAAGTAATCACAGAATTTTACTTAATTGAAAAAGCATTCTCTGACATTTCATGCATTAAATTGTATATCTGGCTTAAATTTGTGAATAAAAAGTCAGAGTATAAGTGACAGATCTCCATAATTAGCCAAGTGTTATAAACTTACCAATTGGCTATCATGTAGGAGATGGATGGATTTTGTTTCTAGTTACCAATACTTAATTGTTCATATACGAAACAAACCCTCGGTCTTAACATTAGGATAAATCTAGCTCCAACTGGAAGCCAGCAAAGTTAAAAAAATTGTATGCAAGGGATTATTAACATCTGTGCTTGATCACGAGTTATGTGGGACCACCCACATACCCCTTAGCAACCAGTGACCATGCCAGTTAGTTTTTTAGTGCCTTCAAGAGAGGACGTGCTTTGGTCTCTGTCCTTTTTGAAGCCGGTTTAGTTTGCCCGCTTTTTCATTTTTTTCTGTTTCCGTATGTGTTTTCTGTTTGATTTTACAAGTATCAGGATATTATGGGTCATTTTAACTCCCTGGCAAAAGTTTTTTTGGGATCTCGCAGGAAACACGAAATGTCCGGGTATTAGTGGATTCTCTTGTTCGAGATTCTTAGCATCGATGTCCACAGATCCACATCTGACGGGTAGTAGGTGCAGAGAAAACGTATGTATCATAACTAATCCTTGTTCTGTATGTCATTTTTGGTCAGTGGAACAATGGAAAAAGCTTTTATGAGAAGGGTCAGTACAGGAGAAAGGAGACGACGACATCTTTGGATAACAAATCGCCTTCGTCTTTTGTTCTGCCTAATCGTGATACTGATCCATATGTTTCTCCGCCTATACAAGATGCTTCCTACACCCCCTTGGTTCATCTAATGATTTGTTTTTGGATGCATCAGGTGGGGTTGTGGGCAGTTTTATACCTAATTTTGCTCCTTCTTTTCCTGTGGGATGGGGGAGGGGGCACGCTTCGCTTTATGTGTCTTACATTTCAGCTACGGATGCACAGAAGATGGAGAGTATAAAGTGAAATGACACATCTGTAGCGACACATTTGATACCGGACTCGACAGCATTTTGGGTCTCACTGCAGTTATATTTAGCCAAGTGTTACAAACTTATCAATCGGTTATTATGTAGGAGATGGATTTTGTTTCTAGTTATAAAAACTTGATTTGATAAGAATATACATCTAAACTGAAATCAATGTATAATTCTCCTGTTAACCAAATGGATGAAGTTGGGTGTCTAACATGGTATCTAAACCAAAGGCATAGGATTGAATCTGGCTGTGGCAGAGGCACTGATCAGTTTCAGATCCCCTCGAGTTACATAAGGTATTCCAAAGGTTGAGTGTAACTGATATCAAGTGATATTTGTAGACCAGTCAGAGAATACTGCCTTTTAAAATAGGATTGTGATTTACTTCTTGAGATATCTTTCTCATTATTGCAATGTGACAACTAAATTCTTTTAAATGCTTGAGTAAAAGATTGAGTATTAAGCAAAGAAAAGATTGTTTAATTTGACTGAATTTCTGATAGTCACACTCATTCATATGTTTTTTTATTTTTTATAGAATTTCATTTGCTGACCGGGACCGTCTGATACAGGACAGCAGTTTCTTCCCACGGAGCCTTGAGATTCACTGGCTGTCAATCATCAATTCCATGGTGCTAGTTTTCCTTCTTATGGGCTTCGTTGTTATTATTCTGGTGAGTGAAGTGCTTTTAATTTCTCTTGTTTATACACTTACAACAGTCTTATATATGACATTATTGAAAATTAGGGGCCCAAGTGTGAATCCTGTTACATTTGGCCTTGGAGTTGTATGCCTTGAAATAACTGAATTATACTCACGTAAATTTGATACAAGTTGCAGTTAAGTGATTGAAAGGAATTGTTGCATACAGGCTGATTTGGCTACATTTCGTATATATACTGCATTGTTTATAACTTACAATTTTATATAAGTGACTTTCCCAGTACAGCTGTCCCCCCCGTATTCGCAGGGGATGCGTACCAGACCCCTAGTGAATAGTTGGAACTCCTATAAAAACGTTTAAAACAGCCTAGTTTGTTAGTTAAAACTCAAGAAAAACCCACTAAAAATTTCTATACCTAGTTTTTTTAAAGTTTTATCACAAAAAGTGCATTTTATGGTGAAATTGATAAAAAAAAAAAATACAGGAATTTGTGGATATTTCTCATAGAAAAATACTGTGAATGGGTGAATTTCCCACAAATAATGGGGGGAAATGTTCCAGAGAGAAATCTGCGAATGTGTGAGTCCGTGAATTTGGAGAATTGAATACGTGGGGTCCACTGTAATAACATAGCTATTGGTTTTCCACGTACAACAGCCTAAATTCAAATTTTGCTGGTAGCACTTCAATGGCTCAGTGTAGGTATACAGTGCTGCCCCCTAACAGTAGTATTAGGAATGACTTAGCTAACCACCTCATTCTGTTTTCTGCCGTACTCAACGAAACATCGAGTACTTACAGCAGCTTATTCTTATTTTACGGATATATCACCAGATTTTGGTAGTATTACCCAACCACCGGAACGTGTATTTCATAACATACAAGCAGAAATCTTTCAGGATGAGTCTTGTGTTTTTTGTGTTATAACCTTGATTCAGATTTATCAACTGGATGGCTACTTGCAAGTCACAGGTAATAGTTTTGTCGTATAAGTAATTCTTGAATGTTACTCCATTCCTTAAGACCAAAACTTTTGCATTTATGATTTGCTTACTGGGCTTAGGCTGCATGTACATCACCAGTAAATTATTGCCTTAAAAGCAGTTCTTGAATGTTATACCTTTCTACTAGCCCAAAAAGTTTTACATTCATGATTTTTTTAACTGGGCATAGTCTACGCCCAGCCACTGGTAAATAATTCCCTTAAAAGTAATTCTTGAATGTTATTACATACATCATTCCATTAGGCCAAATTTTTGCTTTCAGGAATTGTTAACTGGCCATAGGCTATTTGCCTGCCATTAATAAATACGTAATTACCTTAAAGTAATTCTTGAGTGTTACGCCATTCCTTTAGACCAAACTTTTGCAATTGGGTATAAATATTTGTGATTTGTGTTGTTGACTGGGCCTGGGCTACTCATCACACTTTCCTTTGCAGAAAACTGAAAAGTGTAGGGGTAGGAATGTAGTAAGGCAAATGGTGCATAATGTTTGGCTACGGTGAGCCTTAGGCAGAAACGTTCTCGTCAGCCGAGCATCGACTACCGGTTCTTGCTTCGGCAGTTCTTTGGAACATTCCAGAGAAAGTTCTTGTGGCCCCAGTGTACGGAGGTATTTTCCTGGTGTGTCACAATTGTGAACATTCCACATCTTTAGCTTCTAGCCTCCAGCTTGCATGGCAGTACTGACTGGAGCGCAGGCCACTTCCCTCCATTAGTGGTGGGCATAATCGGTTACTGGATTCAATTACATGTACTTTGATTTCCTCCTGAAAATTCTAGTATAATCAATTGCTTTTTGAGTAATTGATTATTTGTAAATAGTTTTTCAATATTAGAGTTGGATTTGCTTTGATACTTTAATGCTAAAACTACAATAAATTTAACTTTTATTTTAGAAGGTACACATACCTTTATGTTATCTTAAAATGCATACATGTTTGAATATATAAAATGCTAATATTACTCATACATTTAACTCAAATTTATATGCCCAGATGTCAGAAATTGCGATAAAGTTATAAAACAGTAGTTAGAAATAGATTACGATTATTTTTCATGAAAGTAATCAGTAACTGAGATTGCCAAAAAATCAGTGAAACGCTCACCACTAGCCTCTACCCACCTCCTGCTTCCTCCTGCCTTTGCATGCACAGGAGCGACCACCACCTACCTCCACCCGCCTTCTATCTCCTCCTGCTTCCCAGGCCCAGCTCAGAGCATGCAGCACCCGGTGCCAGCTTATGTCCACCTGGTGCCAGTTCTCTCCTGCTGCTAGCCTTCCTATATTGTTCACTTGCTCATGTATCTGGCTCCCTCACTTCTTTCCTATGCCTTTGCTAGCCTTATACTTCAGTTATCATGAATTTAACCTTGTAACAGTGAAGTGTTGTGCAGTGAAGAAGGTGGATGCTCGTCCTCTGATGCTCCTAGACGAAGGTACCCTGTCTTGTTCCCCCACAATGGGGAGAAGACACACTGGATGTCCAAGAGATGTTAGGGGGTTTACATATGGTTAGTCACCCCCTCAGTTGAGCCTGTTGCTGGTCCTAGGCTTACTGGATGTGTAGTGGAGGAGGTGGCTATCTGGCCCTTCCTTCAGATCTTCTAGACCTAAAGTCACTGTCCTGCTCCCCTGCAATGGGGAGAAAGATGTACGTACTGGCAGTCCAAGGAAGTCCGAGGGGGTTGGCCCCGATGGTTACCCTCTCGGTTGAAGCTGTAGTCTATTCCCAGGTGTCGGCAGATGGCCACTGAAAAGTTGTCTTGATTGAGGTGCAGTGTTAGACAACCACTGGAAAGGTATCTTGATGGAGGTGTAGTGTTAGTCAGCCTCTGGAAGGTGTCTAAGGATGATGTGAGGTTTTCTAAGAACACCCTACTGTTTTCTTGAAAGCCTGTCCAGTTTCTGATCGAATGCTTGCCTCAACTCTTTCAACTGGCCGGCACCCAACTTTGTTCATCAGCTTCCTGTTATGAGCCCTCTAAGAAGCCTCCTCTTCTGACTTTCCTTTGTCTGTCAAGTCTTTCCAGGAGTTAGGAGTTCGGATTTAGTTGGAGCAAGACAAGCAGCGCCTGTTGTCTTCCTCCCTCTCAGGCTTCAGGGACCTGTGCCTCTGTGTCGAAGAGAGACATCAACTAGATTCGTCTATAATCTTGTTTTATGTGGACAAGGATGGTGAGGAGGATTTTTAGTGATTTTTGCTCTTGTCTTTGAACTCTATAAGAGAGAGCTCTGATGCTCCTCCCCTACAGGAGGTCTGCACATTAGCGATCGACCCTGATTTTTGCCTCCAGATCTTCATCACCTCTCTTCAAAACGACAACATCTCATTGCAGAATGCTCGGTTTGGTTTTCAGCCTCAACTCTTGGCATTTTCGAGCTTTTTCAGTAGCTTCCTCCCACAACAGAGACCCACCCTTTTTCAAAACCACCAGGTACAACACATCAGACATTTCCAATTCGTTTCCAGCCAGCTCCCCAATTAACATCAGTGGCCTTTTTTGGTGCTGACTGAAACTTTTCATTATTTCTTTGGAGATTTTTTATCCTGTTTTGGTGAAGTATCCAATTTTGTGTGTGTTTTTTTTTTGTATTTTAGTTAGCATTGGTTAACTTAATATACAATTTTGTCATCGCTATGTCAGATTCTAGTTCCTCTTGAGATTCGATACTGTTCCGAAGAATGTAGGACTAGACTAGTTAAGATTAATTTGGATTTGCAGTGTAAGTGCATGAAATGTAGGGTGCAGGAATGTAATGGGGAGCTTAATTGTCTTGAATGTCAGGATTGCAATGAACAGCAAAGGAAGGTATTCATTTCTCACTGAAAATTTTGTTAAAGATAGGAAGAGGAAGGCAGCCCTTAGAGCTGAAAATAGGGCTAGTTTAGAGGCTATTTCTTTGCCATCAGAGGCTGAGGATAGCGCTATTTCTTCTCAACCTTTTCACACTGGTTCTCCCATCTTGAGCCCTCATACTCCTTTACCTAGTACGTATTTCTTTACCAGCTTCCTGTGCTGCTAATCTCGACACAATTGCCAGCCTTGAAATTAGGTTCTATAGGTAATTTGATTTTTTACCAAATACTGTTATTGAATTAGGTATTTCATTTAAGGCTTTTGTGGAAAAATCTTCAAATATAAGTGCTAGTGCAGTGCATAGTGACAGTGTAGTGCATTCTGAGGAGGTGGCTGTCTGTCCTACCAGTTCTAGACAAAAGATCCCTGTCCCCACTCTCCTGCATCGGGGAGAAGACATACCAAAGGTCCAAGGGAGGCTGGTGGGGTTTGCCATGGCCAGTCACTCCCTCGTCGAGCCTGCTATGCTCCCCCAGGCTTCAGCAGAGTGCCATTGGAAAAGCATCTCTTTTAGTGCACTGTTGTCGACGGATTCTGATGGTTCATCTCCTAATGGAAAGTGCCAAGAGGCCTTTTTCCCCTGCCTCTCGACCTCTCGGTGCTTTTGATTCCTCCCTTGGCGCCAGTTGTCATGTTTGGTGTTATTATCTCCTAGTTCACCTTTGTCTACACAAGAATCCTGCGATAGCACAGATTTTCCACCATTAGAGGACCTTATTGGTTTTCTTAAGAAGAGAAGTTCAGTTCCCAAGAGTGGGGACCACTCATTGTTTCCTGTTTCTTCAGATGAGGATGAACCAGAACATGACAGCGCTCCTTCTTCCGCCTGTTTGAGTCTTCTAGAATTATATTCGGTAAACATCTGTGATTTCTTCGCGCCATCTCTTCCAAGTTCACCTGCTTCTACTTTCCTTGTGAGGAAGTGCGCTTATGATCCCTGCTTTCCAAAGTTTGTTCTATCATCTCTCTTGAGGGACCCCTGCTGGAAGTAGAAGAATATTTAGCAGCCAAGGGGGACCAGGGCAAATCATTATTTGCTTTCTCCTTCCAAGTTACTGAAGAAGAGGTATTAGGTTTTTTTTTTTTTTTATGCCACCGGGGAGGCTCTTTCTTTTTTATTTGGGGTTTTCTGCCTCCTCCCAGGGGAACTTCTCTGGTCTTGTCGATGCAACTCGCCAAGATTATGTTTTCCTCACCAGAATTAGATCAACTGGTGAAGATCGTCTTCAAGGTGCTAGAAATCTTAAGTTTCCTGGACTGGACAGTAGGAGCTTTAACCAGGAAGATAAAAGACTACCCAGTCCTTGCAGAAGACTTCTTGTCCCATTGGCTAGGTGTATTTTCGTGCCCAGACAAGGCAGTCAAAGACGGCTCTGCGGAACTAACCTCACTGTATGCTAGGGGGATCCTAAAGAAGCGGGAGTTATGGTTTTTTTTGCAAGAAAGGGTGTGACCATTACTCAGAAGTCTGCCCGTCTGTTTTCCCACCTTGACAAGGCACAACTTTTCCTGCAAGACACTGTGAAGGAAGTTCTTTCTGCGCTACAGGAAAGTTGACCTACGACCTACTGGCTTTATCTACTAAGCACTCTAAGGTTTTCTTGCCTTTTCAGCAGCCCTTTCAATGAGGAAGATCAAGACCCCAATCTAGACCCTGCTCCAATCTTCGTCTGTCTTTGAAATCTGTCAAGAAGCCTTCCAGTAAGACTTATTCGAAATGAGACCTCAAGCTTTTGCACTCCCGGTCGGTGCCAGGCTGCACTTTTGGGAGTGATTGGAGTCACAGGGTCAGATCCTTGGGTTGTCCAAGTTCTAAGAAGAGGTTACTCCATTCCTTTCAAGGTAAAACTCCCTCTTTCCAAGTTGCTTGGT
The DNA here is from genome assembly GCF_015104395.2 of Macrobrachium nipponense. Classification (NCBI taxonomy): domain Eukaryota; kingdom Metazoa; phylum Arthropoda; class Malacostraca; order Decapoda; family Palaemonidae; genus Macrobrachium; species Macrobrachium nipponense. The sequence continues at coordinate 21,920,146 of NC_061099.1, read as the reverse complement.
GATCACCTTGACTGCTTACTCAGCAGGGTCAGAGAGGTTCTTTGCCTTTGGTCAAGAAGTCGAATACCTTATTGGGAAAGGGGTATAGTGGAGGAAGTAGTGGACAGTTCATCAGAAAGGTTTTACAACACTCTTTGTAGTCCCCAGGTCATCGAGGGGTGGACGCCCATTCTAGACAGTGCCCTGAATTTGTATGTTGTCAAGACCAAGTTTCACACATGGAAATGAATCGCTCCATAATGTCATCTCTCTACCAGGATGACTGGAGGGTCTCTCTGGATATGCAGGATGCCTACTTCCACGTCCCAATCCACCTGGACTACAGGAAATACTTACCTGGAATTTGTCTTTCAGGTCAAGATCTTCCAGCTTTGGGGGCCGCTGTGTTTTGGCCTCTCAACACCTCTGGGGAAATGGCTTTGCCTTCTCAGGATCAACATGTCCCTCTCTCTGCCTGGACGACTGGTTGCTCCGCTCCTTTTCACAGAGCCAGTGCGTGGACCCAAAGAGGACCGTTTGCCTAACACAGGAGTTAGGCATTCTGATCAATTCTCAGAAGTCTCAAATGACTCCTCCTCAGGTATTCTCTATTTGGGAAGACTCTGGACTCTAGCTTTTCGGGCTTTTCTCTCCCCTAAAAGGATTTAGTCTTGTCTCCTAACAGTTCAAGAATTCATTGCTCGATCGTCTTGCTCAGTGGTTCAGTGGATGATCCTCCTGGGCACTGTGCCTTGGTGGAACAGTTTGTGAAGTTAGACAGACTTCGTATGAGGCCTTTCCAATTCTTCCTGAAGGCAAACTGGTGCAGGAAGACTCAGCCAGACTCCATAGTCTTTCTGGTTACGTCGGAGATCAAGGAGGATCTCGGATGGTGGTTGTTAATAGAAAGGCTGCAAGAAGGACTATCTCTTTGCCCCAACCTTGACTTGTATTCCGACGCCTCAGACGTAGGTTGTGGAGCTCTGTTGGGGAGTCAGAATGTTTCAGGAACGTGGACAGAGGATCAGAAGTTCCTCCACATCAACGATTTCCAGCCTCTTATAGTAAAGGCTCACAAGGTTTGAGCAGTCACCATTTCTCTTGCTTTTCAACACAATATGACCCTGCCTGCGATTCTTCAAGTAACCTACTGGAGGTCCAAGTCGATTTTTGCTTCACATTACCTGAAGGATGTCAAAACTGTCTTAGAAAATTATAATACTCTTGGTCCTTTATCCATGGCTGGCATGGTGTTGGGAGAGGTAGCATAAGTGGTTCTCTGTCCCTCTATACTCCTTGCCTTGGTTGTAGGTTGTTAAGTCAAAGGGAAGTCTGAGGGTACATTGTACCTGGGGTATCCTCCAGTTTTTTATTGGTCAAGTGTTGGTATTTTATGTTTGGTGTCGGTGACAGCATTGGGTTTTATTAATCTGGTCTTCGGCCAGGGTAAGGGCATTACTTATTTTCTTTGTTAGACTCCAAAGTTCCCAATGAAGTAGGGGTAACCTTTGGTGGCCATACTGCCACACCCTCTACAGAGTAAGATGAGTGCTGATCAGAGAGTAATCTGCAGTAACTCCTCACCAGGTTAGGTACAGTAAGTTCCAGAAGTGAAGCGACAAATCTCAGAATTGATCGTACTTCTTTAGAAACTCATGGGGTTGCCCAGTTAGTATATTTTATTCCAATTTATTGTCATCCTATTTATCTGATAATACGTATCAGTGATTAACTGTATAAGCGCACAAAGTATTTCCCCAGTGAATGATCAATGTTAGTTCAGTAATTGTTTGTTAAAAGAAAAAAAAAAGAATTTTCCCCAAAGAAACTTGTGCGGCTTTCAAAGTGTGATATGAATGTTCACCATAGAGTGGCAGCAGGAACCGTGTGCATAAGCATTGGCCTAATATTTGTAAATTAACTTTCTACTTTTATGGCGTTATATCGAAAGTTATTATGATTCCTTTTGATAAAGCACAGAGAAGTTTAGCATCTGATTAAATGAAATATAAATAAGACAAGTTGGTGTAAAAAAAAAAAAAAAAAAAAAAAAACGAAATCCAAGTTATGTGCGCGTTTTAGCGTTGGTTACAGGGTTAGGCCTATTTCAAGAATCAAGGAATATATTTTTCAGCTTGTTAGTTAATAATTTCATGGAATATCTCGATTGAGCAAATTTTTGCATGCAGAATTGCGTTTCAGGTTCGCACCAAACAAGTATTTTCGTAGGTTTCCACCTTTTTTTTATTTTTTTCAGTGCATAAGTGAGACTATTCTTGTCCATACGATCCGGAGTGTGAATATGCTTGGCGAGCATTATTTTAATTAGAGTATCCCCTGTTAAGCTCTCTCTCTCTCTCTCTCTCAGGACGTTTTTATCTATAAGGAATAACCAGAGGTCTGTTTTAAGAATCGAGCACAGGCCTATTGGTCATGCTCGGGTGCTTCTTTATACATATATATATGTATATATATATATATATATATATATATATATATATATATATATATATATATATATATATATATATATATAGTAGATATATATATATATATATATATATATATATATATATATATATATATATATATATATATATATATATATATATATATATATATATATCTATCTATCTATCTATCTATCTATATCTATATATCTATCTATCTATCTATCTATCTATCTATCTATCTATCTATCTATCTATCTATCTATCTATCTATCTATCTATCTATCTATCTATCTATCTATCTATCTACTATCTATCTATCTACACTCATAAATTTCTGTTATGCAATAATACTTGACTGCATGGATCGAACGGATTACTGGTTGTCTTAAATTTCACGGTTGGGATATGATTCGAAGATTTGAGGTAGTAGGTTGAAGTGAAAAAGGTGGAGTTATTATTGTGGGTAGAGGTAGAAAGGGGGGGGGGGGGTCGGGGGGGGGGGGTCTGTCGTCTCCCTACTTAACCAGATGGTGATTTTACGGATGTTTCTGGTGCTTGCGACCGACTTTCTTATTTTTATATAGCGAGTTCTGTTTCCAGGTGCAAGGACAGTTCTGGTGTCGGTCCTGAAGGTTTCTATCTTTGCCTAAATAACAGACAGTGGCCCTGCATTGTAAGCCTTGCAATGCGCCCGGAACATAGGCCTAGTCCACCTGAAGGTAGCAGCAGAGGTTAGAGCCTTTCTGGAAGATGGGGTTTTATGCTCGGTCCCGCCCCCCCCCCCCCCCCCCCCCAGAAGCTAGAATCAGAACTACCAACCACCCCAACTTCTCCATTCATGGTTGAATTATGTTTAATGTCGCAGAGATTTTCCTTTCACATTCTATGATAATTGCATGGTTTTGTGCATCTTCGCTAAAAATAATTGATAATACTCTATAATATTAAATATTTGTTTCCACATTGCTCGAAATATACATTGGTAATGTTGGTAATTCTGTGTTGAACGAGAATTTCAAATTGTTTCGTTTCTATAGTTTGAAGTAATTGCTATACTTTAAAATAATTACTATTACCGTAATTTTTTCTTATGATTGTTATAAATATCATAGATTTGATATTGTGCATCATATGTTAGCTTTATTTTGCTTGATAGAGGTTTCACTGTAGAAAAAATATACATTTTTTAGCTACGAGTTGTAGTTGCCAGTTAGTGAATTTCGAACGAAATTCTCTGAAATTTGTCGCTTCAGTTTTGGAACTTACTGTACAACAGGCATTTGGTCAGTGCTAATGCTAAACAGTTAGTCTTTTCAAAGTCATTACTCTTAATAATGTTTTTTTGAGTAGACTTTGTCATGATGCCACCACCTTTCAATGTGGAATCCAGCTATGTAAGTGCTTGGTATTTTATGTTTGATGTAGGTGACAGCATTGTGATTTTTTAATCTGGTCTTTGCCCATGACAAGGACATTAGGGCATTACTTATTTTCTTTGTTAGTCATCGGTGAACCTCCATGACTCCAAAGTTCCCAGTGAAGTAGGGGCGACCCTTGGCCATACTGCCATGCCCTCTACAGTGTAAGATGAGTGCCAACCAGAGGCAGTAATCTCCTACAGCAGCTCTCTTACCAGGTAAGGTACAACAGGCATTAGGTCAGTGCTAATGCTAGCAGTATTGTCTTTTGTTCAAGGTCATTATTCTTAATATAATTTTTTTTGGAGTAGACCATGTTCATGATCCCACCACCTTTCAATTGAGAAATCAGCTATGTTATTTTTATGATAAAATAAGGTTTTATTTTTACTTACCAAGCAATTACATCATCTGAGCCCTCCCTCTTCACACAGATGGTCTTCATGGCTTCAAATAATTGGAGATCTGTTGTGTTGTATCTGGCAGTTCCCAAATTGGGCAGAACTCTCTTGTCACCTACACAAGCATGGCAGTGCTGCCGCAAAATTTGAATTTTGGTTTGCTGTGGCAGGAAGCATACACTATGTAATTGCTTTGGTAAGTATAAAATAAAACCTTATTTATCATAGAAATAAAAATTTTTGTTTTCTTCAGTTCCAAGTTTTCTATTGCAGACAAGCACTGTAATGTGTTTTTGTTCCATCATGCAATTATGGTTGCCATTCTCTGCTTCCTGTCTAGAGGTAGGGAGGCTAGCTTCATCTCTCAGCCTTCCTACATTTTTGCTGTGGTTCCCTTTGTCACTCCTGTCCAACTTCACGTCTGGCTACAACTTCCAGTCTCCTGGCACCAACCAACTAGCACCGGGCACTGATTCTCGAATGCCAGTCCCCTCTGCCAGAGCACTTGACACCATTTGTGCTTGGCTTCCACCACTGAGTGCCAAACGCCCACTCACACTAATTTTAGAGGATTGTGTTTGACCAACAGAGTTGGTCACAGCCTGGTTTTGGACTAGGCCTCTGATTTTTGCTGTGCCTAGATTTTGGTGGATTATGGACTTTGCAGCCCTTTTTAAGTTTGCCAGATACAAGTTGTGTGTTACGTACAACTCTGCTTATGCTTGAGGCTGTATGAGGTACTGACAGTCCACATAGGCCACAGAGTTGACAGCGAGTTGGCAATTTATCTGCAGGTCGCGCCATGATCCTACAACTACTAAAGGAAGGAAAACATTGTCTCAGATTGCTGTTACCCTTGGGTATTTTAGCCATGTTTTCAAGTCCCATCAAGACTTGGATCCATTCTTTCTCCTTCTAGATTGTTACAGACTTCTTTGACTTCCAGGAGCACCTTACATCTCACGATCTCCTAACTCGCCTCACCCCAGCATCCTCTGGCGCCACACAGCTGATGCCAACTCATGCTCCAAGTGTCTGTGTGGCGCCAGAGGAGCTGGGTGTCAGGTGAGTTAGGAGATCGTGAGATGTAAAGTGCTCCTAGCTCGCCTGGTGCCAACTCATGTTCTGAGTGTCTGCTAGCTCCCGAGCCCCTAGCTCGCCTGGCACCCAGCTCGTCTGGCACCAGCTACAGTCTGGCTCCAGCTACATTCTGGCTCCAGCTCTTGCTACATTTTTAGCGCCTAGTAGCACTCCCCAGTTCAGAAGTAGTATAGAGAGTTCTCTGTCCAGTGGGATTTTTCAGGAATTCCCTTAGGTAACCGGGATCAGTGGACCATCTATAACATACTAGGGAGTTATGGCAAGAAGTTAAGTACTATATCTGAGTTTTACCAGACCACTGAGCTGATTAACAGCTCTCCTAGGGCAGGTCTGAAGGATTAGATTTTTTTGCGTGGGTAGGAACCAATTGGTTACTTAGCAACGGGACCTGCAGCTTATTGTGGGATCCAAACCAAGTTATGTCATGAAATGAGTTTCTAATCACCAGAAATACATTCTTCTGATACCGAACTGGCAGCTGTGGGAACCGAACTTGGACCATCAAATTGACAGTCGAGTACGCAACCCACTCGTCCAGTGAAGAAGTAAAGTTATGGCAAGAACCTGTCTCCTCTGTCTAAACATGTTGTCTTCCATCTTATATAAACTTCATTTTTGAAACACTCAGTTTTTTGGATTTGCCTACTTTGAAGCGAAGCTAAGAATGTCAGAACAGCCTCTACCCCTTGGTTTTCTGACGCTATACAGTCAACCCCAGTTATTTGCAGACTCCAGATGCACAAACTCATGTATTCACAGATTTTTCTATGAACCTTATATACCCATTATTTGTGAAAAATTCATGAGTGCGCTGTAGTTTTGTATGAGTAATATCCACAAATTACTGAATTTTCATATCAGTTTCGTGATAAAATGCACTTTTTGTGATAAAACTATTAAAAAACCAGGTCTAAGCATTTTTAGTAGGTTTTTCTTGAGTTTGAACTAACAAAATAGGCAGTTTTAAGCATTTTTTTAGGGGTTCTAAGTATTCGTGGATTGTAGCTATTCACGGGGGTCTGGTATGCATCCCCTATGAATATGTGAGGTCCACTATATGCTCTTTACGTCCATTTTTCTATCGATCTACCAGAAGTGTAAGTGAGCTTTACTTCTTAATATCACAATGAAAGCTTAAACAGTGTAAAAATTTTCCAATACCTTGAGACCATTTTTAGTGATGCATGGCATTGTGGAGGAAAGCTCAGGGTGTTCTCCTACCATCTCTTCACCTTTTCAGTGAGATGCTGAGTTTGGAGAGCCAGTGGGTACAATGCACCTAGAGCACCCACCACTCTGTGGATGGGTTGTGGCTTTATTTCTGTGTAGGTGTCAGTGTTGTAAGGTTGTGTTTATTTTGTTGCTGCACCCAGGCCAAGGGTGGGCACCTATCATGCTTTGCTATTCCGCCACGCTACTATGAGTTAAGATGAGCACCAACCAGAAGCAGTGTCCACCTGCAGTAGCTCTCTTAACTGATAGGAAACGACAAACATTGTTTTCAGTGCTAGCAACTTGTCTATTTCAAATTCATTACATGACTTAATGCTTTGGAGTAGAATATGTCCCATGATCCTACCTCCTTTCAATTTGGTGTAATTATACTGGGTAAGTCACTTATATAAAAATGAAATTTTTATAAAATGAAAATGAAATTTTTAAAAATAAAGTAGTTTTATATGTACTTACCCAGAAATTACATAATAGGAGCCCTTCCTCCTCCCCTCTGAAGGACATTATGCATAAAACAGACTGAGGTGGTTACTAGTTAAGTCATTCCTAATATTGCCACTAGTGGGTAGCACTGTATACCTACACTTACCTACACTGAGTAATCGAAGTGCTACACACAAAATTTGAGTTTAGGCTGCTGCATGTGGAAAAATAATAGCTATGTAATATATTTTATTACTATAAAAAATGTCTTTTTCTTTTTCACTTATCAACAGACAAGGGTACTGCGCAATGATTTTGCTCGCTACAACGTTGATGATGAGGGTCGAGAGGAAGTTGATAGTGATGAATATGGATGGAAAATAATTCACACAGATGTATTTCGCTTTCCACAGCACAAGAGTCTCTTTTCTTCAATATTGGGTATGATCAGTTTGTAATTTCTTTTTGTCCATAAACTGCATATCTTAGCATATTACTGTCTTTTGAGGCAAAGATAAGCCAAATTTCCAATTAGTAATCAGTCAAAAAATCTGTCATTTTTGTTCTTGGGGCAAAGACCAAGGCCTGAATTACTGATCCTTTAACAAAATTCCACTACTTTTATTTGATCTCAACAGGTCAAGCAGTAAGTTACGGGTGGTGTTTTTCCCACCACCTGGAGAAATCAGGCACTGAATTGTTACTCTCCCAAAAGCCTGTCACTTTCATTAAGGGAGATATGCTAAGCCCTAGACAGTTAAGTAAGAAGAGATTAAAGAAAGTGAATGAAAAGTAAAACACAGAAACTAGTGTAGCTAAGATTAATGGGATACTTACCCACCACCTGCTGTGTGCCGTGTGCCACACAAGTAGTGCTTATCAACTAATGGTAGTAATTGGTTTGATGATCAAAACCAGTGTCATGCAATAAGTAACCTCTTTTAGTCACCAAAGAGCTCTACTTTTTAAATGCTAAGTGAGCACAGATTGATTTTGTATCTGCCTGTTTTCCCGCATAGATATTGTTTTTTCCCCCTTTTGTTATTTATTCACATTTCATTAATGTTCGCCAGCTTAAGGGATTTTGACGAAGGAAAAATCTATTTCTGGGTGATTGGCTCGTGTCACGCCCTATGAAAGTATCCTTAATATCATTCTTTCTAGGTAAAAAATTAGCCTAAAATTACCAGAGAAAAACAATTAAGAAAATGTCAGTAAAACTGACTCGCTCACTCTTAAAAAGAAGTGTGCAGGTATGTAAAAAGGGGCGAGTGTGGAACACTACCACGAGCCAAACACCAATTAGAACTTCCTGTCAGAATCCCCCCAGAGAGCTGATACCAACGGGCGATGCAGCCTCCACTACTACTACTAGAGGACGCCACGGACAGCAGCGCCCCTAGCGGACATCCTTAAATAAAACAGTTAAATACATCTTGTCCTGCAAGGGGGGGAAAACAAACTATAAAAAAGGGGGGGTTTCATAGGGCGACACGAGCCAATCACCCAGAAATAGATTTTTTCCTTCGTCAAAATCCCTTTTTCTGGGCTCAGCTCGTGTCGGCCTATGAAAGAGTACCAGAGAAACAGACAAGATGGAAAAGGGAACAATGAAAAACAATTTAAAATGATGGATATAATATAAGTAAATCAATTACAGCATATAAATTAAGCACTTAAACTAACTATTTTAACAGTAAAATAATAAAATGTTAGTAATCTTAAAGTACTTAAATGGTAATTAAAGTAAATTACAAAGATGCATGTAAAATAAGGAAAATTGGGATTTACTTAACAAAAATACAAAATTCCAAAATATATACACCCATGTGTCCTACCCTAGCATAATAAGGGTAGGTACACTGAAATCCATCATCAATACAAATATTCCAAAATATATACAAACACATTGTGACTGAAGTTCATCATTAACATAAAATGGTGAATATATATACAAACATATTGTGTCCTACCCTAGCATAAAAATAAGGGTAGGTACACTGAAGTACATTATCAGTACAAATGTGGATGCTCCCCTAGCAAAAAAATAAGGGACAAACCACTATATGATACAACGGCTAAGGCTATGATGTTGAGTAGCCTGACGATAGGGTGAGGCATGTTGGTTGATGTAGGTAGAAAGGAGACCTGGATCTATACTACAACTACTAAACAGTATCAGGGGAAACTATGTTCCCGCTGCTACTGCTGAAAACTTTAAAGATCCAAGGACTTTAAATAATGCCGTTTAAGACTGTCGGGGATTTCCATCCAGTATACTTTCTAAGATCCTCAAAGTTCATATGTTGGAAATAATAATTGAGGTGGCTACTCCCCTGATATCATGTGCTTTTGGGAATGACTCAGGGTTGGCTTGTTTAATGAAGTAAAGGATTTGCTGTCTAATGCCTTTAACTGATAAAGTACCACCTTTTTCTCTCATGAAGAGAGCACCTGAGGATCTAGAAGAAGTACGAGATAAAAAGGCTCTAAGAGTTGATACTGGGCAGAGAGAAGGATCCTGTGGAAGTGGATAACCTTCCAAGGGGCCCACACTTGCAAGAGGATCTTCATTTTTGGCTAAAAAGCTACGATCCGGAGCAAGTAGAACTTCTCCTGATGGGAGGAATTCCACATGACCCGCATCCCTGGATAGAGCCGACAGTTCTGAAATTCTAGCTCCTGAGGCTAGGCTTAATAAGAATAATGTCTCATCAGGAGCATTATGAATGTACAAGATGAGTTGTCAGTATCTGAAGCTAGTTTGAGGACGTCATTTAAGAACCATGAAACTGTATAGGCCTCGGGAAGGTCTAAGTCTAGCACAGGCTTTAGGGATAAGATGTGAAATAAGATTCAGTCAAATCTATCTGAAAACCTACTTGAAAGATTTTCTTCAAAGCCGATTTATGAGTGGTAATCGTGCTAGCAGCTAAACCTTTTTCAAATAAGGATCTGAAAAAGGATATAGCCAAATTAACTGTCATGGTTGTAGTGTTCGATTCTCTCAAGAAAGATGCTAATTTTTTAACAGCTGAGTCATTATTTGTTCTAATGGTTGACTCTCTCTTATCGATTCTAGGAAGAGAATTCTTCGTGGATCAATGTCAGCATCTTTATTAGCCGCAAACTCATGAAGTCCATAAGTAGGGTCTGGGAGAGTTCCTGAGGAAGCGAACACAGTCCTCATTTGTACTGATTGTGATAGTTTGGATTGGGGATACCGTTGAGGTCGGAGACCCAATTCCAAGAGAAGAGGTACCAGTTGCTCTTGGGCCAGTCCGGTGCAATCAGAGCTACTATCCCTTTGAAAGACCTTAGTTTGTCTAGGACTTTCAAGAGAAGATTCACTGGAGGAAAAACATAAATTCTCCTCCACTGATTCCAATCTAACGACAGGGCGTCCGTGGCATAAGCCAGAGGGTCCAGGTTGGGGGCCACATAGCAAGGGAGCTTGTGGTTCGCTTGTGAGGCGAAGAGATCCACTTGGAGACCTGGGACTCTCCGGCTTACCCACTGGAATGACCCGACGTCCAGAGACCACTCTGATTCCAGAGGAACTGACCGGGACAGAGCGTCTGCTATCACATTTCTTACTCCTGCCAGGTGAGTGGCAGACAGATGCATTTGTGTTTGTTTGCTAATGCAAAGATGGCTATCATGACATGGTTCACATGTTTGGATTTGGACTCCTCTGTTGATGCAATGAACTACCACTGCACTGTCCCAAAACTAGCCTTAGATGAGACTTCTTCGGGGAAGCAGTCTCTTCAGAGTAAGAAATACTGCCATTGCTTCCAACACGTTATGTGGAGCTGGCGAAATTGAAACTGACCAAGTCCCCTGAACCTGTTTGAACTGAGAGTATCCCCCCACCCGGACAGGGATGCATCCGTGTGAATGGTTAGCACTGGGGAGGGGATATTTGAAGGGGTACTTTCTTGGCTAAGTTCTTTACTTTTGACCAAGGCCGTAGTTGGTTGCGAAGGATCTGTGGAATTACTGACAACTTGTCTCGATATTTGGAGTTTGCTTTTGACCGCCAAATTCGATTTATATCTTCAGCCTTGCTTTCAGAAGGATATCTGTTACCGAAGCAAACTGAAGAGACCCTAGGATTCTCTCCTGGTTTCTTCTTGACGTTTTTGTTTGCATTTGAGGAATTGCCTGACAGATTTTGCTATTTCCTTCCGTTTGGCCACTGGAATTGATAGATTGTGGGAAGACAAATCCCATTGGATTCCTAGCCACTGAAAACGAGATCCGGAGTAAGTCTGGATTTCGTTTTTGTTTATCTGGAACCCCAGATGTTCCGCAGAAAGTGAACTACCTTTTTGGTAGCTTCGAGACATTCCTCGACTGTTGGTGCCCAGATCAACCAATCGTCGAGGTATGCCGCTACCATGATTCCCTGAGCTCTCAATTGTTGTACAACCACTTCTGCTATCTTTGTGAATACCCTGGGGGCTACATTCAGACCGAAGGGCATCACTTTGAATGAGAAATGTCTGATTCCCTAGCCTGAATCCTAGGAATGGGCGGAAGTGCCTGGCTATATTTTTTTTGGGATATGGATAGTATGCGTCTGTAAGATCGATGGAGCATGTGACGGCTCACGCGGTAAGTAAGGTCCTTACTTGCGAGAGGGTAAGCATCTTGAACTTGTCGCAACGAATGAAAGAGTTTAGCTTTGACAAGTCTAAGATTACCCTTCTTTTTGTTGAGCCTTTCTTTGGCACGCTGAATAAGCGCCCTTGAAATTTTAGATGTTTGACTCTCGCAATAGCTCCTTTCTGAAGGAGTTCTTACCGCGTAATCTATCAATTCCTTTGACGGTACCTGATGAAATGATTTGATTGGAGGGGGATCTTTGATCCAACTCCAGCCTAATCCTTTGGACACTATGCCTCTGTGCCCAATTGCTGAACCCCCACCTGTGGCGGAAGAGAACAGCCTCCCTCCTACCTGGGGAGCCTCATTGCTGATGGGCGGGTTGGCCACCACGCCCTCCTCTGAAACTGTCTACTCCTCGTGCCCCTTCCTGCGCCACGCTGACGAAAGTAACCTCTCGCCCTACCTCTCGGATTGAGAGTAGCCTTGAGCCTCATAAGCAGGGTTGAAGGCCGGCGAGATAGCGTAGGAAGTGGATGGTTGAGATTGCTGGGGCACAGGAGGAAAGGTTGGTTCTGTTTAGAGGTGGAAGGTTGTCCCTGTTGGGTAACTGGGACTGCCTGCCTGCACAAATTGCTGCTGTTGTTGAGTTTTTTTTATAAGGCTGGAACCTCTTACCAGCCTTCTTGGTTTCTTGCCAGCAGTGGGAACGGATTCCTGTTTCCTCTTTGAGGAAATACCCCACCTAGCTCTAAGGCTCTGGTTGAGTCTAGCAGCTTCGTGGTGGACCTCGTTCACTGCGGACTCTGGGAAGAGATCCGCTCCCCACATGCTTGCAGCCAAGAGTCTATTAGGCTCATGCCTGATTGTGCACTCTTGTAGGACATGCTTCCGGCAGTTCCTCCTAGCCTGGAAGAAGTCAAAAGCGTCCGTCAGAACCGTCTGAAACTGAGATTTCCGCCAGAATCTTGAACAGCGGTTCCGAAGCGTAGGAAAGAGCAGCCATTTCTGTAATGATGAGGGAATTGAGGGACCTGCCAAACCTAGTTTTTCGCGCATCGAACTCTGCCTGGATTAGGAATCCGGCAGCCTAGGTAACTTCTCACCGAACTGGTCCATGGCGCAGTCCGGCTTGAGTTTACCCAGCTGAATGTAGCTGGCAGGTTTTCCCACAATTCTCCGAAGGCGGGAAGAGAGGAGAATAGACTCCGCCTCCCTCAACTGTGGAATGGGCTCATCCTTGAGGACTGCCTGAAGAGACTTCTCCACCATTCTTGGGCGAAGGGCGGAAGAGAGACCTCCTCTTCCGTCGCGAAAATAGTTGAAGGGACTCTTGTAGGCCTGGAGTTTAGTGTTAGTACACTCCCAGTCCTCAAAGGCAGTGAACCCATTCCCGCTGGGCGTGATCTCTACTGTAAAGAACTGACTCCTTAGAGATTTTGTCTTCTCTCTGAGAAGCCGTTGGGCGTCAGCCTAGCATACCCGATGAAAGGCTGCGACAGACCCGGAGGGTGAACTCGAAGTCCTCAATCCTTCGAGTTCACTCCGGGATAGAAATCATTCCGTCCTTGAATGGAGCGTAGGCAGCTACTCTCCATGGGTTTCTCCATAGAGAAAGCTGGCAAGGAGTCATAAGGTGGAAGTTGAAGAATCCCCGTGCTAGATGCAGGGGAGACTGGGGGAGGAGCCTGAGCTAGCCCAGCTACTCGGTCCTCATTCTCTCTCATTCTATTAGAGAGATCCTGGATTGACTGTCCAGTTTGAGACAGACTGTTTGACAATTGGGCAAACATCTGCTCGAACCGCGTTCCCAGTGCGAGATTTGGGAGCCTACCAGCACGCCCACCTGTTCCATCACCCCCTGCTGAGACAGTAGAGGGATCGCAGGTGCTGGTGCTTGCTACCCCTGCCGGCATAGCCGGAGTGGAAGCAGCGGAGGCGGGAGAAGGCAGTGACTCGGTGGGAGTGCGAGCCTTCTCCTTCGAAGCCTTGCTTCTGGAGTCTTCGATTGGGAAGAGCCCGGCTTGTTCCTTCACCGCATCGGCATAGGAAGTCGACGACTTCCTAGCCGAAGAAGACGAAGACGATTACTTCCTAGAAGTCGACTTAGATAAGGTCTTCGGTTCTCTCTTTCCCTTCTCCCTTAGGAGGTACAGAGAGAGCGGGAGAGCGAATAGGGATCTCGGATCCCGCAAAGCCTTGGAAAGAAGCGGAAGAAGAGGGGACAGGAGAGAACCAGGAGCGCCCAAGGAAAGACCTTGGCGCCCGACATACCTACCTCAACCAACAAATCCTCCCCACCTACCGCCATGGGCTCTAGGTTAAGGTCCAGGGCAGCGACGTCCGGAACCGACTCCTGTGAGGCTACGACCCCACAAACGATTGCTGGAGGTCTTGCTGGATGGAGGCTATCAGTGGGGCAGCGGACAAGGGTCGACGTAACCCGTCGACTTGCCCGCGGGGAAGATCTGGATGGCCAGCTTCCTATCCAAAATGTAGGGCTGGCCCTTGGCGGCGTTTTTCCCAAAAGCCGCCCCCCACCCACGCTTTCAGGGTGGCGAGGGCGACTTCCCTCACAACCCGCTAGCCTGAAAGAAAGGTGAGATTAGCTGCCAATTGTGGAACGGGGTTAACAAACTTACGACTAGAAGGTTTTTTAGTAAAATCATAAGTAAGTCTATATGGACTTACCCCATCGCCCAGCTGACGCGACTAGGTCGTAGCATATGGCGCAGGCTTCAGGGTGCCAGACGATCAACTCGTTTGAACGACGTGGCACAAGGGGCGTGGGACCTGCACTCGTCATGTCCACAGGGGTCGTAAAGCGTCGCATTACAGGCTGGGACCTGGCAGTTTGGTAGCCTGTAAGTGAAAAAGTACATGAGTGCCAAGTAAACACTTACAGCCTAACATATCTCCGCTGGTGCCGGAGCGATAAAGTTAGATAAAACCAGAGCCCCGCCAAAATACGTGTGGTAACCAGGTTGGAAGATAGGCTATGGCTCCGCCGATGGCGGAAGCACAAGAATCAAACCAACTAGGAGTGGTGGTAATGGGAACCACGACGGAAAGTGGCGGGGATGGTTGATAAAATAATAATAATAACACACAATTCATTGTAAAATATCTTATAATTAGGGTATATATCCTTAAAATAACAAAAATAAAAACAACTTCTCTCCGTCCGTACTACTAGAAGAGTGCGTAGGTAAGGGTAAGCTCCCTTCCGGTAGCGGGGGAGAAGATATAAGGATATAGTAGGCAAGCAACCGACCACTCGTAGTGCCCACCCTGCCCGCTAGCGGAGCCAGTAACCTATAACCAAAGGTGCCCCGGCTGCGACGGAAGGCTCCTTTCGTATCGTAAGGGAGGTGGCTGAGCAACTGGGGAGGGGAGGAGGAAGGTCTCGGCGAAACACGGCGGGAGCGAGAAAAAGGGGGGAGGATGGCCTACTCCTCCCCGCCTCACCAACTACCCGCATGGAGACCCGGTACCTCAGAGTGGTCGCCCTATACCCCCCGCTGAGAGGACCCTGGACACCTCCGAAAGTGTGAGAGAAGGCGATGAGGTTGTCATAACACCCAAGGGGTCCCCCAGCTCCTCCCTATATCAGAGAGGGAGGGAAGGGGCCAGGGTAAGGTGCTATGGAACACGTGACCGCAAGTGGCCTAGGCCGCGAGCACACAACCGTGGTAGGGCCACGTGAACCAAGCTGTACAATACATGGCGAACAAGCACCCTAGGCTAGCCTAAACCAAAACCTAAATAAATAATAAAATTGAACATCGAAAGGTGGAAGAGACACTTTTAGTAAAGAGAAAGAAGCCCAGGAGGAGGCAGACTGTTCAAGAAACAGGAGCCTACTCGGAGCAGCGATAGCCGATGTAGAGCAAGAGCCGGGATGCTGGGGCCGGAAATAATAATAATAAGCCCTAAATACCAGCTAAGAGAATGGTAGGAGGGCTGAACTAGCTAAAACTCGATGTAAAACAATGATGTGATAACGTAAGCCCATAAGTATAAGAAGTCCCAGTATGGAGGACCGGGAATTCTTACGAGGCGGCATGGCCGCCACGAGACAACCGGGGAACCGTATATGACCTATTAAGAGGAAAATACTGGTACCCGGAAGATAAAACTATGGTAAAATGTTACTTATGAGTTACTTAACTTAGCCGTGGCAATTGCAGAGCGTTCCATCGTAGATATTACGAATAAAATCCAAAAAGCACGAGCACAAGAAAATGGCGACTTGTCGCTAGCGCTAAAATTTAAGGATGTCGCTAGGGCGCTGCTGTCCGTGGCGTCCTCTAGTAGTAGTAGTGGAGGCTGCATCGCCCGTTGGTATCAGCTCTCTCTTGGGGGGATTCTGACAGGAAGTTCTAATTGGTGTTTGGCTCGTGGTAGTGTTCCACACTCGCCCCCTTTATCATACCGACACTTCTTTTTAAGAGTGAGCGAGTCAGTTTTATCTGACATTTTTCTTAATTTTGTTTTTCTCTGGTATTTAGGCTAATTTTACCTAGAAAGAATGATATTAGGTATACTTTCATAGGCCGACACGAGCTGAGCCCAGAAATATATTTTTTGATAATACAGTAGTGCCTCAGGTTACGAAAATTAATCCTTTACCGAAGTGGCCTTCGTAACTTGATTTTTTCATATCTAGAACTACGTTTTACATGTAAATTGCCTAATTTGTTCCAAGCATACAAACACTCCAGTAAATTTTTTAATAAAGCTAAATTGACCAATAATCAATGTAGTACAACAATTTGGACGATTCAATACCTAACCTAACCGTGACTGTACGTACCTGTAAATAAAGTGTGTTGGTGTACAGGGTACAAGATATACTGTCGTACATGCACGTACGTATGTAGTAAAATGTGGAACCTTACCTTTCGAGTGAGGTGATGTCCGAAAGTGGCGACAGAGGAGGAGGACAATGGCAGAAAACATGAACACTAAACTTTACGAAACACATTAACAAATGGCAGAAAACATTAACACTTCTTGATTATCTCAATCTTCGTCTCCATAGAAAGCATCCTCTTCTTTCCATGAACTTCAGCAACATTCTTGGGACCCATGGATAATAACATAAGTAATTAAGTTCGCACACACACAATAAAGTAACTTACAGTACAATGAAAGCGAAATCACTAACTCGAATTTACGTTAACAAACAAAATCTATGTGAACGAACGAATTCCAGGTGTTTATGATAATGCTGCCGCAACGAAATGGTCAAGGAATCCCTTTACAAAGAGGCATGATGGGACAGAAGCTGACCAATAAGGCAGCAGGATCTTATGGGGGTGATTAGCATCTGGAACCAATGGGAGAGAGGGAGGATGGTAGCGAGTCTACTGAGTTGGCTGCGCACGAGTTTTAAAATTGTTCTCGGCGGCCAGGGCGAATCTCGGAGTTTACAGTACATCAAACCTTTTGCAACCTGAGTTATTTTCGTACACAGAAGCAAAACCTTCGTCTTGCCTTCGTAACCTGGGATTTTTCGTACGTAGGGACTTTCGTAATGTATGGGGTGATGGCTTTATTTGCTCTATTGGTGATGTATGTAAATAATAACATTTTAATTGGCAAATTGAAAATTTCAGGACTGTCTAGCTTTGTAGATTTTACTAACTATAATCTTGTTTTTATTGTTTGCTAGTACAGTGCTTACATGAACTGGGAAAGTAGTTACTACCTGATGGGTCAAAGATGTTGTGCATGTGTAAATAGTACCTCTATGTCATTTTGTTTTTAATTTTTACAGAATATAAAGATATACACACCAGGGAAACTTGTTACAAATGAAGGCTCTATATGACTGAGGAATGCACTGTAAAATATATATTTTTTGTTTTGAAAACATAATTTTATGAGGAATTTACTTGACAGGAGTTGGATGTCAATTCTTGGCAGTTGCTGTTGGTATAATTGCTATGGCTTTATGTGGGATGTTCAATGTTCATCGCCATGGATCTATGAACAGTGCTGCTATCTTTTTATACGCTTTGGCATCTGTTATTGCTGGATATGTTTCAGCATCAAATTACCGAATGATGGGCGGTGCCAAATGGTGTCTAACATCAACAGTACTACAGTGCTATTTGCAGGTAAAACTATACCTGTATTATTGTAATCATAATTAGCATAAATCCCTGGAACTTTGTTGCTAAAAATAGTTGCTATTTACATCTTCATAATGTGGTATGAATGGCTTTATTTTGTTATATGACGTTATATGGTATGAGTCAGATTCAGTCCTTGATGCTGTTTTCACAGGAAGAAAAATGCTCATTGCTTTTGGGTGAAAGAAATATAAATAATTTTTTTTTTTTGTATCCAGGTCCATTCTTTTTGATTTGGAGTATTCAGAACACAGTTGCTTGGGCATACCACTCTACTCAGGCATTACCGATCACTACTATTATTCTTCTTTTCCTTGTTTGGATTTGTGGTAAGTGATACATAAGAGTAGGTTATGTGTATTTAGATTGTTTATTAATGAGTTTTTGCTAACAATGAAATATGCTTATGTGCAGTCTATAAGTTGATTGTTCAGTGAGTGAATATCTTAACTTTTCAAATATGCTTTTAATTACGGTAAATTCTTTCTGTTGTTGTAAAATTGTAAGGCGATACTTGCTTTGTTTGTTCATAGAAAACCCATCAATCACATTGAGTCCATATCACAGTAGCAATGTCTACAGTCATGTCAGTTCTGAAGTATAAGGACTGAATAGTAAGTAGAGAAACAAGTAAACTGTCTGCATGTGTTATCTGTGGACCACAGGTTGGAGATAACTATGCAGTTCATTTTGTTGTTGTCCAGCTGTTTGAATTGTGTGTGTTTCGTTATCATGTTCATTCCCTTTTTGTGCTACTTCCCAGCTTTTGTTAGTCATGCTTATAATTTGATTTATTTTTCGTATTATTGAGTAAGGAATCATTATATATTTACGGGTATTTGTCTAGCCAACTTCCTCCAGAGTCATCCAGAGCTTTCCTTTGCAATCCAGTCCTACAGCCAAGCTGGGGGGGGTGGCCAGTCTATTTTTTCACCTCCCAACCAGAAAAATCAGTTTTCCACAGACACTTTAGGATGACATTCTCACTGTTGTGTCTTATGAGGTGTTGGTTGGCTGTTGTTCTCATGTATATGCCACGTTGCTCCTTCAGGGGAAGTCTTTCAAGATTAAAAGAGGTGGCAGCACCAAGCTCGTCTTTTCCTATGAATATCAGAAGTCCTGCTTGTCACTGATGTGTAGTCCATGGTTAGGGAACCTACCATTTTTGGTTAGCGAGCAACAGGTGAGTGATCAGAGAGAAATGGGAAGCATCGTGGAGGGAAAAGTTTACAGAATCTTGGTAGATAATTCCACCACAGAGATATATCTGAAGAACCAGAAGGTATTTAGGAATCAGCAAGTTATCTAGGACCAACATCAGTTGCATTTGCTATTCCAGCTATAGCTTCTAACAAAGCTTACGATCTCCTTTGTCCTGTGAGATTGATTTAACTCTGTTTGGATAGGACTGGGCATCAACAAAGGAAGGAAGTATGGATTGGTTTAGGTGGGTTAATTCTGGTTTCTCGTCAACTCCATTCGATGACAGTTGAGCTGCACCAGTGGGCGATCGACAGCTCAGTGGAGCTCTCTGCCAGGTACATTCCAGGCAAGAGGAATGTGGTTGCCAACAAGCTGAGTCATCAGGACCAAGTCCTGGGCACGTAGTGGTCTCTGCATCAGGATGTGGCGGACAGGCTTTTTGTTCCGATACGTAATACAAACCCTCGGTCCTTTAACAATAGGAAGTACTAGCGGCAGCTGGAACGGTCGTAAGCTTCGAACAAGGGGAGAACGGTAGTTAACTGCTTGTCCGATCGTCGCGCGCCGCGCGATGGGAGGTAAACAAATCACTTTTGCTTTCGGCCGTGTGTGGGGAAGGACGTGTTCGTCATCGCTCTGCCCGCTTTGTCGTTTGCTTTGAGTTTGAGTATTTGCCCTCTCTTTCTGTATAAATCAGAGTGACTGTAAGTACTTGTACATTTCTTTATTGATCTTTGCAATGAGTGAGGAAGAAATGGAGATATCACCCGCGCCCTCCAGTCGCCCTAGAGTGTCCCGGGCTGGAGGGGCGTAGAGTTTGAGGTTTTAGATCATTTGTTGATGTGGACCCTCACGAGGTTTGTACTCGTTGTCGGGGGCGAGAGTGCTCCCGCAACGAGCCTGTGTCACATGTATGAATTGGTCCGAGGCGCAGTGGGTGCTGTACGAGGCAGGAAGAGACTTAGGCCGCCCAAGAAGTCATCGGAAAGTCCAGTGACTCCTTTGGTAACGGACGACACCTTCGTCCTCTTTCCTGCCCCCCGGCCAGCCCCCACGTTTCGCGCCTTCCCCTGCGGGGGGGGTAGCGGAGTCCTTCTCCTCTCTCGATCCGTCGAGTGTGGATGAGGGCGCCCGCTACCCGGACGTACAGCTGTACTCGGGGTCTTCCGTACGCTCTGGGGGGGGTGCGTCTCCCCCCAGGCTGAGGAAACCCTCTAACTAACGCCCGACTGTTGCTTCCGCAGGTGTGCCATCAGCGAAGGACGACCTGGGACAGGTGTGGGAGTCGCTGGGACTGCAGGGAGTGCCCAGCATCCAAGGGTTGATTCAGCGGTTGGCGGGGTCGGCAGTGGTCACTCATGGGTGCGGTGACCACTACTACAACCACAGTAACGACACCAGCATATGAGATGCCACCGCATCTGGTGTATACGCCACATATAATGTCGGTGACACCCACGGCTGCTATACAAAAACCCATTACTGCCGTGCCAAAGAGGACGGTGCCACCACCACCTGGATTCTTTGTATTGCCGACCCCGGACTTCCGCTGCCCAAGAGTACCCCCCCTGGACCTGCCGCCAGTGCCCGAGGATGACGGTAACTGCCGACAGGACGCCTGGCTCTCCTGTGGTACCTGCCGTGTCCTGCCGTACCTGTTGCTGTTCCAGCCGCTCATTCCTTTCAGATCAGGGGCCTGCGCATTCTCTTTCAGATGTTCCTGCCGTTCCTGCTGTTCCCGGACCTGTTTCCTGTTGTTCCTGCTGTTCCCGGACCTGTTTTTTTTCCTGTTGTTCCTGCTGTTGGTGGTGCTGTCACAGTCTCAGGTCTTTCCGGACAGGTGCAGTCGGGCCCTGTTGCTTCGGCAACTGCCCCGGCTCCCCTCCTGGATGGAAGACCTGACGTCTGTTCTGCGGAGACCTGGCGAAAAAAAGAAGAAGGAAAGAAGAGGAAGAAGGTGTCGTCGTCGTCTTCGTCGTCTTCTTCGTCGTCTGCTGCCTCTCCTTCCCCTTCGACTTCTAAGGCTAAACAGCCGAAGAGGAAGAAGGTTGCCTCCTCCCCCCCTAAGAAGACTCCTTCGGGATCTTCTAAGGGCCCGGCTCGCTCAGGCGAGCTGGGGAGCTCTTCTGCTGGTCCTCCTGTTCCTTCGGGAACGGGCCCGTCTCTTCTTCTGCAAAGAAGAAGTCGACGGGGACCAGAGGTGCACCAGCCTCGGCTGGTGCGTCCTCACCTGGTGCTAGCGGTTCTGCCGCTAAACCAGGTTCCGTCTGGCCGCTTCTCGTTCGCGAGAAGCACCGAGTGGACGCTCTTCCAAAGAGGACCGTCCAGCCAAAGTTTTGACGCCCGATGCTCGCTCGCCGTCAAGACAACGGCGCGGAGCAGAAGACTGGCGAGAGTCGTGCACACGACTCTCGCCAGGCCAGTGGACGCTCTCGCAGCGATCAACTGGCGGCTCGGGCTGACGTGACGGTCGCTGACCGGCCACGGGTTTGAGGCGAGGAAGGAAGGTCCCCACGGCCGCCGGTACCAGCCACGGCTGGTACCAGCGGTTTGACGCGCCGAGAGGACGCTGGCCGGTCTCGACGCGACAGAGAGCCTAGCAGGTCACCCGTCCGCCGCTCCCGATGGGACCGGGCGGAGACGGTGACCAGCGGCAGCTCGCTGACGCTAGAGATCGGTCTCGACGTTCTCAGCCGAGCCAATCGCCCAGGCGAGCGGCAAGGCTAGGCCTGCTGCCCGACCGTCACGCGGGTTGACGATCAGCAGCAGCCCTCCACGCGCTGGTCCGGCCAGCGAGCGAGGGGGGAGCGTCAGGTCTGCCTCTCCCGTACCTTCAACCTCCTCGGGCTATACCGGGAGGAGCGAGGTACCGAGGAGCGATCACGAGAGGTGCGCCGCTCGTGACCCAGCTATGACGCCGTACGGCTCAGGCACGGTCTTAGGACCGACCAGAACGTACGCGCAAGTAGTTGGAGGCGACCGTCAGGGGTCTGTCGCTGTTCCTCCTTCTGAAGGAGGGGTATCGAGGGATATGCTCTTGCTGGAGGGACTGGACGGTCCTACTCCACAAGACGCTGTAACTCCTGAGATACAGAGGAACTTCGCAGAGGTCATTAAGCTGATGCGTCTGCATATGACCTTGCGGAAGGATCGCCGCTACCACCGCAGAGCCCACGTCCCGGCTTCGAATCATTTTGGGGTCCCCAAGAGGGAGCCCAAATGATGGTGGGGTTGCCACGATCGGAGCTTGCGGACTCGGTCCTGGAATCAGGTGGAGAATCTCGTCTCCGGACGGGAGGACTCGCCTAAAAATCCGGACGGTCCTCTAAGCTGGCTTCCTCCTACCTCTACAGCGGCAGAGGCGATTTTTACGTGCCTTCGGAAGACCCGATACTGCCGAAAACAGGTTAACCCCCCGGAGTTAGCGAGGCTGACTCCAGGTGTGTCCCTGCAGCAGCTCCTGTCGGAGAACCTATGGTTCTCGCAGCAGGAGCACTTGCCCTGGAATCTACCGCTATGGCAGCATTCCAGGGCAGTTTCCTGGTTGGAATTTGTGGTCCCTCACAATATCCAAAGTAGCGGCCAGGCTCTGGGAGTTCTGCTCTCGAAGACGACGCTTCTTTCAGGAAGACTGTGCCAGTCTGGAGAAGAGCAATCTCTTACCTCGCCCATCAGACTGCTAACCTGTGGGCCAACTTGGTTCTTCGACGTAGGACGCAGTCCTTACCCGAGTGACCAAGGGGGCCGGTTCGTGAGGCGGCACTCGGCTAGAGAAATGGACCTCTTAGGAGTTCCCCAGCTCTCTTTCCTGGAGAGATGGTGGACGCTGCGGTGGAACGCGGCGCACTGACGAGAGTGACCGCTTAGTCCACCAGGCAGTCTCGAAGGTTTCTGGGCAATCTCGAGTAACTGCGGCCAAACCAAAGAGCTTGGCTAGCGCTTCCACGGCGGCGAAGACGGTTGAAACACCGTCCAAACCCCGTTTGAAGACTCCCTGTTTGTTTCAACTTCTGCTAGAGGAGGCCTGCAACCAGCCCTCCTCCCAGCCCCTCCTTTCCCCAGATTGGAGGTGCTGGTAAAGAAGTCGAAACGAGGAGGGAAAACGCTAGGGAACGGCGTTTCCCCCTCACCTGCTGCCGGAAGTGGGGGGGTGCCTAGCGAGCCATTGGGCGACTTGGCAGCGCTACGGCGCCGAGAACTGGATAGTAGACGTCCTTCGGGAGGGATATCTGCTACCCTTCGAGTCTCGGCCCCCCCTCATCTCCAAACCGTTCCATCTACAGACCTATGTCCGGGGATCAGCAAAGGACAACGCTCTTCGACAGGAAGATCAAAGACCCATGCTGGCGAAACGAGAAAACTGTAGAAATCGTGGAGGACCAGTCACCGGGCTTTTACAGCCGCCTCTTCCTAGTGGAGAAGGCATCGGGGGCTGGCGTCCGGTGATAGACCTCTCTCCCCTGAACCGCTTCGTTCGCACGACGCGGTTTCACGATGGAGTCGGCACGCTCAGTGCTCGACTCGATCAGGGGGAACGATTTCATGCTTTCAGTGGACTTGAAGGACGCGTATTTTCAAATACCCATCCATCAGTCCTCCAGAAAGTACCTCCGCTTCATCTTTGACGGGACGGTGTACCAATTCAGGCACTTTGTTTCGGTCTCTCAACCGCCCCACAGGTGTTCACTCTTTGCGAGTGTTCACTCTGGTGTCGGCTTGGGCCCATTCGAACGGGATACGTCTTCTGAGGTATCTCGACGATTGGCTAGTCCTGGCGAGCTCCCGCTCGCAGTTGCTACAAGGACAGAGATCGACTCCTCAAGTTTTGTTCGTCGATCTGGGGATCGTGGATAAACTACGAGAAGTCCGATCTCGAACACCAAGCAGAAGATGAAGTACCTGGGTAGCTGATAGACACGGTAGCAGGCAAGCTTTTTCCCCGCAGACTTGCGTATCAGCAAATTCGGGAGGCAGCCGGCCGGTTCCTGTCTCGGCAGGAACAGGCAGCACAGCAATGGCAAGTACGTTGTCGGCCTCTGTCGTCACTCGAGAAGTTAGTCCCTCACGGGCGTCTTCACCTGCGGTCTCTCCAGTGGAGACTAAGGGAGAGTTGGTCTCAGGCCAAGGATCCTCCTTACTTTCCCGTGGCTATCACGGACAAGGTGAGGCAGGACCTAGCCTGGTGGCTCGACGACAAGAACCTCTTAAGAGGGAGTGCCATACGCACTCCCCCCCCCGAGATGCTTCTGTTCTCAGACGCATCGACCAGAGGGATGGGGCGCACACCTGGAGGAGTTGCTGACTGCAGGTGTGTGGGACCATCACGAAAAGCACCTTCACATCAATGTCCTGGAACTCAAGGCGGCGTTCAACGCTCTCCAAGTTTCAGGACCGCTTGGTGGGACACTCAGTGGTGTTGATGTGCGACAACACCACAGTAGTGGCATATGTCAACAAGCAGGGGGGGCTAGTGTCTCTTCCGCTCCATCAGTTGACGTGCAGGTGCACGAGTGGGCCACGGCTCACGCGATAGAGCTGTCAGCACGCTACATTCCAAGGCAAGAGGAATGTAGTAGCAGACAAGCTCAGCCGTCGGGATCAGGTGATAGGGACCGAATGGTCTCTACACCAAGACGTAGCGGAAAGGCTCTTCAACCTGTGGGGGCGTACCGGTCGTAGACCTGTTCGCCACCCGGCACAACAGAAAACTTCAGGTTTTCTTTTCAGCTGTCCGGCGGACCCATGGGCAGCTGCAGAGGACGCTCTCCAACACCCCTGGGACAAACCTCTTCGCGCGTACGCCTTTCCTCCCTTCTGTCTGATTCGGAAAGTGATCAGTCGAGCGCTGGTCACTCCCAATCTCAGAATGATCCTGGTGGCTCCCAAACGGCCACAAGCCGTTTGGTATCCGGACCTGCTGGCTCTTCTTGCGGACGCACCGAGAGAGCTACCCACTTGGCACAACTTCTAGCCCAGCCACACGTAGAACGGTACCACCAAGCAGTCCAGTCCCTTCAACTTCACGGCGGCTGTTATCCACCATCTCTTGCGAACGAGAGGCTTTTCTCGTAGCGCAGCAAACAGAGATGGCTGGACACGTCCGACAGTCCTCTGCAGCTGTGTACCAGGGGAAGTGGGCCGTCTTCTGTGGTTGGTGTCGTAAGACAGGGTCTGTCTCCTCTCAGAGCCACTCTTCAGCAGGTAGCGGATTTCCTCGTGTTTCTTCGCCGAGAGAAGCTCCTCTCAGTACCCACAGTTAAGGGATATAGAGCCGCCCTGGCTCTCGTCCAACTGAGGGGACTGGACATCTCGAATTCGTTCGAGATATCCTTGCTAATGAGGAGCTTCGAAAGGTCTTGCCCACCCAGGGAACTCAGGCCCCCTGCGTGGGATGTGACTCTCGTACTTAGGAGTTTGACTCGAAGACCATTCGAGCCGCTCCGAGAGTCGTCAGACAGGGATCTGACCCTCAAGACCCTCTTCTTGCTTGGCTGGCCCTGGCATCGGCGAAGAGAGTAGGGGAACTACATGGCCTTTCTTATGATGTTAAACATACCAGAGGCTGGGATCTGTGACGCTCGATTTCGTCCCGAACTTCGTAGCTAAGACTCAGAATCCGTCGATCCCTGACGACAGGTTCGAGTCTGTCACGATCCCCACTCCCTCCCTCCTGGACTTCACCGAACGATGCGGATGAGATGCTGCTTTGTCCTGTGAGGGCGCTACGGCGCTATCTGAAGAGAACTCGACATCTCAGCCTGAGTGTCGACGCCTCTTCGTTAGCACTGGGGTTACCAAGAAAGAAGTCTCCAAGAAACACGCTTTCTTTCTGGCTGCGTGAGGGTGATCAGGAGAGCGTACGAAGCTGATGGTAGCGACGACATCCGTACGCTCCGACCGAGAGCCCACGAAGTCAGAGGTATCGGACCCTCCTTTAGCGTTCCGTAAGAACTTCTCCGTGGCGCAGGTCCTGAAGGCAGGTGTCTGGGCCAACCAGACCACCTTCACGTCCTTCTACTTCGGGAAAAAAAAAAAATATTGCCCACAAGTCCTTGGAGTACTTTTTCCTTGGGACCTGTGGTGGCCTGCTCAACACGTTGTGTAAGCTTACCCACACACCGAGCAGCAGAACAGCATCGATTCCTGGTATGACTGGGAGAATGAATGCGTGAATGAGAGAGTGACTGGCTTCTCTTCAACATCTTTTTCTACCTCTACCTGTGGGCAGAGGGATACGGTCGTTACCTTGCTGGAAGGGAGTCAGATGCAGGTAAGCTATTCAACAGAGCTCCATCCTACCTCTTTAACTAGAGATAGGAGTATATATCCACCACTTTCTCCAACAAGGGGGAGAAAGTGGATGCCGACATGAGACAAACCCATTACTTTACATTTGCTCATGTAAAGGAAAAAGTTCTTACAATGCTGGTACAAAGAGATAACGCTTGCCTCTCTCTTAGTACTCGGCCCAGAGGTCTGACCATTGATCCTGCGGTGCACACCCGTGATCAATCGGACAGAGGCTTGGATCCCTCCCTCACTCTTACGACCAGGGAGGCATTCCAGGGATGGACGAACACCAGTCTGTTGTCATCAAAAAGACTCAGATTCCTCCCACCAAGAAGTGAGTCTTCCTATTGTTAAAGGACCGAGGGTTTTGTATTACGTATCGGAACAAATGACAATTTGTCGAAAATTGCATTTTTCCTAACTATACAAACCTGAGGTCCTTTACATATAGTCCCTCCTCATGCCACCCCTCACTCTGCGTATTTTGCATGGGCCAAAAGCAAAAGTGATTTGTTTACCTCCCAGTCGCGCGGCGCGCGACGATCGGACAAGCAGTTAACTACCGTTCTCCCCTTGTTCGAAGCTTACGACCGTTCCAGCTGCCGCTAGCTACTTCCTATTGTTAAAGGACCTCAGGTTTGTATAGTTAGGAAAAATGCAATTTTCGACAAATTGTCATTTTCACATTTGGGGAAAAGGCCAATGCTAGACCTCTTCACCACTCGCTTCAACAGGAAGCTGAAGGTTTACTGTTCAGTGGTCCCTGGATCCTCTTGCTCTAGCAGAGGACGCCTTGCAGCATCCTTGGGACAATCTTGAGGTATA